>NC_142696.1:26080625-26407500 GCF_029641045.1 Salvia hispanica
AAGTATCAAGTAATGGAAACCCGAAGTACTTATAATTTCGAATTTGGATGGGGAGTGATATATTAATTATGTAGTGGCTGCTCGTAATATTCCAATTATAAGCTTATATTAAATTAAGTTTAATTTAATTAGTAAAAAGCTAATTGGAGGAGCCCATATCCAAAACCTTCAATAGATCCCTGTCTGGGCCCAATATGTGACTTAATACAAATAGGAGAATAAAGGAGACAGAAAATACATTATTCTCTTCCAAAAATTTCGACCCCCTCTCTAGATAGACAAGGGGCGATTTTTCTCTCCTTTGGGGGATAGGTTTTCCGTCTTCTTTATTTAAGTCCTAGTATACTGGTGAGATCAGCCCAACCCTGATATCAGTTTACAGTCTGGAACCAGACAGAAGATCCGTGGTTTTGTACTAAAGATCTTCACGTGGAGAAGGCGCTAGCTATCTTCGATTCTTTGGAGAATCATCAAGGTATAATGGCTAAACCGTAGAAAAGAATGTTTTAGGTTTAAATTAATTTAAAGCATGTTTTATTTGAGTTATGAGCATGATATATGTGATATTTACGCGAATAGAATTTGTCTAAATAATCTGCTAAATAGATCAGAATTATTATGTAATTGATTTAGTGGAAGCGCTTCCACTGCCGGTCCCTTCAATTGGTATCAGAGCCAGTCTTTGGCTCTGATTATTTGGATTTAATTTTCGCGAAATTCCTATATGCATGCGTTTTTGTTTTCGAAGCATGTTCTTGTTTTTAGTTGTTAATTTTTTTTTTGCATGATGAACGCAAGAACAATCGAAACAAAGAACTCAAATATTGCGAGTGCACGAGACGTGCGATTCGTCGGCGCTTGCGCCGAGACGAATCGCGCTGCATGCATTCAGAGAAGGGTTGTCGAGCGAGTGGGAGTACGGATGGCGATCGACCAGCAACGCGTGGATGAGTGTGGACTCGTGCGCGCCGCCAGTATGATCGCCGGTACAGGCGATCCCGAGGTATCGCGCCGATTGAGTGGGAGTGTGCGTGCGATTGGTCGGCGACGTTAAAAAGAGAGAGGGCTCGTGCACGCCGCCGGCAAGACCACGACGGCCTTCTCCCTAGATCAGACGGCGGTCGACGACGGTGGAACATAACGGAGCTCGCTGCTCGTCCGAGAGCAGCGGATGTCTTCTCCGCCGCGTGAAACCCTAACCCTAGCCCTAGTTGAACCCAGGTCGCACGACAGTAGTCCGGAGCGGAGGTGCCCTGAGCGGTGGCCGCTGGATTCTGCCAGCTCGTCGTGTGCGACGGAGGGAGTCCGCCGGAGAAGCGCGGCGCTAGCCGCGCAGAGGCGAATGTGGACAGAGGGAGTAGCAGCATATTCGCGCCGTAGTGGGAGAAAGAAAGCAGACGCGCCGGCGCGCGGGCTGCCGGCAACTGCTGGACGGCGATGCCAACCTTGTGCGACGAGATAACGATGAAATATTATTTTAATGATTATTTGATTCCTAAATTAAAAGATATCATTAAAATATTATTATTTAATGGAAATAAAATATTTTGATTATTGACTATATCTATGGAAATAAATATATTTATTTTATTCCTAGATGATATGGACAAGAATAATTTAATAGTTTCCTAATTATTTTATATAAATCTAGAATCCTAATAAGGATAGATATGTAGGATTTCATTAAATAATATAGTATTATTCTCTTCCCAATCTTAATAAGAAATTAATTTAAGTTTATTTATTCATGTCAGTCCAAGATATAGATAATTAATTATTTTAGATAAATCTTATAGAAGACATGAATATGGATTAAACTTTAGTAATTAATATATTATCCTTTAATAAGATGTTTTAAAAGATTATAAAAGATTTAATTATCCAGTCAATTAAATACCAACAGATTATAATTATGCCTTTAATCTGCACTAAGGCTAAGGATAATTAATGAAAAACCATAACTTAAATATCTAAGCGATAATTACGAACTAAGTTTGTATATGGTCTCCATCGATTGGTCCACAACTTATGAAGATAATTTCTGAATCTTATCGCCACCCATGTTGTGGGGACAATAATCCTAAGAAATAGCGAGTTCATATAGGTGGACTTCTCAGATGTAAATAGTATGGACTAGAAAGTAGTTTCCAATATTATCGCCACCCATGTGGGGACAATAATCCTAAGAAATTACAAGTTTCAGAAGTCCAAACAGAATTTACGAGATAGCTTGGTCTTGTTATCAACGCATGAGCATTGTTATGGGAGTGTGTTGTAGAAACAAGCCTCTGTAATGCTAAATCTGAAGGTCATGCTTAGGCAACATTTGGCGGCCATGCCGTGCTGCGGTCTCTAGACTATTCGTCGGTGTTGTGACCAGTAAAAATGTTAAAATTTTAATGCGTATTGACCTCTGCTTGAGGGTACAAAATTTTAATTTTACAGTTGTGAGAATTTGAAAAGTTTTATGGTTAATCTCCTCAACTTCATCACATAAGTTTATGACAAATAGTAAATATTCTATTTTGCAATGCAAACTAAATCGTCAACATGTCACTCAATCCTCTTTCTGCAATTCTTAAAGAAAACAAACTCGAGGGCCAAAATTACATAGAATGGAAACAAAATTTGGACATCGTTCTCACGGCTTATGAGTACAAGTTTGTGCTCACTACTCCATGGCCCCCAGTGTCGGCGACTAACACCGCGCAGGCAGTGCGAGATGCGCATAGACGGTGGCATAAGGCGAATGAGAAGGCTAAGTGTTATATGTTGGCCTCCATGTCAACAGTTCTTAGACATCAGCATGCCGCCATGGCGACTGTCGCCGATATCATGCAAAATCTCACAAATCTCTTTGGTACTCAGAATCGAACGGCTAAGTCTCAAGCCTTTCGGAGTATCATGTGCAAGACTATGAAGGAAGGCTCGTCTGTGCGGGACCATGTTCTCGAGATGATGAGCCACCTCAATGAAATTGAGGTTTTGGGAGGCGTCATTGATGCCGAGTCCCAAGTTACTATCTTCCTTCAAAGTCCGCCCCCTAGCTTTCAGCAGTTCAAGCTCAACTTTGAGATAAACAAGAGAAATTACACCTTGGCTGAGTTGTTGACTGAACTTCATTCGGCAGAGGATCTCATGAACCAAGCTAAGGCTGCGATGGTTAGTTCGTCACATCGTTCCTCTGGCCCTAGGCCTGGTGCAGGAAAGAAGAAAGTGACGAACCAGGTCGCACCTAAGGAAGCTAAGGGAAAGAAAAAGAGGAGGTCGGGAAAGAAGCAAACAAGAAAGTGTTTCAGGTGTGGAGAGAAGAGGCATTGGAAGCCAGACTGCCCTAAAAAGGGTAAGGCTACAGTATGCACCAAGCTCTAGTTGTCGTGTCATGTTTGGCTTCGACTTCATCTCATACTTGGGTTATAGACACTGGAGCTACTGATCATATTTGTTTTGATCTTGACTTAATGCAGGTGACAAGACGGCTATATGATGGAGAGATCGAAGTCCAGCTGGGCGACGCTACTAATGTGGCGGCCGTAGCAGTGGGAGACGTTTATTTGCGTTTTAGTAGTGATATATTTTTGGTTATGAAGAATGTTTTGTTGATATATTCTTTTAGAAAAAATTTAATTTCAGTTTCTAAATTGGTTTTTGATGGATATTCGATTTCTTTTTTAATGACAGTTGTGTTATTAAGAAAGATGGTTCTTATATCTGTCGTGGTATCATGGAAAACAATTTGTACACAATCATATCTACACAATTTAATAATCGCAAATTAGAACTCAATAATGCATCGAAAATTTCAAAGAAAAGAAAGGAACCTTCAAGTTCAATGAACGAAACGTACTTATGGCACCTTAGACTTGGTCATGCCAACCAAAGGAGGATTCAAACTCTCGTGGATCAAGACCTTCTCAAAGGACTAGATACTAAATCATTTTCCACGTGTTAATCCTGCTTGGAAGGCAAGATGACTAAGAGACCTTTTAGGGTGAAATGAAATAGGGCCAAGGAAGTACTAGAACTCGTTCATACTGATGTGTGTGGACCAATGTCAACCGAGGCAAGAGGCGGCTTTCGCTATTTCATCACCTTTATTGATGATTACTCAAAAGTTGGATATGTTTATTTGATGTGCTTTAAGTCTGAAGCTTTTGAGAAGTTCAATGAGTTTAAGGCTTATGTTGAGACGCATCATGGAAAACGTATCAAAAGCCTGCGATCTGATCGCGGAGGCGAATACCTTAGTGCCGAGTTTTTGGACTATTTATCGGTAGAGGGAATTGAATCCCAACTGACAGCGCCGGGCACACCCCAGCAGAATGGCGTAGCTGAAAGAAGGAACAGGACCTTGTCAAACATGGTCCGATCGATGATGAGTTATGCACGACTGCCAATTTCGTTTTGGGGACATGCCTTGCTTTCCGCGAGCCATGTTTTAGACAATTTACCGTCAAAATTTGTTCCTACCACTCCATATGAGTTGTGGAATGGGAGCAAGCCCAATCTAGAGCATCTCAAAATATGGGGGTGTCCAGCTCATGTTTTGGAAAAGGATCCAACTAAGCTGGACTCAAGGACAGAGATATGTTTGTTTATAGGATACCCCAAAGGTTCGAAAGCTTATGAATTCTATAGTCTCCGAGACAAGGCCTGATATTTGCTTTGTTGTTGGCATGGTAGCAAGATACCAGTCAAATCCTAGCCAAGTACATTGGACTACAGTAAAGAACATACTCAAGTACCTTAAACGGACTAAGGACTATGTTCTAGTTTACAAAGAAGGCGAGCTCTGTCCTTTGGGATATACTGATTCAGACTTTCAAGCTGATCAAGACTCGAGGAAATCTACTTCTGGTTATGTGTTTACCTTAGGAGGTGGAGCCGTAATTTGGAAGAGTGTAAAGCAGAAATGCATTGGACACTCTACCATGGAAGCCGAATATGTGGCCGCTTCGGAGGCTGCAAAAGAGGTTGTATGGCTCAAGAACTTTCTTATGGACTTAGGTGTGGTTACGAATCTGCCCAAGAGCATCACCATTTATTGTGACAATTCTGGTGCTGTGGTAAATTCGAAGGAACCAAGAGCTCACAAAACGAGCAAACACATAGAAAGGAAGTATCATATCATCAGAGATATAGTGCAGAGAGGAGACATACAAGTGGTCAAGATTGCGTCAGAGAACAACCTGGCAGATCCTTTTACAAAGGCATTGGCGGTCAACCCGTTCGAGCGCCATGTGGAAGGAATGGGAGTTCGACTCGCTCGAGATCTCAACTCGCTTTCAGTATAAGTGGGAGAATTAGACGTAGTGCACATTTTTTTTGTATACTCGAAAGCTGTTTTGAGTATAAGTGGGAGATTGTTAGAGTTTGTATACTAGAAATCAACTTTCGAGTGATTGAATACTAAATAGATCAGAATTATTATGTAATTGATTTAGTGGAAGTGCTTCCGCTGCCAGTCCCTTCATCTACCACATTAGGCTCAAAGAGCATGATGACATAATGTAACCGTTGATCTTCCGGAGTCCCCACGTGATCAAAATGGTATTGTACACTCCGAATCCAATTGTTTACTTCTGTACCGTCGAAATGAGGTGACTCCAACTTGAGTTTGTTAGGCTTCTGGTCGCCGATCTGTGTACCAAAAGTTGATTGTTGCCGGCTCGGCGGGGCACTCCAGCAAGAGTACTGGCTTATAAGATGAGGGCATTTTATGGTTGCCTAGCTAGAAATACCAAAACCCGAGTAATCGGGCTGCCACGGTTGAGAGAGCTATGGTTGAGGCTGCACAGCAGACACCGGCAGACCGGATCCCGAACTCAGGCTAAACGGTGGTAAGCCGTATGACGTAGTCACCGCTGACAGCACCGGTTGGGTTAGAGATAAGTAGTGGGCTCCCGATTGAACAAATGGCCCAAGAATTGTGAGGTTTCCACCTATGGTATGAGGAATGGTCGACCAAGATGCCGGAGGAGTCCAAATAGGGGTTGATTGTAGTGGTGTTGTTAAGATGGACGACAGTGAACTCAACGGTTGGGTTGAGAACAGAGGCACTGGAATAGGGCGGGTCGTCGTCGGAATATCTCCACTCTGCCGGTCGTTCATGTCCATCCTTGACTCCAAGCGACCCACTGTCGCTGAAAGTCTCTCCAATTGGGATGCGAATCGATCGATCGCGGCAGTCAGTTCGACGGAAACAGCTGGTGTGGTCGTGACCATGGATTCTGCGTTGGTTCGAACCGAAGAACCTTCAATCATCATGAGGTCCGAATGAAAGCACCAAAATGTTACGAAGCAATTCGCAACTGAAACAGGGGCGAGAGGTGAAGGGGTTGGCAGCGGAAGCGCTCACATAAATCGATTACAAATAATCCTGATCTATTTAGCAGATTATTTAGACAAATTCTATTCGCGCAATTATCACATATATCATGCTCATAACTCAAATAAATCATGCTTTAAATTAATTAAAATCTAAAACATGCTTTTCTACGGTTTAGCTATTTTACCTTGATGATTCTCCAAAGAATCGAAGATAGCTAGCGCCTTCTCCACGTGAAGATCTTCAGTACTAAACCACGGATCTTCTGTCTGGTTCCCGGATTATAAACTGATATTAGGGTGGGCTGATGTCACCAGTATACTAGTACTTAAATAAAGAAGACGGAAAACCTTTCCCACGGAGGAGAAAAATCGTCCCTTTCCTTTATAGAGAGGGGGGCGACAATTTGGAAGAAAATAATGTGTATGTTCTGTCTTCTTTATTCTCCTATTTATATTAAGTCATATATTGGGCCCAAACATGGATCTATGGAAGGTTTTGGATATGGGCTCCTTCAACTAGCTTTTTACTAATTAAATTAAACCTAATTTAATATAAGCTTATAATTGGAATATTACGAGCGGCCACTACAGAAGTAATATTGCACTCCCCATCCAAATCTGAAATTATAAGTACTCCGGGTTTCCATTGCTTATTATTTATTTTCCGCGCTTAAGATAGAAGCATCCATTAATTAATTATTGTCTGCTATAGTCTTAATTAATTAATATCTTATTTATTCCAAGACTCAGCAAGAAATTCTTATTTTTTATTCATAGAGTAATCAAACTCCAACTAGCTAGGTTCCGAATAATAAAACCTTATTTCAAGCTCCTCTTGAGGATGTTATCAAACAAGACTCACCTCGCGCACGATTCAACATAATAGCAATCCTAGCACCGCTAGATATTAATCACCACTACCCAATATACCAGGCTTATTGGATTGCGAAAAACCCGCACCATTTGGTAAGTCAAAGTAATGCATAATCAATACCGTATCCTCGATGCTAAAGTACATTGATTAAGAAACAATAATTTACGAGACCTTGTCTTTCAGTAGATAGCATAAAGACATGTCTCGCTGTTAGATCCAATTCAGTGCTAGACCACACCAATGTCATCTTATTTCAGTAAGGCTTAGAAATAATCGGACTGACATTGCAACCTTTCACGATAGGTAGTCTAGGCCAATCTAGGTTGTGAAATTATTCTTTTTCTTTGTTCAGAACTGACCGTGTTACCTTAAAGTGAACGACGCCCACAACCGATCTACTAAAACAAAGACTTAGACTTTGTTAAGTTACTTATACATTTAAATATGTAATAAACATCCATTAAATCTAAAACATAACAACATTATGAAAAAAATAATCTGTTTATTCCTTTAGAAAATAAAATAAAAGTTGTAATAGTATTCATTCAAACGAAACGTGATTTCTAGTATACAAACTCTAACAAGAGGTTCGTCGGATAAAGGTCCGTTCGCCGAGATGAATCTCCGTCGAGCAACCGAATTTCCCACGCCAACAAGGGTTTGGCCGTGGAAAATGTAACTTAGCGGAAAAGTAATGCAAGAGAATTAGAAAATTTCTAATATATTGATTGATTTTATCAATACACAAAATCCCTATTTATATATCTAAGGACCCTAGGTTTGGTTCGACTCGATCATACCAGGGAAGAACCAACAAGAAAACCCAGCACGGAGCTTATAATTATGCTCGACTCAAAAAGAATAAAAATAACCAAAATACTAAACTAACAAGACACCAATTAAAATAATAGATGTACTAAACTGACGAGACACAAAGTCTCCAAACATCACCGGCTTCTTCTGTTGCCGCTTCGGCCTTCCATCTTTTCTCAGTTCCACTTGGGTCTGACCCTTTCTTCCCTTCTTCCTTCGCGTTCCCGCAACATTCTCTTCTGTCCTCGTCAAGATGTTGTCACTGTTATCCTGCATCAAGATGTTGTCACTGTTACCCTTTCTTATCCTGCATCACGGAAGTGTCTGTCTCTGTTATTGGGGCACTACTCGTATCAACCTCCTTCACAGAATTCTCCACCACCAGATCTTTGTGAAGGCTCACCACCAAATCACGAGATTAACCTCCTGCACCCCAGAAACCTCCTCTCCCTTACACTCCTCTCCTACCACATCCATGATTTCCGGATTCACAGAAGGAAAACTCGATCCACCCTCAACCACCTCCGTACACTAATCAAAATTGAAGAAATCTCGCTGGCCCTCGTTCTCCGAAATGAGGGTCAAGGGTACTTTTTTCCGATTTCCAGTCTTTTTAACCCCTCTCACAATCGTAGCTCCCTTTGGATTCTGCGAAGAATTTTTACGCCCCCGAACGCCTCCCCTCTTCATATCCGCCAGTTTGAGTCGAGGGGACATCGATTTGGTACAAGTAGAACAAGAAGACCTCCTCTGACCCCCTACCTTCCGTGCACTTACACCCTTCCCCAGGGAATCCAAAACCTCCCTCCCAACCACCGACGACACCTCTACATTTCCCCCGTCTGAAGATTCCTCCATCAGGATGAATAAAAACTCCGCAGCCCACCACAATCAAAGAGAGAACAAAACCGCAAGCAAAACAAACGAAAAACGAGCAGCAAGCTGAAAACAAGTACCTGAATCGAAAATAGAAGGCAAAGTGACCGGCGACCATCTTGGCCGAAAGAAACCCAAGTCCGATTACTCTTCCATCTTACTGTGTGAAAATCACACACACTCAATTCAGCACTTTTCTCAATCAGTCAATGGTCGAACTTGTGTTGATTGAGTACAAAATCGATCGGATTTGATCGAGCTGAGAAAAGGGAAAAAACTGAAAACGAAAGAAGACAACCAGAATTTTAAACCCACACAACTAACCAATGGCTAGTATTATTGAAGATTAATGTATTTCCTAGATTCATGAACTAATGGTCCAACTTCTAGTATTAATTCTATGTATTACTTTAATTTTGATACATGTATTTGTGTAGGTTCATCCAACTAGTGCATTCCTACACTAGTATAAATAGGATGATCCTTGTACTCATTATTCATTCAAGTATTCAACAAGAGTTCTCTACACAAAGTATTCACCTTGTTGGTCTTGTTTCATTTATCTCCACATAAATTTCCAACAAGTGGTATCGAGAGCCAAGTCGTTCTTATATCAAGGTGTGGAAGAAAATGGCAAATTCTAGAGCAAGTCGACAACTGCCCGTCTTTGCTGGTGAAAACTATGATTTCTGGAGTATCAAAATGAAGACATTTTTTCTATCAAAAGATCTATGGGATGTGATAGAAAAAGGCGTACAGATTCCTCCAGAAGGCAACACTGTTGCGGTAGAAAAGAAGGAACAACAAAAAGATGCTACGGCATTATTCAACCTTCAAATGGCCGTAAGCGATGCCATCTTTCCCAGATTGAAGGGAGCCACATCCTCAAAAGAAGCATGGGAGATCTTGCAACAAGAATTCCAAGGGAGTTCAAAGGTCAAAACCATTAAGCTTCAAAGCTTGAGAAGAGAAATGGAAAATCTCAAAATGAAAGATTCTGAGAATGCTATACAATATAGCACCAGAGTAATTGATCTTGCCAATCAAATGAGATCTTATAGAGAAACAATCGAAGAGTCAAGAGTTGTTCAAAAATTCTTGATCAGTCTCACCGAAAAGTATGACCATGTAGTTGCAGCCATCGAAGAATCGAAGGACTTATCTACACTATCACTTGTAGAACTCATGGGGTCTTTACAAGCACATGAGCAAAGATTGACCAGAAGAAGTGAAGAAACTTTGGAAAATGCTTTTCAATCCAAAGTCTATCTCAAGAGATCAAGTGATAGCAAATGGAAGGAAATAAATGGTGAATATCATCCTTGTGGTATTTGCAACAGAACAAATCATTCAGAAAGTGATTGCTACCACAAAGGAAAGCCTCAATGTTCGCACTGCTTAAAATTTGGGCACAAGGAAGCAGACTGCAGGAACAAAGAAAAGCACCATGCCAACTATTCTGAAGAAGACCACGAGTATTTGTTCTATGCTGGTCAAATTTCAAAAGAAGAAATCAATGACACATGGTTCACTGATAGTGGATGCAACAACCATATGACGCCAAATGAGAGCATCTTCACCAACATCAACTGTTCTGTCAAAACAAAAGTCAAGATGGGAAATGGTGAATTGGTGGATTTCAAAGGCAAAGGCACGGTGGCTGTCCAAACAAAGAAAGAAGATGAAGACCATCCATCACCAGATTCACCGCAGAGGAAAACAAGGTTACAAACTGAAATTTATGAAAGTTGTAACGTTTCTTTCCTCGATCCTCACAACCTTCTAGAAGCATATAAAGAATCTGTCTTGATTGAAGCCATGAAGGAGGAGCTTCAAAAGATCAAGGAGAAGGATACATGGGAATTGGTAAATCGCCCTTCTAACAAAGATGTTATTGGAGTAAATTGGATTTCCAAACTCAAGATGGATCCAGACAAAACCATTTAGAAATTCAAAGCAAGGCTTGTAGCCAAGGGCTATGCTCAACAATTTAGAGTCAATGAAAGCCCTTCCGAAAGCAAAATTTCAGCTTTTGAGAGAGAAGCTTGAAGTTACCGGAAAAACATTAAGGAGGAGTATTGAAGATTAATGTATTTCCTAGATTCATGAACTAATGGTCCAACTTCTAGTATTAATTCTATGTATTACTTTAATTTTGATATATGTATTTGTGTAGGTTCATCCAACTAGTGCATTCCTACACTAGTATAAATAGGATGATCCTTGTACTCATTATTCATTCAAGTATTCAACAAGAGTTCTCTACACAAAGTATTCACCTTGTTGGTCTTGTTTCATTTATCTCCACATAAATTTCCAACAAGTATGAATGCAACGATCCAGATTAAAAGATTTAATCTATACTGGATCCAACGGTTCCTGAACCTTCTAAGCTAAAACGAGCTTCAACTCTTTCTTCTTCTTCCATCAGTTCACCATTTCTATTCACCACACATTCCTCAACAACTTAGCAATCAATATATAAAAAACATTCTGTAATAATAAACTTTCAATTCATTCACTTCGAATCAACACAATAACAAAATTCAAGTAACTAAATAACAAAGATTCAAAACCACAAATCTAAAATATCAACATGTGATAAAAAAAATTTAAAACAATTATAAAGCGATTACTTGATATTCCCATCTTCAATCTCAGAGATCGCATATAACCAAGTCTTGATCATCTGATTCGAGACTACTATAAATGCATCTATGTTATGATACACTTTCAACTAACACTAACGGATGCGTGTCTGGTGATGATGCAGAAGCATTTTTATAACTGAGCTTGCATGTGTACTAAGTGCCTATCATCGTGGACACATATCATCAAAAGATCTCACATCTTCTGATTCATCATTAACACCACTAGATATTTCAGACATCCTAAAACTTTCCAATTCAGTGGCAACTTCTTTCATAGTTGGTCTCATTCTTCCTTTTGAGTGTAAACATTTTTGTGCAAGCTTTGCAACTAGGCTCACCTCTTCCTTTCTTCCATGCTCCCGTACTTGCAGATCTAAAATCGTGCCCAGGCATTCTTCTTCCATGCATACAAGGAACCGAGCCGCTAGGCCTCTTTCCTCTTCTGTTTTATCAAGAGATATTGGCCTTTGCCCAGTAAGAAGCTCGACAAGAACTACCCCAAAACTATAAACATCACTCTTCTCTGTGAATTGACTAGACCGAAAATATTCTGGATCTAAATATCCAAACGTGCCTTTAACCAGAGTAGTTAAGTGAGTCTGATCTGTAGCAACGGACCTTGATGTTCCAAAATCTGATACTTTGACAACATATTTTTCATCAAGAAGAATATTACTAGACTTGATATCCCGATGATAGATAGGCACAGAAGATGCAGAGTGCAAGTACGCTAGTGCACCAGCTATGTCTGCTGCGATTTTCAAACGCATGTTCCATGTACATGGAAATTCACTACTTGGATCATGTATGAGATCAAAAAGTGTGCCGTTTGGCATGAATTCATAAACAAGAAGAGGAACCTCAGTCTCCAAACAACACCCCAATAGTTTGACCACGTTCCTATGATTGATTTGCGATAGTATCACCACTTCATTTATAAACTGTTCTAACTGATTTACCTCGACCAACTTTGATTTTTTTATCGCAACAATCTTACCATCATATAACATTCCTTTGTAGACAGTGCCTTGCCCTCCTTGTCCAATAATTCTGCCCTCATTAAAGTTATCTGTAGCCACCTCCAACTCTTTTGCAGGAAAAACTTTTGTTTTTCCAAGTGCCCCTTCATTCGTCTGTTGTTGCAAGAGAAGACCACCATTTCGTTTGAAGAATTTGTCTTTTACCATTTTTTCCTTTCTCTTTCTCAACAATTTATATAACCAAAAGAAAATCGAGACTAGAAGCAGAAACCCCATTCCAGAGCCTATACCTACATGCAATCTTAATTGTGAGAAAATTAACTCAATTTTACATATAAGTAAAACTCAATGAGCAAAGCATATCTGATTGATATGAGAGTTGGACCAGTATATTGTTACCTATCAAGATAATCATCTTGGTTTTGGATGGCGGCTGCGAAATGCATCCCGTGCCATCTTTTTTCCCATCACCAATATACCCTTTTGGACACGAGCAGCGAAATGTCCCCGGACCATTTCGGCAAATTGAATTTGAGACGCATGTATTAGTTGAATTATCAGCGCATTCATCAATATCTGCTCGATACATAATCACTCTTCGTAATTTGATAAAGCATAAATCTGTAGGTGAATTTCGAAATAGTGAATCATTATAGCATAACAAGGCAAAAGATTAGAGGTAACCAACCTAGGCACCCTGGATTGAGGTAAGGATTTCCTATGTATCCTTTGGAGCAGTTGCAGAGGTACCCTCCAAGCGTAGCATCAAAATCAACACATTCACTATTATCTTGGCATACTAAATTAGAGAGATTCTGCTGTGCTTCTTTGCAATTCATCGCTCCGATCCTCCAATCCAATGCCAAGCTCGGCTGAACATAAAGTTGGACTGGGTTTGAGTAATTCATGAACGAGATTCCACTACTATAACGATCATTTTCATTCATTCTTTTAGCATATGCAATGAAGGCATAGCTACAAGAAATATTGACACTTGTCCGTGGTTCTTTGAGATTAGTCATATTTAATTCAAGGTAAGTTGTACCTGCAAATGATCCAACACATATATCACTTATAACCGCAACATTTCCTAGTTAAGATAGTATATAGAATTATAACTATATCTTGAGCTTATAAATATCTTTTTCTTGATAAAACTAGAAAACGAATGTAGAAAATAAAACGAACTAGACAAACCCTTAGAGAATGTACAGGATTACAGGTTTGCAAGGAAGTGTACCATGAAAATTACTACTACCTTCATTCCGCGGCGTTTCATTTTCTGCTCTCATTTAGGAAAAATAATATTAAATAATTAAAGTGAAAAAACGGTACTCTTTTTTTACTTTAATTATTTATAATTATTTTTTCAAAACGAATGTAGAAAATAAAATATCTCGGAGCATAGTATTAAATACTCCTTCTAGGCTGATAAAAGTGACTTGTTATCTTGTTTTGGACATCCCATACAAAAAATAACATTATATCAGCTTCTCTCTCCAACGTAACTCTGAACCCTTATTCTCTCTCACTTTATTTACAAAAATAACTATAAAATCCGGTGCCGAACATTTTCAAAGTAATCTTAAAAACGACCCATAATTATAAACCAAAAATACCTATCAAATTCTTTTAGAAATCAAATGATTATTACCTATTGGAATTGGTACTCTGCAACAACCTTCACCTGCAAAAGATGTTGGTCCATATTCGCACGATGCTATAGTTCTACCATCAGCATAGATCATACTGTCGAAACAAATGGCTGTGCAGATGCTGCGAATAGAACTTCGTTTGTCTTGTCCAATAACCCCGACAGCCATCACATTGCAGCCAACGGCGGTGATCCAGTTGTCATCTGATAAACTATATTGCGTTTTCAACAAGTCAATTGTTAATCTTGGCTCAGATTGATAGTCTGACCCACTGTTGCAATTAGAGGATAGGTTCATGTAGTTGACGACAATTTTTGATGAGTTCAGCTCAACGATTTCAGTGTTCAAAAGACTGAGGAAGGGTGTCGCGGGGTTGGTGTCATTGTTGCAGAAAACTTCAAAAGATGGCTCCAGGTAGCAATTTGGACCCATACCAAATGGAAATGGAATCGATACTTTCCCACATTGATCTATGCATCCACGTTTGGCAATTGAACTTGAAGAGGAAATTGCTAGCAAAGAAGCAAATGAGACAGAGCCAAGTTACCCCAACCATGTATTTAGAATAAACATCATACTAGAAATTAACTAAACTTCATGTGTTGAATTTCATATCAAGTATGGAAACTAGAGAGAAAAGAAACTAACTCTGGCATCCTCCTAGTAAGTACGGATTTCCCTCGTACCCTTGCACGCAGCTACATGTGTATCCTGTAACATCTTTGTTATACGAATATGTACTATAATCAACACAAACACTCTTTTCATCTAGACATGCGTAAGTGCTGGAATTCATAGCACGGCTGCAGTTCTCAGCCTCAATGAGCCAGTCCAAGCGCACTACTAGTGGCCTTGTTGCAGAAGCCCAATCATCATTTAACAATGCCGTTGAGTTATTCAGATAGTACAAAGGATATGAAAATACTGTTTCATTAGTATTTGTCGCCTCCTGGATAAAGGCATAGCTGCATGGGAAAAGCTTTTTACGTTGTGATCTTCCGCTCAAGTCAATCAGTTCTGCTTCCAAGAAAAGTCCTGTACTTCCTTCTACTCCTAAAATAGTTAGGGAATTGGAGACGAGAATAATTTTAATGTGAATTTGATAAAATATGAGAATTGAAAGAAAAAAAGTAGGTAGTGAACAGCGAAACTCACAACATTAATGTGTAGAGAATTAAATTCCAAAAATAGAAAAATGGAAAAAGTATATTATTCTCTCTCCTTTACACGAGAGTATGCACTCTTGGTTGGACATGTGTTTTAATGCATAACTGATAATGTAAGAGAGATTAATAGAGATAATAGTGAAAGTAGTGTAAGTGGGTAGTGAATTCCATATTATTAGTTAAGTATTAAATATTTTAAAATTAGAAAATTCATACTTTTATGGGATTAACTAAAAATGAAAAGTTCATACTCTTAGTAACGTTATAAATTTTGTCCTTTGCATGATTTCGCAAAAGACTATTCTTCTATTATTCGAACTTTGACCCTACTAATTTTCTTTACAAATATAGCCACTACCTTATCTTTGTTAATAAGAAACTTGTAGCCAACATAAGAGAGTATCCAATGTTTTTGTTAAAAAAATTGCTCTTTTCGCTCCCCAGTAGATGTGTCATATTAACTTAGTGAAGGAAACTGAGTAAAAAATTTATTAGATGTGAATCCTACTTTTTTATACTCACTTCGACCATAAGAAAATTGTTTATTTGTGAATGATACGAGTTTTAATAAAAATATTGTAAAGTAAAAGAGAATAAAAAAAATAGGTAAACTAAGAAAGGTATGAAGAAAAAGTCTTTAAAGTAAAATATGAGAGAGAAGAAAACATGAGTAAAGTATAAGGGATAAACTTTCCATATTTTGAAATGGACAATTTTTTGTGACATCCTAAAATGACAAAATATGAATATTTTTTGTGGACGGATGAAATATTAATTTTATAATAATTGTGAGTAGGATGAGTTTGTAAAATATGTGATCCATCATTTAAAATAGTAAAAATGAAATAAGATATTTATTGGAAATTACTCAATAAAAAAATATGAGAAATTTATATGAGAAATTTAATGGAGATACGAGGGAGTGTTTCGCATAGATTAAAATTAAGAAGTCCGCATATTTGGATGAATTGAAGGTGAACGCTGGGATTGTCCTCTTAATAATATTTGGATAAAGTTTAGCCAAATGATTGCGATTTAATTAATATTTTTATTTTATTATTTTATATTCTAGAAACAATTATCTCCAAGTTAAAATACTCCTATTTGATGAAATTGAACAAATTAATAAGATTAGCATCCATATGATACGTTGGAAAGATTGAGATAGAATTGTCATATTTCGAATATTAAGATCTTGTATTAACTGATAAATCAAAAAAGATATGAACAGATTAGATAATTAATCCTTAATTGGTCACAAATTCATAAGAGACGGTTAGTCTGTTAGTATGTGTTATTGTAACGTTAAAACATTATTGCGAATCAAAACAAAACTAACACAATTACCTTCGAACTCTTGATGACAACAACCATTGAAGTGGCAGTCTCCGAAGCCAGCACTCTTGTCAGCACAAAACGCCGAGCAGCCGCCAAGGGTGGAACTTCCGTTGGATTGCAGCACCATATCATCACACCCGATTACAGTGAGCACGTTTTCAGAAGAAAGAATATAGGGAGTTCCCGACAAGTTCACACTCATACTATGTTGATTGTGGGTTGAGAGATCCTCATCATAGCAGGCTGAAATCATGTAGGGGTTTTGGAGGCGAATGTAAGTTTGATTGAATTCAATAACTTGTTTCTTCAATATGGAGAGGTAAGCTTTTGGAGGATTTGTGGAAGAATCGCAGTTGATGTCAAAATATGGGTTGAGGTTGCAATTCGGCCCAACTCCAAATGGATATGGAATGAGTAAATCACCGCACCGGTCGAGGCATCCCGGTTTGGCATGTAGAGCGGCGGAGAGTAGTGATGGTGGGAGAATTAGGAAGATAGAGATGATCAGTTGCAGAGGACACATAATGAATGAGTTTTGCTGAATGAGAGCGTATAATTATCTTGATAAAAAATAAATAAAACTTGGCTTAAAATACTACCTCTGTCCCTGAAAATTTGATACATATTACTATTTCGGTCCGTCCCTGAAAATTTGATACACTTCACTTTTACTATTTTTGGTAGTGGACCCCATATTCCATTAACTCATTCATACTCACATTTTATTATAAAACTAATACTTTAAAAGTAGGACCCACATCCCATCAACTTTTTCAACTCACTTTCCATTACATTTCTTAAAATCTGTGTCGGGTCAAAGTATAGCAAATTTTGGGGGACGGAGGTAGTATCCCTACTTGACTTTGGAGACGACTATTAGTTACGTATATGTACATTTTAGACCAATTCAAGTATTTGATTAAAACATCTCACTACTTCACTTTGGAGACGACTTATACAGTTATACTATATTAAATAAATAGTTTATTGTCCTTTTCATGATGTTATTTATTTAATTATCTCACTTTCACTTTTCAACATTACACTTGATTCATCCACTCACTCCATATGTGAAATATTACCGACATTTAACTCGTTTTAATAAATGCGATAAAAAATGAGTGGAAAAAGTTAGTGGAATATGAGTTTCATATTTATATAGTATTGGTTTTATACTTCTCCGTCATAAGAAAGATGACCCCTTCCTTGGGCGACACAGTTTTTATGCAACTTTATTTTGTAAAACGATATGTGTTCTAATCCAAACATTATCTTATAAAGGTAAAAAAGAAAATACAACCAAATTCACCACTCCCTTTTACAAACAACCAAGTCCATACCGTATACACAAAATGTTGCGTATGTGAGTTGGTCAAGCAATAGTTAAGTTAATGCTTTAGGCCAAAAGTCTCAAGCTATATATGACGCGACCTTTAAATTTAAAATTATTTACTCATAAAAAATAAAATAAAATAAAGACTAAATGTTTGGTCGTAGTAGACTTGTGGTGGGGATGAATCGTGAATGGAAATGGGAGACTCTCTTGCATACCACATTATTAATAGGGACCACGTATATTAATTTCTTGACAATTTGAATGGAGATGTGATCATGGCCATGGGAGACTCTCTTGTATACCACATTATTTATAGGGACCACGTATATTTATTTCTTGACAATTTGATT
The DNA here is from genome assembly GCF_029641045.1 of Salvia hispanica. Lineage (NCBI taxonomy): Eukaryota > Viridiplantae > Streptophyta > Magnoliopsida > Lamiales > Lamiaceae > Salvia > Salvia hispanica. The sequence continues at coordinate 26,098,995 of NC_142696.1, forward strand.
AGTAGTTGCCAGACATTTTTTAACCACCTCTTACGTTGTATAAATATTTAGGCATTGGACGTGAACATTTCCTTAAAGTATATATATTTTGTCAAAAAATGAAATGACTCAGTTCTAATGAAATTGCCTAAAAATAAACATGATTCAATACTAATGGGACGAATGAAGCATGATGAGGTTAGAGTTATTTTCACGACCACCCTTCTAGAGTATAATAAATGCGACGATCGCGATCTAGGCGAATTTAAATGCAACAAGAACGTAGGCTAGAGTTTCATTAAAAGTGTTTGACCAAGGTAATTAATGAACAATTAAAACAATAAGGCAACGGCTTAACAATGAAATTCAATGAAGAATAGATATCACAATTTATGCCCAAAACGACAAGGGTTTAATATAATCCAAAATGTATCATGTCTCGATATTCTAAACAAAATGGAATAAGTTCAAACTCAATTAAACGATAAGAAGTTCATGTTTCAGCGGAAGCATCCAAGAGAAAAGTGAAGTCATGTATGAAGACACAGCTCCACTCGATGTTTCAAAATGATCTTATTATTATTCAATTAATTTTCTCAACACCGCCAACCGCTCGTCGCCGCTCAACCTGCATATAGGGAAAACACATGCAGGGCTGAGTACTTTAACATACTCAGTGGACTCATGCCAAAATATTTTAATAGATATGTCATCCTTACCATAGTGAACTTGAGTTTGCATTTATAAAAGAATATCATCGAGTATCACAAAATAATTTCATAAACTGGTCAGTCAAACAATTTCCCCCTTTTTCTCAACAATCCACAATTCACATCAATTCCATAGTGCGACGAAAGTGAGGCCACACTATTCGCCCACGAGACCGGCCGACTAGCAAGGACGGCTCCCGATCCCAACTGTGTACACTAGCCTAATAGGGTTTGCGGCCCTACTCAGACCCGAATTCGTTTATATAGCCCTATAGCCTAATGGAGCGAACTCACAAACTAGGCATCAGACACACAACATCATCAAAATAATCACAGGCATGGCATAATTTTTTAAGCCACCCTTATAACACCATAATCATTATTTTGGTAATAAAAGAGTTTAGTAAATAAAGTCCACCTCGACTCCTTAGATCTCAAGTACGCTCTTCCCTTTGCTATCACGCCGAGAGCGCGAGTTATCACCTTTAAATTATGTGTATCACAAGTAAGTCTCATCATCTACACAAAAACATGCATGTTCCCAACGTTTCCCTTTTTCCCATCGATTCGTTTTATATTATCATTCAAAAAAATCAGACATGCTCATCATATCAATTTTATTCGCACTACAACTCCAGATATATCATCAAATCATGTTATGCATGAGTGTTCTTCAACACATATCACAAGCACACACACAAACACACATGCACGCACACCGATGCACACACATACACACGCACATCAATTCTCATTCATCAATTGTTTCCCCTTCTCACTCGATCTATATGCATGAGGGTTTAAGAACACCGATTAATCGGTTAGATGAGAAAAGATAGATCAAAATACCTCTTCTTGATAAAAACGATCGATAGAAACAAAGTATAATCTTGATTCTTCAACAATTCTTGAGGCTTCAACTTAAATTCTTCTCAAAAGATGAAGAATTATCGGAGAAAAATTGAAGAAAAATTGAGAGAGAGTGGAGAGAGTGGGAGGCGTGATTTTCAAGAGAGAGGGAGCGTGATTTGTGTGAGCTAGGGTTAGGGTTTCTCATGTATTTATAGAGTGCAAGATATAATATCTCTAATTAAATAAATTAAGGATTTGAGAAGATATGGAAGAGGGAGTTGACGTGATTTTTGGGGAGAAATAAGGAGTAATTCGAAATCTAGGCTATTTAATTAGCCTATGATTTAATTTGTTATTTTACGGAGTAGAATAAAATATCACGGAGCAGAATAAAATATAACGGGGTAGAAAATAATAAATCCCACTATTAAAATAAGGAGTAGCGATTTCTGCCTATTAAATTTTGCGTAGGATTTATTTGGATTTTCATGGAGCAAGAGATTTCACGAAGCAGAATAAAAATAATAATTCTCTCAATAATACTAGGAAAGTGGCGTGATTTTGAGTCTCTCCCACAAGGAATCAAATTTAAATTCTAATTTAAATAGGATATGGCAAGATCTGTTTAGATATGGTAAGATATGCTTGGATATTTGAATTTATTCATGAGAGGGAATAAATATGGGATCAAATAAGATAATAAACAATTCCTTCTCCTATAAAATAAGGGGATTTTCGAAATCTCCCTAGGAACAAGGTAGGAGTCGAAAATTCCATGAAGGAATTAGAGAATAATTAGACTTTGGATTTAATTTGGATAAATATCCCAAGCATTTAATAAAATCCAAGAAAAATATGATTCCTCTCCAATAAAGCATGGTGGTCGAAAATTCCAAATAAAATATGTATGATATTTATGAAAATCCTATGTAATCTCACTCATCCCTTAGGAAATAATTCGCCACGATATATTTCACCCCACATCAAAAATTAACACGATCACATCACAATTTCATCCCTTTTGACTATTCCACTTCCACGTCACATTTTTTTAACGACATTGACCATTCCACGGCCACGTCACATTTTCAACAATATAGACTATTCAAACCAATCTCAACTCCAAAACGCAATTAGGTCACAAAGAATCATGCAATTAATTTACTCATCATTTAATGCACATACTTCACGACATTAAAAGCATTTAATGCAAAAATTTTATGGTTCTAGAATTAGGGTTCAAAAAGTGGGGCGTCACAGCTATTGTACAAAAACTTATTTTTTAAAGACATAAAAATCGAAATGCAATTAATTGCATTGGAAAATTTTAAATAATAACAACAATTCAGAACACAAAACAAAGCGCCTTAAATTAATGATAATTTAATTTAATCTTTTGCTTTTTTAGAACGCTTCCACTTGCGTCCTCTAATTTTAGTTGGGTCACCAACAATAAGAATGTCTTTTGAAGCATTGGTGGTATATTTAAAAATACAATTAGCATTAAAAATGGCCTTAACGATTTTTTTTATTGTATTAAATATAGAGAATTTGTAGGAATTAATTCTAGTTAGATTAACTTTTTGGCACGTTTTCATTAGAGTTATGCTTGTTAAGGGTTTTTCTGTCTTATAAATAGTTCTCAAATTGTAATGGTCAAGTCTACAATATTTTTGTCAGAAATTCTATAGTCAAATATCCATGACTTTGAGCATTATTAATTATTTTTCTAATTGTGCATGTTATTTGTCAGCAATTGATATCATGAGATAAGATTCAGAGGGTGCAAAATTTAAAATTAAAAAGTTTTATGAATCATAATTATAATATGCAGATCGATGACTATGTCAACGGTAATGACCTATGCCAGTAACTGAAAGAAAAGTCGTAGAAGAAGGATTTTGTCAAGTGCGACTTACTGAACATAAAGGGGATGACAGATGGGTGCCATACACTTATCTGTTATCATTGTTCAAGAACATGGTCTTTGATAGTTGACACGATTGAAGCCAAGTGAGCAAGGGTCAAGCTTGATTTAAACATAAGTTTCTTTCTCCATTAACATCAAACTAATGGACCCTGACAGATGACTTGATATAGAATTGCTTCAAATCATTTAGTTTTACACCCCCAAAACTAAATATACTCTGTGTCCCTGTCCGCAGTGACGGACGCAAGATTTTAACGATGGGGTCCAAAAATAATTTTAAAAAATAAAATAAAAATATAAAAATAAAATAATAATGTTTAAATATTAAAGTCAAATACAATCATATCATAACATTTCTCTTCTATTTTTCATCTTCTGAAATCGCTGCATAATAGTTTCATTACTAACATGAACAAAGACATCCTTTTCAATGTAAGGAACTAAGCAATCATGTAACAGTTGATCTCCCATACTATTACGTAGAGTACTCTTGATGATCTTCATTGCTGAAAAAGCTCTTTCCACTGAGGCAGTAGCAACCGGCGAGATCAATGACAACTTGACTAACAAATAAACCAATGGAAAATTTTCAAGCTTTCTTGTAGAAACCATCTTCTTAGCAAGACCACCAATCCCAAATACTTGTGAAAAATTTTCATCTATCCGCACATCATAAATAAAGCTTTCAAGTTGATTTTCAAGCTCTTTCAAAGCAACTCCAGAAAATTCTGATGGATAATAACTAGCAAGACGAAGCAGCTTCTCCAAATCAAACGCAGAAAATGAATCTCTATGATCAAAACATGCCATACATGAAAGTAAGTCTGTGTTAATTTCACCAAAAAGATGGTTTAACTCTTGAGCTTGCATGTTAATCACAAAACAAAATATCCCAACTCGATAATAGTGGAGATTCTTCCTTTTTTCAGCTCTACGGTTTACTTTTCCTCGAGGCACAAACTCATCTTCCATGTCAAGAACATTTATCTCATATTTGTTACAGAACTCAGAAACTTCATTAAGTAAACCCTCCCAACCTTCTTCCCTCAACATTTGCAAACGTGCTTTGGCTACCTTGACAAGATTCATTGCATTGACAATTCTTGATCCTTTTTCTGTAGCACTTGAGAGAGTTCATGTGTGATTCCCAAGATTGCTTCATACGATGTAATACAAAGACAAACTCAAAGAGATTAATTATTGCTGACACATCATTAGCTTCAGCCCTATGTGGATACTCATGAGCATTCTCCCCCACATATACAAAAACATCATTAATAGAAGAAAAAAATTGCATCAAGTTGATAAGAGTACCATAATGTGAACTCCAACGAGTATCTCCAGGCCGCTTTAACGCCATCTCTTGATTCAATCCTCTCCTGGTATGAATTTCATCACTTGCAATCCGCTCTAAAATTTTCTCTCTCTGCTTTTCTCTAAGTATATCTCTGCGCTTACAAGAACTTCCAATAACATTACACAAACGGTTGATAGTATTATAAAAAGAACCAATACTTGTATGCTTTTTGGCAACAACGACAATTGTGAGTTGAAGCTGGTGAGAAAAACAATATACATAATAAGCACAGGGATTTCTCCTAAGTATCAAACTTTTCAACACATTGAATTCTCCTCTCATGTTGCTTGCACCATCATATCCTTGTCCTCTCAAACTAGATACACTTAAATCATAAGTAGATAACAAAGAATCAAGTTCCTTCTCCAGTGAGGTCGCAACCGTGTCACTAACATGCACCACACCAAGAAAACGTTCCATAACACATCCATTCTTGTCCACATATCGCACCACAACACCCACTTGCTCTTTGACAGATATATCTCGACACTCATCAACTAATATGGAGAAAAAATCATTTCCCATATCTTGTACAATGACTTTTGTTGTCTCAACAGCAAATGCATTTATGATGTCTTTTTGAATTCTCGGTGATGATAGTTTGAGATTGTCAGGAGCATTTTTTAGTACAACACTAGATATCTCATCGCTGCAAGAGGAAATAACTTTCAAAAGCTCAAGAAAGTTACCTTGATTTAAGGATCCTTCAAATCATCATGTCCGCGAGAAGGCATTCCTTGCATGATAAGATAACGAAGGCAAACAACTGTTGCATTTAATCTGCTGCGATAATCAAGCTTCGATTGTGTTGACTACTTTGATATAGAGACTTCAATGTGTTGAGCTTGATTCATAATATCCTGACATGCTAATCTACACCTATTATGAGCACTTGTATGATTTCCAACATGATCTCTTAACCTTTCTTTCTTGCCCCAAGTAGTAAATCATTTTTATACAAAGGCATGTTGCCCATTTCCGTGAAGTCTTGAGAAAAGATAGCAATATAAGCAGTAAGCAGCTTCCTTTGAAACACTATACTCCAACCAAGGCTTAAATTCATCAAACCAAAGTGAGACAAATTTACGTTTTCAATTTCCATTACTTGTAGAAAGGACATTATGGTTGCGTGGTTGACATGGATCTCTTAGTAAATAAGCTCTATGAACTTGTTCTATTAAGTTTTGTGGATAACTCATTATGTCAGGTCGTTCCCGGGATCACTTGGAAGCTTCTCCAAATCAACTTTATCATTGTCGTCATTTGGTAACTCTTGAGATTGAAGAAGTGCGGGTTCATCCTCTAAATCGACTTTATCTTTGTCTTCAATCAGTAACTCTTGTGGTTGGAGAAGTGGAGGTTCATTCACTGACGAAGATGAGACCTCGGCAACAGGAGAAACTTTCTTGAAATAACGATACATTTATCTACATAAAAGAAAATGCACAATTCAGTAAATGCATATTAGAAACTTAAATTGCATCTACATAAAATAAAATGCACAATAAGTACATACATATTAGAAACTTAAATTGGAGACCACTACTAACTCATTGAAACATTACAAAATGAATATAATACTCAATTTGGCAATCCCAAATAATCAAAGTAAATAATTTTCTATAACAGCAAGATATAGAATAAAAGAGAGATGAACAAATATTATCTAAATATTATTCACAAACAAACAAACAAAATAAGATATATATATATATATATATATATATATCTTATTTTAAGGGGAGCACTAGGGTGACACCATAGTTAGAGTGACAATGTACCACCAATTACATTCATTGGATCTCTGTATAAACGCGTCAGATTGATTTGTAGAAATAGAGTCCGAATTGCATGTTAATGTATAAGATATTGCTTGCTAAGGGTATATTTGTCAATCCATATTAATTTGATTTGAATATGGACATCCTCTAATTCAGGGAACGTATATTTTGTAAATCAAATCCTAAATGAGAAGAGACTCTCTCTCTTCAATCATCCATCACACTCCATTCCACCCATGTCGCCGATTTCGATACCAAAGGAAGACGCCAGGGTTGAAGATTAAAAGCAATTCTCCTATCAGATTCTCTACAATTTCTCTTGAGGTTTGTAGGGTTTATAGGATTTTCACAATTGCGCCTCCACTACTCTCATAAATCCTTATGTTCTTTCTGTTCCGATATATTTTCGTTCAATATCTGCGGTTTTTGGTGGGGTTTACAACGACCCCAATTTTCACTTCGTTGTTGAGGGTTTTATTGACATGGGTGGAGCATAGTTGCAAGTGTTTCTGCTCTAGTTTTGCCATGGAAAGAGTCGGCGGATTTCTAATACAATTTTGTCATTCAGTTGCCACGATTTTTAGGACGATTTCGCCGTCACTAAGGCCTGGTTGTGCATCTCCATTTTGATTTTGGTGTTTTCATCCTTATGTTTTTTGTTTGTGGCTTTCTAGTGTATGTTATAAAATGTTATAATTGCATGCTTTTTCCTTGGTAATTGCTTAATAATACTAGAAGTGTTGCTTCTCTGTTTTTGTTGTCGAAAGATTGGGTGGCTATCTATTTTAACTACGTCGTTTAGTTGGTGCTATTTTTAGGTCGATTTTTGCCATTGCCGAGACTTGGTTCAACATCCCCATCTTGATTTTGATATTTTGGTCCCAATGTTTTCGGTTGTGGAATTTTGCAAATTTGAAAAATTGTTCAATCAATGTGTGTTGCTTGTATTTTGTTTGATAATTGCTTGCTTATTCCTTCGTAATTGCTTGATAATCATGGAAGTGTTGCTACTCTGATTTTTGGGTCGATTTTGTTAGATAGCTTGTTTTATGGTTGAAATCGCTTGCTTTGTGATAAAACATTGCTTGTTTTTTCTTTCGTAATTGCTTGATAATCATTGAAGTGTTGCTGCTCTAATTTTTGGGTAGATTTTGTTAGGTAGCTTATTTTATGCTTGAAATTGCATGCTATATGATAAAAAAATTGCTTGATTTTTCTTTCGTATTCTGATTTTTGGATCGATTTTGTTAGGTAGCTTATTTTATGCTTGAAATTGCTTGCTATATGATAAAAAATTGCTTGTTTTTCCTTTCATAATTGCTTGATAATCATGGAAGTGTTGTTGCTTTGATTTTTGGGTCGATTTTGTTAGGTAGCTTATTTTATGCTTGAAATTGCTTGTTATATGATAAAAATTTGCTTGTTTTTTCTTTCGTAATTGCTTGATAATCATAGAAGTGTTGTTGCTCTGATTTTTGGGTCGATTTTGTTAGGTAGCTTATTTTATGCTTGAGTATTACTGATTCGCATATTACAATTCAAAAAATTGCTTGTTTCTTTATACGAATTTGCATTCTCTTCAATGTGATTTGCTTGCTTTTCAAAACCTCACATTAAAATTAGTTATCTTCTAGAATTTGCATCATATTTGGTATAGTGATCTTGCTTTCCAAAGTATATGTAATTGCATATTACTGGATATTATGTTGGGTAATATACTATGTAATATAATGTACTACTCCCTCCGTCCCGCTTTAGCAGTCCCATTGACTTTTCTGCACTCATTTTGTAAAAATGATAATAAATAAATAAAGTGAAGAAATAATAAAATAAAAAAGAGAATAATATAGAGAAGAGTCTTATCTACATTATTCTCTTTTTTACTTTATTATTTCTCTACTTTAACTATTTATTATCATTTTTACAAAACGAGTGCAGAAAAGTCAATGGGACTGCTAAAGCGGGACGGAGGGAGTAGTATTTATTCTATGCAATGTAATATTTGAAAATTAAAACTATACACTCACATGTTTATAATAAATTTCAATTGATTTTTGTAATAAATTTCAATTGAATTTTGTTTATTTTTTCAGGTTTATGGAAATCGAAGAATATGATGACTTGGTGTGGATCAAATTTGTTACATTTATATGTGATGGATGGAAGTCAATGTATTTTTCTATTTCAAAAATATTTCTATGTAATGTAAACTCTACAACAATTATTTATTGATTAATGCAATAACAAGTTGTATATAATGCAGACTCTTTTATATTGTAATGTGTTGTACTGCACATTAAAAAAAATGTAAACTTCGAACACATGTAAATATTATTTCATCATAAAGCAATACTCAACACAATACTATGCAATCTAGTAGTCATATTCTGTACTACCATGACATTGAGTAAAATGTGGAATGAACAAAATAATATTATTATATAGTATGTAAATCTTAATTTAGTAACAAGCAAATTATAAGACATTACTGAAATATGGTAGGCATACTGCATGCGCCAACAAAAAAGTATGGAACAAAATACAATAATGTGTATGTAATATGCAAACCATGTAGAAGTAAAATGCAATATTCAATAAATAACGTTGCAATATTGATATGAATAGAATAAGGTAAAACTACAATAATGTTTAAAATAATATCATGCATATGAAAACATTATGGGTAAAGAAATAAAATAATATCATGCATATGAAAAAATTATGGGTAAAGAAGTAAAGGAAATCAAATAATCGACATTATAAGAGAAATAAATCTATAATTTTACAAAATATAATGTACATGCCGTAATATTAGGAAGAATAATAACTTACCTTATCTACCATACTATTAATTGCTTGAATTTATGGAAGAATAAAACCGTCCAAATCAGATTTTGGTGGCATACCTTTAATACCCCTCCACGCCTAATCCCATATTTTTTTTGTATATAATTATTATGCCATGTGACAGTTTATATATCATAGGATCCACATCTCACCCAAAATCTAACAGCTCAGATTGGTGGCACAGTGTCACCCAAAACAGCGTTGTCATTTTAACATCTTCCTACTTTTAAAGCTCAAACACGAAGACACCCCATTTTTAAAATAAAAAGCAATTTTCTCTTACTCTGATTTAGGAAGTGCCGAATAGTTCTACTATTCTAGGAATTGAAATTGTGAAAATGCCTTATTTGATTGGGTTTTTGGCTTTTTAAACCAAAACCTTTCCCCGAATTCCGGTTTTTCCCATGAACTATGAGATTTGTTTTTAAAACCACGAACTTTTATTTCGTTAGGATTTTCCCCTGGCGGGTCAACGACAAAACCCGGGTTGTCTACATGTCAATTTTAATCCTATTTGTCACTAAATTGATTACTTGTATACTATTTGGCACAATAATACATACACTCACAATTATTACATAACAAATGACAACTTTTGAATAAACAAATCACAACTTTAACATTTTGAATTATGCTATTCGGGTCGAAAATGTGTTATTCGGGTCGGGTTGGGAAAATCCTAACGAAATGAAAGTTCGTGGTTTTAAAAACAAATCTCATAGTTCATGGGAAAAACCAGAATTCGGGGAAAGGTTTTGGTTTAAAAAGCCAAAAACCCTATTTGATTCTATTGTATAAACAATAATTTTGTACAAAAATGTATTGGAGAAAGAGGGAGGAAGAATTGCGGCGGGTGACATCTGGAGATGAGAAGAGTCCATTTAACTCACATAGGTTAAACACAATATAATATTAATTAATATTTAATTTAATTTTAATGTGAAATTACTAAAATACCCTATATTTTTTTAAAATGTTGGGGGTCCCATGGGCCCCCATGCCCCTTCTTATGTCCGCCTCTGCCTGTCCCATTTAAAATGCATGTGATTTGAAAAACATAATAAATAGTTAAAGTGGAGGAAAAGTAAAGTAAGACAAAAAATAATGTAGAAGAGAGCTTATTTCATATTATTCTCTCTCGTAATTTATTTTCCCTCCACTTTAACTATTTATTACTATGATTTTTACAAAACACGTGCGAAAAACGAAAGGAGTCATCTTAACTAGGACAGAGGGATTACTTGTTGGGAAAATATATACTCCCTCCGTCACAAAAGATGTCACACTTTCCTTTTTAGTTTGTCCCATAAAAGATCACACATTTTCCCTTTTGGAAAAAGTTTTCTCTCACATTAATATAAAAATTATATTTTCTCTCTCCATTTAACACACAAAACAAAACCTCCTAAAATCCCGTGTCGTCCCACAAGTGTGACATCTTTCGTGGGACGCAGGGAGTACTATATATCTGGAATAAGCTAAACATGCAATCTCCTAATTCTATGTTCTCATGTTCTTAATAAATTTACACACTATTTTGAAGAACAACATGCATGAATTTAAGCAGAAAAGGAAATAACAGATTGTGATGAGAAGAGTAATTACAAACACCAATAATTTTAAAACTAAACAAATCTCCTATACACAGAAAATTTGAACACTATGACTCTTAATTCAACTCGGGAAAGAACCGACAAACAAAACCCAAGAGAGAGCGTTTAATATGGTTTATGACTCGATAAAAAAAATTATAGAAGATCTAAAAGTATAAGGGATCACATAGGTTGATACTGATCTCCAAACAAAATCATTCTATTTGGTGGGACACTAGGACGTGTGATCTGGCGTCTAGGTCAGACAGTTGCGGCGGGCTGAATTCCTGAGGCTTGGCGTATGGAGCCGCGGGCTGCTTGGAGTCATATAGGCTGCTCGGAGTGGATGGAGGCTGTGGGCTTGTGGTTATGTCAGGCCTAATGTGACCTGAATTAGACTTCGAGGTCTTGTTCCTGAGCTGGCTTGGAGATGTAGATGGGGTGCTGGCCTGCAGTGGAGTCTGTGGCCCTCCATGTGTGACGGGTAAGGTTAGGCCTGTATACGACGGGACCATATCAATCAATCACATGTAAAATATGACATTTACGATACCAACTACTAACTAGCAAATCATAATTATTCCTCCTACACAACATACAGAAACACACAAGGATCATAAATCAATGCAATCAATCAATTATAGTACCATGAAGCGAAATTCTCCCATCTGCGTGACTTGAGCAAACGGACCCGCAGTTCATTACCACCACTGTTGAGTCCCTTATATCAACTTCGATCAGCTGAAGCGTTGCTATCTAGCTCTCCAATTTCACACGGGATATCCCTCAACTTATTGCATTCAAACAGAGTTAGCTGCTCAAGCTTGTGGAAATGAGAACTCTCTGTTGTCCATTGAACGAGATCTGTGCTCTCAATTAGCAGTACTTTCAGTTGGCAAAATTCCCCTTCACTTGTTTCCCACTCAGGTCCATGACAGGCATGCCGTTTCAGTTTGAGCACTTGAAGATTAGGCAACAATCCAATCATTCCCATATCCTCCCACAGAAATCTGCACCCACTTAAGCTCAACTTTTTCAATGCCAATGGGAAGGCAATATTCTGAGACAGATCATAACCCTTCCGGATCGGATAGGGCTCTGCATACACGTTTAGCTTTTCCAACAAGAAATCTGTTTGAAACTCTTTGTGGAGGGATCAGGCAGGAAGCCATCCAACAAGATGAGGTGCCTCAAGTTTGGCATCCTCCAAACTTCAAATTCCATATATTCCTGATGTCTTATTTCATCATCTAGTTTAGGAAGCCCATATTTGTTCATAATTATGGCAGACGTAACTCGGATAAATGCTCTGATTCTGAAGATTAAAGTCTGAAGATTATGAAGGTGATACAAGGAGTTATATACAAGTGTGATCATGATACGGTCAACGGCTGGAAGGTATACAGCCGCCGAGGAAGTAGGGAGGCAGTTGGTTCAAAGGAGAAGAATCTGGAAGTAGGCGCTGGAAAGGAGTAGATCGAGCAAATCTGGGGATTCCTATTTTTATGCATTCTAGTAGTTTCTATTATTTAGTATAAATAATTGTAAACTAGGGAGTCCAGAATATCTTGGAGAGATCAATTGTTTTGGATGACGTCGTAGGCCTCTGCGGAGGATTATCATTTCCTTTATTTTCCTATCAATAAAATTTGCTCGTTCTCTCTTGTTCTGCATTTACAATCTGTGGTGTGAGTTGGTGTATTTAGCTGCAGCAGAGAGAGCACTCCTCATGCTCATCACTTCCATAGGCCTTTCACTCCTATCAATTGGTGCGGTGAACAATGGTGAACTCTCGATCGGACACGCGACTGGACGAATTGGAGAAGACTACAGAGGATTTGGAACATGGTAGGCTCTTGTTGGATGCGGCGGCGAAGGAACTGAATGCCTAATTCCGCCGCACCGATGACCAAGTCACGGAGGTACGATCAGAACTGACTGCCATGCTTCAGGAGATGCGCGAGGGTTTCGCTTCACTCAAACTTAAGGGGACTGCCGGACATGAGGACGAATCCACCTCAATGAATCGGGGGCCAAAGTCAGCATCCGCGGGCGGTGTTTCGGCGTCACCCATGCCAACTTTTGATGGTTCGGACGCCCTCGCATGGCTCGCACGGGCAGAGCAATATTTTCTGATCTCGGAAACCCCCTACGAGGACCGGGTAGGCTTCGCAATGGTAGCTCTGGCAGGCGCTGCCTTCCCTTGGTACCAGTTGTTGCGACAGCGAGTTCCGGATCTGCCGTGGGCTCGGTTTGCAAGGGAGTTGATGAAACGCTTTGGAGGCAATGGGGCATTGAATGAATATGAAGTATTCGCTGCAGTCCGCCACACTGTTTCTCTGACAGATTTCGTGGCTGCTTTTGAGGCGCGCCTCGTACAGGTTCCGGACATCTCGTGTCAGCAATACTTGGGATTTTTTATGGCAGCACTTCGACCTGAGGTCCATCTACAAATGAAGGCCGCTAAAATCACTACTTATGAGGATGCGGTCGAGTTAGCGCTAGACATCGACACGATGGCGTCCACTCAGCCCCCGCGTTCAGCGCCTTCTCAATCATCCTCCCAGGCGCACACATACACAGCCCAATCAACTCGTTCTTTCTCAAAGGGCTACTCACAAAACCCCTCTCACTCATCTGGCTCTTCAAAGCCGGTATCCAAACGCTTTCGGAACGTATCTCCGGAGGAATATAGGCGGCACATCGCAGCAGGTACCTGTGTCAAGTGCGGCCCAGCCCATAGATGTCCCCCTAGGACTCTCAACGTTCTGATCTGCGATGAGGAGGAAGAAACGCCCACCGACTCTGAGCTCGAGGACTCAGAAGTGTTGGAGACAGAGGTTGAACCCCAGCTATCTGTTCTATCCTTGAATGGCCTAGACACGACGAACACAATGAAGCTATTTGGGAAAATCGCCTCTCAACAGGTTAAGGTGATGGTCGATAGCGGTGCAAACTACTGTTTTATATCAGATTTATGCGCCCAACGGCTCCAGCTGCCAGTTACTCCCACATCACCCTACTCAGTGGTGCTGGGCGATGGTACAACACGTCGCGCAGCGGGGATTTGCAGGGGCGTGCCTCTGACATTGGAGAATGAGGAGTTTGTGGTGTCCTGCTACGTCTTTCCCCTCCGGAACATTGACGTAATTCTGGGTGTCTCATGCCTGGCCTCCCTCGGTTACGTTATGGCAAATTGGCAGCGGTCGTCCATGGATTTCGCAATCAACGGACGCCCCATCTCGCTCAGGGGTGATCCATCACTCATGCGCCGGGCTTGTTCCACCCAAGACCTCCGTTGCCTCGAGGAAGGGGACTACTGCTGGGTCCTCCATGCAATTGAGAAGGAGGTTGTGGCGGAGCCTTTCGGAATCAGCAAGGCCCTATCCTCGGCAGCTCGGTCACAACTGCTGAAATTGGTTGAGAAATTTCCGGCAGTCACACGGGAGACCGCAGGACTACCTCCCCGCCGCCGCATTGACCACCAGATACCCCTCCTTCCAGGTACTAACCCTGTTTCTGTTCGCCCGTATCGGTATAATCACTTGCAGAAATCACTTGCAGAAAGATGAAATGGAGAAGCTCGTCGCCGAGATGCTGAGTTCCGGGGTGATTCAGCCAAGCACTAGCCCTTTCTCTAGCCCGGTCCTCCTCGTTCGCAAGAAAAATGGTTCTTGGAGGTTTTGCGTGGACTACAGGGAACTCAACAAACGGACGGTACCTGACTAGTATCCTATTCCGGTGATACAGGAATTACTTGAAGAATTACATGGGGCCAAGTGGTTCAGCAAAATCGACCTAAAAGCTGGATACCACCAGATTCGGGTGGCGACCAACGACGTGCCTAAAACGGCTTTTCGCACCCACTCCGGCCATTACGAATTCCTGGTTATGCCGTTCGGCCTCACCAACGCTCCGGCAACATTCCAGAGTCTGATGAACAACATCCTCGTCTATAGCGCGACATGGGCGGATCATATGCGCCACCTCCGCCAGGTTTTCGAGACCCTGCATGACCATGCCCTCGTCGTCAACGCAAAGAAGTGTCTTCTAGGTCGAGACAACGTTGAGTATCTTGGCCACATCGTGTCCTTTGAAGGAGTTAAAATGGACCCTGCCAAGATCTCGGCAGTCCTCCGCTAGCCAACTCCGACATCCTTAAAGAGTGTTCGGGGGTTCCTTGCGCTAACAGGGTACTACCGCCGTTTTATCCGAGACTACGGCAAGATTGCAGCCCCACTGACGGAACTCCCGAGGAAGCCGTTGGCACCCCAATCCAAAACAGCCTGGACTTGGCCGAAGGCAGCGGCCTCCGCCTTCGACTCTCTCAAATCAGCGCTGACATCGGCACCTCTCCTCCGGATGCCAGATTTCACTAAGGAGTTTGTGATTGAGTGTGACGCCTCGGGCCGAGGTCTTGGGGCAGTTTTAATGCAAGAGCGTCAACCGGTGGCCTATTTCAGCAAGTCTTTATCCGCTCGTTGGTTAGCCAAATTAGCCTACGAGAAGGAACTCATGGCCCTCGTCCTTGCCATCCATCATTGGCGCCCTTACTTGTTGGGTCGCCGCTTCGTCGTTCACACGGATCAGCGTAGTCTGTGCCAACTACTAGCCCACCCTTCGACGAGGAGGCGTTGGAACTCTCGGCCATCTCGATCCCATCATGGCCAGAGTGGTCAACAATCCAGGCGACGCTGTCTACCGATTCAGCCCTCGCTAAGATCAAAGCTGCCTTGGAAGCCGGCCAGCCAACTTCCCCTCATTACGAGCTAGTCCACGGTACTCTGTTCTACAAGGGAAGGATAGTGGTCCCACCCCGTTCTCCTTGGATACCAAGGTTACTTGCTGAATTCCATGTTACACCTACGGGGGGACACTCAGGAGCTTACCGTACATATCGCCGGATTGCCTCGAACGTCTATTGGCCCGGTATGATGAAGCAAGTCACAAATTTCGTCGCAGCATGCGCGACGTGTCAAAGGCATAAGACCGAGACCAAATCTCCAGCCGGTCTCCTGCAGCCCTTGCCGATTCCGGATCGGATTTCGGAAGATATCAGCATGGATTTTGTTTCAGGACTGCCGAGAGCGGGGGGTCTTGACTGCATTTTCGTCATCGTCTACCGCCTTTCTAAATACGCTCACTTCATCGGCCTTAGACACCCCTTCACGGCCCGGTAGGTGGCGGAACTATTCACAAGCGAGGTGGTTCACAAGCGCCCACTCAGCTTCGGGCATGACCCCGTTCGAGGTGGTCTACGGTCGCCCTCCACCCACCTTGCATGCCTTTCTTCCAGGAGAGATTCGGGCACAGTCCGTTCTAGACACTCTTTGCTCTCGTGATGAGGTGTTGGAGCTGCTGCGCCATCATTTAGGGCGGGCCCAGGAGCGAATGACAGTGGCCGCAAACAAGCAACGCCGGGACGTCGAATTCAGTGTGGGCGACCTGGTCTGTTTGAGGTTCCGGCCCCACCGTCAGCCCTCACTTTTCACTTCCCGCAACAGGAAGTTGGCACCTCGTTTCTTTGGGCCATTTCGGGTCGAAGCTCGCATTGGTATGACAGCTTATCGCCTTCCCGACTCGGCCCGCATCCACCCGGTGTTCCACGTTTTACTCCTCAAACGTGCCATTGGGGATGCGCCAGTAGAGGCAACGCTTCCTGACGGCCTCGTCAATGCTGACCCTCCTTTCATTCCCAACAAGGTGCTAGCAAGGCGTACTGACTCACGGGATGGAGAAATTGTTGACCAAGTCCTCATTAAATGGTACGGATTAGAGGATGATGAAGCCACTTGGATGGATGTGGCGGGTGTTAGAGGCCAGTTTCCATTTTTCAGCCTTGCGGACAAGGCTGTTTCGACGACCGGGGCAGTTGATACGGTCAACGGCTGGAAGGTATACAGCCACCGAGGAAGTAGGGAGGCAGTTGGTTCAAAGGAGAAGAATCTGGAAGTAGGCGCTGGAAAGGAGTAGATCGAGCAAATCTGGGGATTCCTATTTTTATGCATTCTAGTAGTTTCTATTATTCAGTATAAATAATTGTAAACTAGGGAGTCCAGAATATCTTGGAGAGATTAATTGTTTTGGACGACTTGGTCGTAGGCCTCTGCGGAGGATTATCATTCCCTTTATTTTCCTATCAATAAAATTTGCTCGTTCTCTCTTGTTCTGCATTTACAATCTGTGGTGTGAGTTGGTGTATTTAGCTGCAGCAGAGAGAGCACTCCTCGTGCTCATCAGTTCCATTGGCCTTTCACTCCTATCAGATCATCTGCCTGACTGGCTCACAGGTCAAAGCAAGGTATCTCAAGTGAATTAGCTCACTGATGTATATATCAGAGCTGGATTTTGGGTGTATAGTTACACTTAATCCATCAAATACCCTCAGAAGTCTAAAACTTTTCCAAGAATCAAAGGCCCAGTGCTTGAAAAGAAGGATGGTATGCATACGTGATGCTTTCATGCTTGGATTACTACCAAAGATGTTACAGATGTTACAGAATACACTAAGGTGATTTGAATTCTCAATACCTTAAGGAAAGCTGCCCGAAAACTCATTTATGGTGCAACCAAAGTTCTCTTCCTCACATTTTCGCAAACAGAGGTCTCTCAAGAGATCGTGTATCTTGACTGTCCTAATCCTGCCATCGGTTCCTATTTTATGATCAAGACAAGACTTCTCGCAGCCAATTCTTCCAAATACTCATATCCCAACTCTTCCATACTTTAGAGTCACTTGATGTCAGAAAACTCTCTGCCACCCATAGTTTGATTAGTTTTGACACATTGATCTCACAATCTTTTGGGAAACAGCCCATATACAGAAAACAAAGCCTTAGAGGATTAGGCAATAGTCTATAACTCAGAGACAATATCTTATTGAATTGTTCATCATTTGTGTAAACAACTTTTGATACATTCCTAGCTATGATTTCCCAATAGTTTTTCCTCCGATTGGCCTTATTAGAGAGAACTCCAGCTATCACCACAACTGCAAGTGGAAGCCCTCTACATTTTTCTGCTATGACCTCCTCGATTTTCTCCAATTCTAGAGGGCAACTTTCACATCCAAACACTCTGCTCTTTAAGTAACATCCAGCTTTGTTCTACATTCATCAAATGCATGTGGTGAGGATGGCTATGATACTCGATGTTCATGTAAGAAGCTACCCTTAACTCCCTTGTAGTTATGATAATTCGACTCCCATTAAGATCATTTAGAAACATCCTTTGTAACTCATCCCACACATTTGTATCCCACAAATCATCCATCACGATTAGATATCTCCTCCCTTTCAATAACTCATCATTATGGACCCAAAACGGAACATGAACGTTGAACACGTCCTTAATGGAACGCAGAACCGTGCGAAGAATTGTCTTTATGTTAGAACTTTGCGATATTGTGAGCCAAGCACGAATGTCAAAGTGTTGAACACTTAAAGGGTCGTCATAGGCATACCTCGCAAGAGTGGTCTTCCCAATGCCTCCCATCCCAACAATGGGGATGATTCCGAGTTGGGATGATCCTTCACATAGCCGGCTCTTTATCTTCAGTAAGTCTTCTTCAAGCCCAACCACGCCATCGCCCGTCTCTCTTGATGGCATTTGAACTTTCCTGCTACTTTTGATCTGCATCGCTTCTTACCGGATGAGATCTGTTTCTGCAACTGACTTTTCCAATTCGTCGCAAAACATCTCCTTGTTGAGATCTGTTTCTGCAATTGACTTGAGGTTGCCAAAGTCAAAGAGATTGTTTGCTTGATTTACTGCATTTGTGAATCGTGCTCTTAGTATGTTGTGAGCTTCTCTTGCTAAATCCCCAAGAAAATTTAATAAAAAAATAATATTTTCATGTAGCCTTTCAATGCGTGGCTTCTTCTGAAGCAGAATGTAAGAATCAACACTTTGACCGGAAGAACAATATATACAGAATTGATGATCCAAGATCATGTCTAGATGTTCCGCGAGTGAATCAATATATAGCAGCATAATCCATACCGCACTGCACGTCAGAGAGCGATCTCTGATTTGCTTCTTTAACCAAACAAAAACTGGAGACGAAACTGTGCAAGGCTTTTGATCTGATTTTCCATGATATGCTAATGCCATCAAAGTTGACCAATATTGTAGAAGTGATTGTAGAACAAACTTGAAACCGACGAGAATTGACTGGGATTGGAATTGCAAGATTGAAAATGTAATTCTATTTACTGATTGTTGAGAACGGAAGAAAAAACGATTACAACAAACTCCAAACAAACTTGTATTTAAACCTATCACAAAACTAATTGATATGTGCATCCAACGGTTCAGATTAAAAGCCCCAAACTTAAAATCTAATCTGACGGTTGCTGAAAGAGCTGATTGAGAGATCAGCTGTGATCAGCTGCTTCTTCTAATCATGCAGCTGAGCCATCAATTCCTTACAAACTCCACCTTGATGGATTAGCTGCTAACTGAGCTTCTCTTGCAAAGATTCACAAGTTTCATACACACATCGAGCTTCTCTTTCGGTACTGGTTTAGTTAGCATATCAGCTGGGTTCTCAGCTGTGTCAACCTTGAATACTCTAACTGAACCTTTTTCTATCTCCTCCCGGATGAAATGCAAACGCACGTCTATGTGCTTGCTTCTCTCGTGGTACACTTGGTGCTTTGCTAAGCTCAATGCACTGTTGTTATCACAACCAATGCTGACTCCTTCCTGCTTTATACCAAAATCCTCCAATATTCCCTTAAGCCATTTACCCTCTTTGACAGCAGAAGTCATAGCCATAAACTCTGCCTCTGTAGTCGACAAAGCAACCACCCCTTGAAGGCTACTCTTCCAACTGATAATGGACCCATATAAACTGAATAAGAAACCAGATTGTGATCTTCTAGTATCTATGTTCCCAGCAAAATCAGAGTCACACCATCCTGTCAAAGCATCTCCTTTAAACTCAGCATCCCCTTTAAACAAGATCCCAACATCAGAAGCTCCCTTCAAATATCTCATTAACCATTTTAGTGCAGACCAATGTTCCTTCCCATGATTAGACATGTACCTGCTGGTTACTGAGAGGGCTTGCGCAATGTCTGGCCGGGTACCAATCATAGCATACATAATGCTTCCAATGATGTTAGCATAGGGGATATGCTTCATTTCTTCCTCTTCGGCCTTGCACTTAGGCTTTTGATCAGCTGACAGTTTATATTGTTGGCTCATGGGAACCGAGACCTCTTTAACATTACTCATCTGAAATCTCTTGAGCAATCTCAACACATAATCTGTCTGTGTCAACCATATTTCCTTCTTCTTTCGGTTTCTGATAATGGTCATTCCCAGTATGCGCTTTGCAGGCCCTAAATCTTTCATCTCAAAAGCCTTTTTGAGATCAAGCTTTACCTTCTGAATCTCCTTTGGACATGCTCCAGCCAAGAGCATGTCATCAACATACAGTAACAGGTAAGCTACAACAGCTCCACCTACACTTTTAATGTAAACGCATTCATCATATGCTGACCTCAAAAAACCACTTTTGATTACATGGTCATCAAACTTCCTATGCCATTGTCTGCTAGCTTGTTTGAGGCCGTATATGCTCTTTTTTAATAAGCATACCTTGCCCTCATCTCCTGCCTTCACAAAGCCCTTTGGTTGTGCCATATAGAGAGTTTCCTTCAAATCCCCATGCAAGAAGGCTGTCTTGACATCAAGTTGTTCAAGCTCCCAATCTCTCCTTGCAACTATTGCCAATAGTATTCTGATAGAAGTATGTTTTACAACCGGGGAAAAAACTTCATCATAGCCAACGCCATGCTCCTGTGTAAATCCTCTAGCAACGAGCCTGGCTTTGAATCTGACATTTTCACTATCAGCACCCTCTAGTTTTTTCTTGAAAATCCACTTACAGCTCACCACTCTTCTTCCATCAGGCCTCTCTACCAGCACCCAAGTTCCATTTCTGAGTAATGAGTCAATTTCTTCAACCATGGCCTTCATCCACTTTTCCCATTCCTTACAATCCATGGCTTCTTCATAAGTGCTAGGGTCTGAGTATTCTATTTCCTCGGCAACTAATAGTGCAAAAAACAGAAACTCAGCATCAGAATACTTAGCTGGTGGTTTTATAACTCTCCTTACACGATCTCTTGCCAATTTATAGCTTCCTGGTTCAATTTGTGTCTGTTGATCTGACTGAGGGGCATCAATATCAGCATCAGTAGCAACTCCACCTTGCCGGTCACCATGTTTATCAGCATCAGGAGTAGCTCCACCTTGCTGCTCACCATTTTGCTCATCCTGCTGCTTTTGAACAATTTCCTCAGCCTCCACCTCAAACTTAGAAGCTTCAGTCACAACATCAGCCTTTTTCTTAAATGGCAGATCATCTTCCCAGAAAGTTACATCCCTGCTTATAATGACCTTTGCATTTCCAGGTTCCACACACCACAACCTATATCCCTTGACTCCACGTTGATATCCAATCATGACACACTTCAGAGCCCTTGCTTCTAATTTGCCCTGGTTTACATGTGCAAACACTTTACAGCCAAAAGTTCTAAGAATATCATAATTGCTGTGTCTTCCATACCACCTATAGTCTGGTGTATCACCTCCAATGCTGGAAGAAGGACATTTGTTGATTAACTTCACTGCTGTGGCTGCTGCCTCGGCCCAAAAACGCTTCTCCATTCCAGCAGCCAAGAGCATGCACCTCACTCTTTCAAGAATAGTACGGTTTACTCTTTCTGCCACCCCATTTTGCTGGGGATTCATAGGGACCGTTTTATGTCTTCTAATCCCTTTTGATCTACAAAAAACATCAAACTCCCTTGATAAAAACTCCAAGCCATTATCAGTCCGCAAGCATTTCAAGTTCATTCCCTTTTCAGCCTCAACTTCCATACACCAATCTTTGAATTTGTTGAAAGCTTCAGACTTTTGCTTTAAGATGTAGATCCAAATCTTCCTAGAGAAATCATCTATTATACTCATATAGTATCTACCACCTCCAATTGAGTTTTCTTGAGCCGGCCCCCATAGATCACTATGGGCATAGTCTAGAGGCATAGTTGAAGAGTGTGTACCTCTGGGATATGGTAACTTTTTGGCCTTCCCCAATATACATTCCTCACACTGGATTGCACCATCTTCATCAGAGCATTGCAGAACTCCTTTCTTGATGAGTTCTTTCACACTTCCAGCAGCCGGATGGCCAAGTCTAACATGCCATAGATTCACAGAACCAGCCACAGTGTGTAGCTCCCCAGAACTCCTCTGAACGGTAGCTGTCATATAATACAGACTCCCCCTTCTTTCTGCTACCATCAACACCTTTTCAGCCCTGCTCACAATCATCTTTCCACCTTCTGACACAAATTTGCATCCCTTTTGCTCAAGAGAGCCTAAAGAAATCAAGTTCCTCTTCACTTCAGGAATATACCTAACACCATTCAAGATAACCGTGCATCCACCCTCAACTTTCAATCGCACAGTGCCTATTCCCTTTACATAACATATCTGATTGTTACCAAGAATGACAGATCCAGATGTTTCTTTAATATCATCAAACCAGCTCAAATTCGGGCACATGTGAAAACTACAACCCGAGTCCATTATCCAAGATCCTCCCTCCTTCGTTTCCATAACATTCAATGCCTCAGGAGACCCATCTTCCTCAACTTCCTCAGCTGAGTTCACAACCTTGCCACCGCTACTCTCTTGTTTTCTCTTCCAAGCATAACAATCTCTCTTCAAGTGGCCCGGTTTCTTGCACCAATGGCAAGATCGTGTTTCCTTTTGATCACTTGAGCTGGCTTTGAGGTTATCATTAGGCTTCTTGAATTGCCTTTTTCCTTTGAATTTCTTTACATTCAAACTCTCAGATGTCGAGTCTCCCAGCTTCGAATCTCCCTTCTGCAGTTCCTTCGACCTCAATGCCGATTGCACCTCCAACAGGGTTATGGTCTTTTCACGGCCATACAAGATCGCATCACGAAGTTGATCATATGACGGAGGAAGCGCATTCAATAGGAGAATAGCTTTGTCCTCATCTCCTATTGACACATCGATGTTTTCAAGATCATCGACGGTCTTATTAAAATCTTCCAATTGCTCCAGGATCCCTCTCCCTTCCAAGAACCTGTAGGAGTATAGCCTCTGCTTCATCAGTAGGCGATTTGCAAGAGACTTCGTGAGATAGAGATCCTCCAATTTCTTCAAGATATCCGCTGCAGTTTTCTCCTTCGCAACTTCTCGAAGTACCTTATCACCAAGGCAAAGGACTATTGCGCTATGAGCTTTCGCCTCAATCTCCGCACGCTTCTGCACGCCCTTTTCATCGAGATCTTCCTTCTCCTTGTCTTCTTTCCCCTCACTCGTCAGAGCGGAAGCAAGACCTTGTTGTATCAGCATAGCACGCATCTTCATCCTCCATAATGCGAAATCATTCTTGCCTGTGAATTTCTCGGCCTCAAATCTTGAAGCCATCGTCTTCGCGGATTCGATTCCCCCAAATCAGACCTCTCCCCCGAGCTTGATTCCTCTTCGTCGGCGACCTTCCCACAGACGGCGCCAATTGTAGAAGTGATTGTAGAACAAACTTGAAACCGACGAGAATTGACTGGGATTGGAATTGCAAGATTGAAAATGTAATTCTATTTACTGATTGTTGAGAACGGAAGAAAAAACGATTACAACAAACTCCAAACAAACTTGTATTTAAACCTATCACAAAACTAATTGATATGTGCATCCAACGGTTCAGATTAAAAGCCCCAAACTTAAAATCTAATCTGACGGTTGCTGAAAGAGCTGATTGAGAGATCAGCTGTGATCAGCTGCTTCTTCTAATCATGCAGCTGAGCCATCAATTCCTTACAAATATCGTATAACAATTTTTTTAGATTAATTTAAAAAAACATCTTGTGAAGTATTGACCCCACAAGAAAGACTGAGTCTAAACAGCCAGCTTATTTATTAAAGAAATTTTAGATTAATTTAAAAAAATATTTTGTGAAGTAAAATTTTAAATGATTGATAAATTATTAAAACAGAATAACTAGTAGTATTATTAGTATTATTAGTATTACTTTTGTGCATATGAAATATTTGCTAGTCACCACCTATGATGTCATTGCTCTATAAATTGAGCTAAGTTCTATTGATAAGGAAGTGTGCAAGGGTGATAAGAACAGAGCAACTAGTAAGAAAAATAAGAGAGTTTTTGCAAGTGCATAGGGGATCTTCGGGTTGTTTCTTATAGATCCTACCCAGAGGAACAAAACCACAAATATGAAAAGTCCAAAACATTTAATAAAATTAACTTAAAACAATTATATGTAAAACAATTCCATAATATTACAATCTTCAACCGCAGAGATCGTATTGAACCAAGTCTTGATCATCTTATTTGAGTCTACTATAAATGCGTCAATATTATGACGCACTAAAAAATAACACTAACGGACTAATGGGCGCGTGTCTAATGATGATGATGCAAAAACATTTTTATAACTGTTCGTCCATGTGTACTCAGTGTCCGAAATCATCATGGGCATATCATCGAAATATCTCACATCTTCTGATTCAACATTAACACCACTCGACATTTCAGATATCCTGAAACTTTCCAATTCAGTAGCAACTTCTTTCATAGTTGGTCTCATTCTTCCTTTTAAGTTTAAACATCTTTGTGCAAGCTTCGCAACTAGGGTCACCTCTTCCTTTCTTCCTTGCTCCTGAACTTGTGGATCTAAAATCGTATCCACACATTCTTCTTCCATGCATACAAGGAACCGTGTCGCTAGGCTTCTTTCCTCTTCTGTTTTATCAAGAGATATTGGTCGTTGTCCAGTAAGAAGCTCGACAAGAACTACCCCAAAACTATAAACATCACTCTTCTCTGTGAATTGACTTGACCGGAAATATTCTGGATCTAGATATCCAAACGTCCCTTTAACCAGAGTAGTTAAGTGAGTTTTATCTGAAGCAATACACCTCGATGTTCCAAAATCTGACACTTTGACAACATATTTTTCATCTAGGAGGATATTAGTAGACTTGATATCTCTGTGATAGATAGGCACAAAAGATGCAGAGTGTAAGTACGCTACTGCCCCTGCTATGTCTACTGCAATTTTCAAGCGCATGTTCCATGTACATGGAAATTCACTACTTTGATCATGTATTAGATCAAATAGTGTCCCATTTGGCATGAATTCGTAAACAAGCAGAGGAACCTCAGTCTCCAAACAACACCCCAATAATTTGACCACATTCCTATGATTTATCTGTGATAGTATCACCACTTCATTTAAAAATTGTTCCAATTGATTCACCTCAACCAACTTTGATTTTTTTATCGCTACAATCTTACCATCATATAACATCCCTTTATAGACAGTGCCTTGCCTTCCTTATCCAATAATTCTGCTCTAATTAAAGTTATCTGAAGCCACCTCCAACTCCTTTGCTGCGAAAACTATTGTTTTTCCAAGCGCACCTTCATTTGTGTGTTGTTGCAAGAGAAGACCACCATTTCGTTTGAAGAATTTAGCTTTTACCAACTTTTTCTTTCTCTTTTGCAATAATTTATACAACCAAAAGAACATCGAGATTATAAGTAGAAACCCCAATCCAGATCCTATACCTATATGAAACTTCAGAGAGAGAAAATTAATAGTAAAATTTACAAAATAAAAAGACGTCAATTGAGCCACATATATGATTATTACTTTCTTCCAAACAATAAAGGTTTGATTTGAATTCAAAGAATTATGTAAAATTAAAAATTTTATCACATTTTTAGGAGAACTAACTAGCATCTATATTTTCCAATTTAATCATAAATTGATATATATGTAACTGACAAATTTTATAACGAGGAATATCTATACCATCTATTTTTCCATTCCAATGATCCAGATTGATTATTTGGTTTGATTATCTTAAGTGAGTCATTTATTTTCGGGCGGTATTGATAAGGCTCGTTTCATGCATCGGTTTAGGGTTAAAATTGTGTGCATTTGGGGCGCTAATGTGCGTTTATGAGTTCAGGTGCGTAGTAAATCTGCTTGGCATAGGAGTTGCTGTTACCTGACCTGGCAGATGCAAAAGAGATGAAATTGAAGCAAAAATTAGAAGTCGTCGTTCGGACCTGGGAGAATCAAAAGTTGGCGACAGGAGCAGAATGGAGCGAGAGCAAATTATTTTAGAGAGTCTTACTCAAGGGCAAGAGCGTCAAATCACCAGAGGGATACCCTAGGGATCAGAGCCTCACATATATAAGGAGCTCAACCTTGAAGAACAAGACAGACCGTGAACGGCTCTTCTGCACTTTCCTAGCTCTAGCTCTAGTTCCACACTTCAAATTTTCATTTCGTCTGCTGCGCACTTGGATATGGAAGATTCTGGCCACCGTGGTTCTCATCATCATCGTTATTTTGCTGTGTAACACCGCCTTGTGAAGGCGAAGAAACAATCTTATTTGCTTTCGTTTAGTACTTTGTGGTTTTTAAGTCTCGCGACTTTAACTTCTGACTTTGATCTACTGGATTCGGACCTATTTCTAGTTATTATGGAAGTTTATGTTTGCTTTTGGTTGGATATCTCTGAGTTTATGTTTATTTCTTGCTTTTAGCTTTCGTCTTGTTATTGTTGGATGTTTGGAGCTGTCATATATTTGGTTTGTTGATGGAGGTTGGGGATTCGCGTATGGAGATGTTTGGATTTTATTGAAACGTGGTGTATTTGATTTGGAGTTTCGCGTATTTGGAGTTTGTTGTTTATGTTGTGCATGATTATGGCTGTTTACTTTCTGTTTCTGCATCCTTTAGGTCCAGTAGCGTAGATTGGTTAGTTTAGGCTTTAATTTCTTGTTTTAAGTTTAGATCTAAAGCTTGCTCTGTTCTCATGGTGTTTGTTACTCTGTTTTATTAGCTATTCTCGTTTGATTCCCGAAGAAGATGAAGTTGTTGGTAGGTAGAACCAGATCTGCTTTATGTCAGTACCTTTCTGCATGTACTTTAATTTTTCTACATATCCTCGAGACCCTGTCAGTACGATCTGCTTTGTCTCTTTTACTTTTCTACATGCTTTTCCAGACCCTGGTAGTTTAAGGATTCTTGTCTTGCTTTTTCCTTTATGCTTGTCTGTCCAAATTAGGAAAGTCTTGTTGGGGTTTGTATACTAAAAGATGCTTCGAGCGTACATGCCTTTGTACAGTCAGCTTGTGCATGTATACGAGAAACGCCACGTCCACTTGTTTACCTAATTATGAGAATAAATAATATAATATAAATGGTTTATTATTGAAATATGATAAACAAGTCTAAGGCTTTTTACTAAGAAGGTCAAGTAGGGAAATTCGATGAATCTCCTCATGAGTTTTTCAGTAGGGGACTTGGCCAGATCTAGTAAGAAGAAAAACGTATTCACAACCTAGATAGGCTTTGGCTACCTATTGGTACGGTTGCGGTGTTTGTGATAATTCTCTCTTACCTAAGATGAGATTAGTAACACCGGTGTGGTAAAGCACTGAAAGGATCTAATCCGAAATGTATTCTTTATTGCTATCTACTGAAAGAATATATTTCAAGAAAGTTTAGTATTTTCTAGTCTATGATATTAATATCAATATTGTTTATTCAATCAAACGCCACTTTGACTTATCAATATGTGAGAGTTTGTACGTAACTCAAGTTCATGATATCTTGGGTGGTAGTAATTGAATAACATGAAGGTATTGGAATATTATTTCATAGAATTCGCGTGCCCAGTGTGGTATGATTAAATCCCTAAAAGGGTGATCCCCAATGAGGTGTTTGAAAGAGGAATTTATTATTCAGAAATCTGCGCAGTTGGAATTTATTCCACGAATAATAAATAAAGTTTCAAACTAGAAAAACTCTTTGGAGAATTAATTTAATTCTAGTCACATAGCAGACAAAAGAATTAAATTGATGGATCAAGATAATCTTAAACGCGGGAAATATTATAAAATAAAATGGACCCAAGTTATTTGTAATTTGGTGATTTAAGTGGGAGTGCAATATTATTCTTTAGTGGAATAAAATAATATTCCATTGATAATATATTAAATCATGGGTCATTTGATTTAATTAGTAATTTATCTAATGGGTGAGCCCAACACTTAAGTCATTCCATGGATCCCCTTACTAGCCCAATAAGGTCCACTATAAATAATGAATGAAAGGGAAACCCTAGCACACAATCCAAGACACACTAAACCCTAACCCTAGCCGCCAAAATCGGCGCCTCTCTCTCTCTCTCCCTCTTGGTCTCGATTTTCGTGCCTAGCACGTGGGAGAATTAGGGTTTTGATTGTTGTTCTTGATCTATCCTAATTCATAGGATTAGATCTAGACAATTTGGTGTTTGTATTGGCTTTCCCTAGATCCATTCAAAGTTATTTAATTGATTATCTAAGATCCGCCCACACGGATGGAGAATCAAGGACAAGGGAATAGTACGGAAGATTCGTGGTCGATAAACCAAGGATCTCCGGGTGGTGCAGCTAGCAACGTCAATCCAATGATGGATTATGAGGTAACAATCGAATCTACATCGAATATGCATGATTATGTGTTTATTTGATGTTATATCTATAGATCTATGAATATTGCATGAAATTGGAGTTGAATGCATAATCACCTAAATAGATCCGTTCCAGGACCTGTTTGGTTTCCGTGTCTTCCGCTGCGGTAGTCCCAACAACTGGTATCAGAGCCATTTTTTAGGCTCTGATTATGTATTTGATTAATTGAATTTTTTGAAAATTATAGTGTAAAAACTTGGGATTTTCGAAAATAATGCAATATGTGTTGGATCTATGTTTTTCTTGATTTTATTTTTGGATCTATGATATGATGTTCTAGATCGATGAATGAATATTATGAATTTTGAATTTTATTCAAGTTTTTCACAAAAATATTCTAGATCTATGATGAACAACATTAGATCTATATATTCTAAGTAATATATACTAGATTATATGTTTGATGATTACATATATGTATGTGTTTAAGTGAATATATGTTTTTGAATCAAGAAATAAAGTGGTCCATGATTGAATACTTGGATCGATGAAAGAATATTATGAATCTTGAATTTTATTCGAGTTTTTCACAAGAATATTCTAGATCTAAGCAAGTATTTATAGATCTATATTTTTTATGTTCTTAATATGCAAGAATAATTTAAATTGCTTAAATGCTAGATGTTTAAATATGCATATGTGATGAACATAAAAGAATTGTTACAAATTGAGAAACGAATAATTAAGATTTAAGATCTCGGTCAAGCGAAGCGACCGCGATAAATCAAGATTAATTAAATCGGAAAAACGAAAAAGGAATACAAGGGCTAAAACCCTAGGCATGTTCAATCAAACCGGGCTGTGGATCTTGCCTTGTCGGGGATCGCCGATCCAGATCCGGCTGAGCGAGGCAGCCACGGTGGCTGGGGTGTCGTCGTCTTCGGGCGGCGGCAGGCGGCGGCGGCAGTGGCGATCAGCTCCAGAAAAGGCAGCTGCGACGTCATCTTTCTCCGGGCAGCAGCTCCGGCTGACAGCAGCGACTCCGGGCAGCTGCAGCGGCGTCGTCGTCTTCGGGCGGCGGCGGGAGGCAGTCAGCGGGCGGCGGCCACTCCAGTGGGAGCGTCACGGCGGAAATGCTGCAGTGACAGCAGCCCTTACTCCGGGCAGTGGCGACGCTCGCAGCAGCAACAGCGGCGCCGTCTTCGGGCGGCGGCAGGCAGCGGCGGCGGCGGCTACTGCAGTGGGAGCAGCCGCAGGAGGCAGCGGAGGTCGGGCGCGGCAGCAGCGGCTGCCGCGAGGCCCGTGGCGGCCCAAACCCTAATTAGGGTTTTGGGTTGCGTCGTTGCGTCGTCTCGTTCTTCGTTTTTCGTGTTTTTCGTTTCTTAAGGCACAAGTTATTTATAATTGTGATTTAAAATCCTAAACCTAGAATAATTAAATATCTTGTGGGAATTAGAATGATTTTTCAATTAAATCAAGATTCTAATTTAAAAGAGAATAATTGTCTTCTTTAAAATATTGCCAATTGATTAATTAGGTCAAATAAGTTGAGTTAATTTGTTAATTAGTTGATTTTGATGGATTCTTTCCATCTAGATAATATCATAATAATTAACATAAGGGAATTCAATATTTGATTGATCTAATTTTTGGTTTTTCCTTAAAAGGATGGATTTTTAAAGAATATTCTCTTAATATGCTTTCATGTTTTAATTTTAAGGTTTAATTGAAATTGTCTATATTTTAATTGGTGTGTTATGGAATTATTTCCTAGATATATACCTAAGGAAAAGACATGAGTTTTTCAATTGTTTTAAACCTTCAAATTTTCGAAAATTACATATATAATAATTGGATGGATTTTATTTGGAATCCTATTCCTAGTTTGAATTTTGTCTTTAATATGATGTAGGTGAATTTTATTTCATCTAGATAACATCAGTTTAATTAAAGAAGTGAAAAATTCTTTGCATTAACATGCTACTTAAATCCTAAATTATTAAAGTTTGAAATAGTTAATTGGATTTTAATTGGAATTCAATTCCTAGTTTAATTTGAATTTTATCTTTAATTTTGATGAAGGTGAATTTGTTTCATCTAGATAACATCAAATATGATTTAAAGGTATGAAAATTCATAGAGCATTAATTTTGCTATTAAAATCCTTAATTATTTATTTAAGTTGAATTTTGTCTTTAATTTTGATGAAGGTGAATTTTATTTCATCTAGAAAACATCATTTTGAATTAAAGATGTAATAAGATTCTTCTTGTCATGTGATTTTATGAAAGCTAAGAGAAATTTAGTTCTCAAATTTAATTGGTGTGTTTTAAATGGATTTAGTCTTAATTGGATAAATGCGGATTTATATATCCAAGTGGGCATTTTAAATTAAGACTTAGCTAATCTTTTATGATATACACCTAGACATTAATTTTAGGATAAGGATGGATTAATTCTATCTAAGAAAATCATAATAGTATTAAAAGGTAATTCTAATAATCAAGATACGTTATTTTAACTAATAATGTATGATTGTTTAAGATTGGACTTAATGTCTAGATAATCTTGTTTGTGTGAAGATAGAATTTTAATTCTACCTATTTATTTTAGATGCTTAATTAAATGATCAAGTTTCGTCATTATGTTTATGTGAACCTTATGTAAATGTGTTTACATGTTTTATTGATGATTGATGGATATTTAATTTGAGTTATGATTTTATTTGTTAAAATCTAGTTTAACTCGTGCATCACCTATGTACTTATTGCCTTGCATGCATAGCTAGTACATGTTTAATTACTCTTTGAATATGGATATCTGCCTTATCTGCTTAAGTGATAATTAAACTATTAAAACCACCAACAAGAAAATATGAAGCGATAATTACAACACGTTTGTATATGGCCTCCATAAAATTGGTCTTAGTGCGAAGTAGTGACCGGCCTGTCTTTACGGGAGGAACATTACCAGTTCGTAAGTTTGGACTTCTCTAGATAAAGGTTATTAAAATCGTAAAATTAGTTTTTCAGTAATATTACTGCGAAATTATAAGGATTGTATTTTAATAATGCTTAGAGGGAGCTATAGGAGGAGGTGCTTGTCCGGTTCGACCTTTCTTTAGAGGAGTTCACGCGCAAGTAAAGAATCCTTAGTGCTTAATTTTATGGTTATACGCTTTAGCATTGTTAGTCAGCCATGCTATTCTTATGGTCTCTGGACTATCTGTCGACATTGTGGCCAGTAAAAATAATGAATTTCTTGCATGAATAAGACTCGGCTTCCTAGTAGAAGAACGTTTGTGCTTGATTTTTGTGGATGTAAAATTGATGAATTGTTTTGTGGTTATTTGCAATTCTTTGAAATTTTACATGTTTATATTATTGGTATTTATTCTCAGCTTGAACGAAAGATGATTGACACTTGGGATATTTATTATGCCATACTTAGTTCGAGGAAGCATGACTCTGAATTGTTTAAGGAATGGAAAAGTAAACTTGATGTTGATCGTTTGATCAATGACTTGAAATTGATTCTCAGCAAGGTTCGTCCGCCCACATACCATCTACAAGGAGAGGACAAGGAGTTTCTTGATCAGTGGCATACCGCAGAATGTCATCTCAAGGGCTTCGTTTTGGCCAGTGTTGGCAATGCCCTTGAGAGGTTTGACGAACCCAAAAGGCCGTTGGTCAACAAGCCCACGTGGTTTGAAGAAAAGTCCTCTAAGATAAGAGCTGGTACCGCTGTGAAGCATTTAAGGCATGATGTGTTTGAAGAGGGCCAAGACGTGGGGGTATATGCCCTAGTCATGCTTGGCTACTTCAATAAACTTCACTTGTCGGGGGGGGGGGGGGGGGGGGGGGAGGGGAAGTTGACCCAGAAACCCAACAAATAATGATCCTTGATGGGCTTCCAGATAGCTTTAATGAAGTCAGAAATGAAATTTTGTTTAGCGACAAAAGGTTTTCGTTTTTGGAGCTTTATAATAAGCTTGTGATTGCTCAAACAAAGATGAAAAGAAGGGGTGGACTTTCGAGATGACCATGTTCAAGTCAGAAGAGTTTATTTTTGCTTTTATGTTTACATTGTTGAATTTTAAGAGTTTTTGATATTGTTTGGTTTTGATATCATATGGATTATTGATATGGAATTTTATTCTTGGTTTATCAATTGTGTTTTTGGATTATCGATGTCATTTTATAATGCTTGCATTATTAGATAAATGAAGTTTTGACTATCCAATTATTTATGACATCAAATGTAACATGGTTAATATCAAAATGTTTACTTGTAATTAAAAATTGTTGATTCAATTATTATGAAGGTTTCTTCTAGAAGTATTGATTATTAAGTTTCTTTAATCCTTAAGTCTTTTGAACCATTATTTTGTTGAAGAGTCAATAGAACATTAATGTTCGACATGGATTCAATACAAAATAAATTGATCTTATGATCGCGTTTGTTCAAATAAAGGTGTAAGAAAAATAATCACAATAATTGATTACAAGACAAGTAAATTAAATTCACCTAGAAACAAGATAAGTATTTATTATAAATACTAGAAATTCTTGTGTAGTAAATATAGTGTGCACATTAAATTTATTTTAATGTTCCAAGCCTAGAGTTGACTATTTGATTAGTTATTGTTTTATTTATTTTGTTGTGAAAGTGATAATTAAAATAGTGGGAGCTTTTCTTAATGAATAATTAAATTCTAAGTGTTTAATAAGAGCGTCATGGCTTGTTTTATTAAACTAGGATGAATTTAACTCCAAGCACTATTTAAATTGTTTTAATAGCCTTAAAGAATATTGAGACTAGTATTTTTCTATTTTTAAAAGTGGGAGCTAAATTTTGTCTCATAGAATATTCATAAATGGAATTAAGGTAATGTTTGATAGAGTTAAAAGGGTTCACACCCTAGAATGAAAGAAGTGATGAATTGCACACTTTCTAAGACTCTAATAACATTAAAAGACATTTCCAAGTTAGCTATTAAAATTAGAATTGCTTTTGGATTTCCAAAGAAAAGTATTTCTAAAGATCACAACAAATGGTTAAATAAATGAACTCTTGGAATTTATGACTATAAAACAAAGAATGCAATCATTCGGTTTTATTTTTTCATAAGGACTAATTTCCAATTAGTCATTGTGATGAGGTAATTATGTTCATGCATAAATTTATATCACAAGTTATATAGCAAGGTTAATACCAAGTTGAGTTGGTATTATATAATTAAAGTTTTGGGAATCATATTTGACATGATTAAAACTTTATATTTGCTATAAGTATTCTACTTTAATTAGTAGAAATTCAGAATGATCAAAATAGTGGATTTTGATAGAGGAATATGTATAAGTGCACTTGAGAAAGGCACATAAAATTATTCCACTGGATCAAAGGGCCTAGAAATATTTTGATCAAATAATCGTGCTCCTTAGCAAGAATTAAGGTTATAAATTACAAGTATATTTTCGTTTTATGTACTCTAGAAAACTATGTTGGTAGATTCTTTTAATGAATTATAGTTTTGAGTACATAGTGGCCAAAGCCTGCTTTGAGTATAAGTGGGAGAAAATGTGTGTGAATGTGTAGCACAAGGCCAATAGAGCGGTTGGTGTACTCGAAAGCATTCTTTGAGTATAAGTGGGAGATTGTTGGGGTTTGTATACTAAAAGATGCTTCGAGCGTACATGCCTTTGTACAGTCAGCTTGTGCATGTATACGAGAAACGCCACGTCCACTTGTTTACCTAACTATGAGAATAAATAATATAATATAAATGGTTTATTATTGAAATATGATAAACAAGTGTAAGGCTTTTTACTAAGAAGGTCAAGTAGGGAAATTCGATGAATCTCCTCATGAGTTTTCCAGTAGGGGACTTGGCCAGATCTAGTAAGAAGAAAAACGTATTCACAACCTAGATAGGCTTTGGCTACCTATTGGTACGGTTGCGGTGTTTGTGATAATTCTCTCTTACCTAAGATGAGATTAGTAACACCGGTGTGGTAAAGCACTGAAAGGATCTAATCCGAAATGTATTCTTTATTGCTATCTACTGAAAGAATATATTTCAAGAAAGTTTAGTATTTTCTAGTCTATGATATTAATATCAATATTGTTTATTCAATCAAACGCCACTTTGACTTATCAATATGTGAGAGTTTGTATGTAACTCAAGTTCATGATATCTTGGGTGGTAGTAATTGAATAACATGAAGGTATTGGAATATTATTTCATAGAATTCGCGTGCCCAGTGTGGTATGATTAAATCCCTAAAAGGGTGATCCCCAATGAGGTGTTTTGAAAGAGGAATTTATTATTCAGAAATCTGCGCAGTTGGAATTTATTCCACGAATAATAAATAAAGTTTCAAACTAGAAAAACTCTTTGGAGAATTAATTTAATTCTAGTCACATAGCAGACAAAAGAATTAAATTGATGGATCAAGATAATCTTAAACGCGGGAAATATTATAAAATAAAATGGACCCAAGTTATTTGTAATTTGGTGATTTAAGTGGGAGTGCAATATTATTCTTTAGTGGAATAAAATAATATTCCATTGATAATATATTAAATCATGGATCATTTGATTTAATTAGTAATTTATCTAATGGGACCCAACACTTAAGTCATTCCATGGATCCCCTTACTAGCCCAATAAGGTCCACTATAAATAATGAATGAAAGGGAAACCCTAGCACACAATCCAAGACACACTAAACCCTAACCCTAGCCGCCAAAATTGGCGCCTCTCTCTCTCTCCCTCTTGGTCTCGATTTTCGTGCCTAGCACGTGGGAGAATTAGGGTTTTGATTGTTGTTCTTGATCTATCCTAATTCATAGGATTAGATCTAGACAATTTGGTGTTTGTATTGGCTTTCCCTAGATCCATTCAAAGTTATTTAATTGATTATCTAAGATCCGCCCACACGGATGGAGAATCAAGGACAAGGGAATAGTACGGAAGATTCGTGGTCGATAAACCAAGGATCTCCGGGTGGTGCAGCTAGCAACGTCAATCCAATGATGGATTATGAGGTAACAATCGAATCTACATCGAATATGCATGATTATGTGTTTATTTGATGTTATATCTATAGATCTATGAATATTGCATGAAATTGGAGTTGAATGCATAATCACCTAAATAGATCCGTTCTAGGACCTGTTTGGTTTCCGTGTCTTCCGCGGCGGTAGTCCCAACAAGTCGGTCTAGTTAAGTTTACTCCAGCTGTTTTAGAGCCTTAAAATATCTCAGTCATGCATGTTCCGTACGTTTCCAGTACTTAGACCCAGTAGGTAGAGTTAAATTTTTCTATCTCTTAGACCAAGTAGTTTTAAGTTCTCGACCCACAAAAAAATCGCGTGGCAGCAGCCAACCCCTTTTCCCAAAACATCCTCAAATGCAGTTTCATAACACCTTCGTCCTCGTGGGATCGATCCTTTACTTCCCTATGCTAAGTTTTAGTATAGAGGGTTGAGGTTTTTGAAGGATTAGAGTGCACCCAACGACCCCTTTCTGATAGTTTCATGATCTTCTAGCCTCTGAAGTCTAGTCGAATCCTTTGGACCTGTTAGATCGAGTGACCCATATCACACCGCACGCATTGCACTCCTAGGACCTGTCAAAATGGCGCCGTTGCCGGGGATAGCATGGTGTTATTTGTGTGTTTGCGAATGTTTTGGTGTAAATAGTTTATTTACTATGTTTTCTTTTGTTTCTTTTTTCAGTTTATGAACAGGAGCTACCGGTTCGGACACTGGAACAACTCACCTGGTTGGAGAAGCGCCCAGACTAGTTGGCGGGTGAAGGAAGCGATATTCCCAGTTACCACCAGATCGGGGCTTACAACAGGAGATCCAGTTCAACTGAGTTCGGAGAGCGACGAGGAGTCAACTTCGTCAGTAAAGAAGGAACCAAAGTCAACCTCAGAAATAGAGGAGGAAAGCGTTGAAGGTATGGCCAACACAGGCGACGACGATCCGGAGATTGGCTGGCTCACTGCCCATTTAGATGGCGAGCCCGCCCAGGCTATCGTCTCCAACCAGCGCCAGAGGGCAATCGACATCAAAACTAATGTGTTGGGTATTCTACCAAATTTCTCGGATCGGAGGAATGAATGTCCATATGAATTTCTCAATGAGTTCAGTAAGCTTTGCAGTATTCAGAAGAGGCCCAACGATGCAACCGAGGAGGATTACCGACTACACGCGATCCCGTTTGCGCTGAAGGGAGAGGCTAACACGTGGTTATTAAGGTTGCCTCCCGACTCGATCCATACGTGGAAGGATTTCAAGTTGGAATTCCTGGATTACTTTTTCCCTTCTAACAAAACAAATGCTCTTAAGAAGGAGATCCAGGAATGCAAGCAAGAATATGATGAATCGTTGAGCCAATACTGGTCCAGATTTAAGGGGCTGCTCGATGCTTGCCCAAACCACATGATGATGGAAGCCGAAACCTACTATCTATTCTATGAAAGGGCAAAACCTGAGTCCAAAGACCTGATGAATACAGCTAGTGGAGGAAATTTCACCAAGAGGAAGGTGAGCGAGGCCCGAGAGATACTGGGAAGATTAATTGATGCAAAAAAGGCATACGATTCACCTCGTACCATCCTAAGGAAAGGAAGTGCAGATGCAGTGACAGTGCAAGGTGAAGAAAGAGTGGATGCCCGAGTGGATGCAAGGATGGATGTTAGAATGGAGCAGCTGGAGAAGACTATTCTAACTACCCTGGGGAAGAACGATTCACCGGGTCCAACAGAAAAAGAAAAACAAGCACTGGGTCCAGAGGATGGTTACAATTATTGCGGATCTCAAGGAGGGATGGATTGTCCAGCCCATATAAATGATGTAGGAAATTGGAACCAAAATAATCAAGGCAGCAATTGGAACCAGTGGAGAATCAAAGACGCTCCATGGAGGGACAATCCATGCTTTAGGTGGTCCGATGGGAATCAAAACCCTCAACTCCAGATTACTAACTCAGAAGGAAACCAAGGGAACCAACCCAACTGGTCCGGAAGGAATCAAGAGGGACAGAGCAACTGGAATCAAGGAGCACAAGGTAATTGGAGTCAGGGAGGTCAAGGAAATCAACCCAGTTGGAACAATAGGAATCAAAATAACCAGGGAAGCTCATATGTACCCCCACACCAGAGGAACAACAACTATCAGGGACCAGGGAATCAGTACAACAATAACCAAGGAGGTCAAGTAAACTTTCGCCCGCCTCAAGGGGGTGGACCAAATCATGGTCAAGGGCCAAGTGGCAGTCAACCGAACGCCCGGACCCAGAGGAATCTGGACGATATGGTCCATGACCTAGTGAGTTCTCAACAGCACATGCAAAACAACTTGCTGGAAAATAATGACGTGGTCCACAAGCTCCAGGATGCTCAGCAGGAACACAAGGCCACGGTGGATCTGATGTCGAAGCAATTATCTCAGATCGCAACGCCCCTGAGCGACATGCGAGGCAATGAAAGGATTCCAGCCTCAGTAAAGCCACCAGAAAGGGAAAATATCAGCCAAGTTACCCTGAGATCCGGGAAAGCATATGGAGGACCCAAGCTGAAGGTAAATGATGAAATGCCAGTGCCGATGGGCGAAGATGTTATCCACCCGGCCCAGCAAAAAGAGGAAGTTAGGAAAGAAGACGATATCCAAGCCGGTGACTTGGGAGGATCGTTACCTCGGATGGCTGACCCATTTTTCTTAGACCCGGAGCCTGAGGTAGAAATTGAAAAAGTGAAGGGAGAGGTGGAAGAGCCCTCTAAGGAAGATCCAGCCAACGCAACAAAGAGGATTAAACCTTTTCCCTACCGAGGGGATGCCAAGAAGAAAAAGGACAACCCCGTAGAATTCATGGAGATTTTTGGAAAGCTGGAGATCAATCTCCTGTTCCTGGAGGCTATGAAGCTGCCCCCGTTCAGCAAATTCATTAAGGAGTTCATTGCGGGCAAGGCAAAATCCGATGGAAAGATTGTGATCGGGGAGAATGTATGCAGTAATTCAAAAGAGGATAATGCCGTCGAAGCAAACTGACCCAGGTATGTTTACCTTACCTATCACTATAGGAGGTGTCAGAGTCGAGCATGCTATGTGTGATCTAGGTGAATCTATTAATGTGTTACCGCTCTCCATATATAAAAAACTGGTAGGAGCAAGAATGACTGATACGAAAGTGGTGATCCAGTTAGCTGATAGATCATGCATTAGCCCAGAAGGAGTGTTAGAAAATGTGATAGTAAAAGTTCATGATTTTCTATACCCTGCTGATTTCCATGTGATAAAGATGAGTGAAAACGAAACTGCTGAGTCTAGTGGCGTTCTTTTAGGAAGACCATTTTTGAGGACCGCTAAGACTATAATTGATGTTTTTTATGGCACCATCTGTTTAGATTACAATGGGGAGAAATTCACTTTTAGCATTGATGAAGCTATGAGGAAACCACTTGACGTGGAAAATCTCCATTTTGTTGATGTCATTAACCCCCTGGTCCAGGAGTTTCTTGAGACCGAACTATTGCAGGAACAGGCTGATACCTCGGATATGACAGAATCTATGAGAAAAGAAGTTGCAGGATGGTGTGAAGCAGTTATTAAACAAGGGCTATCTGATGAAGAAATCACAAAGGCAGTAATGGACTTCTGTGGCGATGCAGGATCCCCTGGGTCCAAGGGATCAGTCCAACTGGCCAGTGTGGAAAAGTTGCCAGAGTTGGATGAACTGGTCAAGAAAGGTTTAGAGAAGAATCCGTTGCCACCTGAAGTGACTCCTCCAAAGAAAGAGTTGAAGAATCTTCCTCCGGGTCTGAAGTATGCCTACCTAGGTGAAGGCGAATCTCCGCCTGTCATAATCAACAGCCTTCTGACCCAGGAGCAGGAAGTCAAGCTATTAGAAGTGCTGGGGAGGAACCTGAAAGCAATAGGGTGGACTCTATCTGACCTAGTAGGGATCAGCCCCGGTCTATGTATGCACCATATCCATTTGGAAGAAGGGGCCAAGACACACCGGGATCTCCAGAGGAAACTCAACCCCAACATGAGAGAGGAAGTCTTAAAGGAAGTATTGAAGCTGCTTGCCCTGGGAATCATATACTCCATTCCCGATAGTGAGTGGGTGAGTCCTGTCCACATGGTGCCGAAGAAATCTGGAATACAAGTAGTCAAGAATGACCGCAACGAGCTTGTTCCCACAAGGTTAGTCACGGGGTGGAAAATGTGCATAGACTACCGAAAACTCAATGCGGCCACACGCAAGGATCATTTCCCGCTACCCTTCATCGACCAAATGCTGGAAAGGTTGGCGGGAAAGCATACTTCTGCTTTCTAGATAGCTACAGTGGATACTTCCAAATCTATGTCAATCCGGAGGATCAGGAGAAGATCACATTTACCTGTCCCTTTGGAACATACGCCTACCGGAGAATGCCTTTTGGTCTGTGCAACGCACCTGGGACATTTCAGCGATGCATGATGAGCATTTTCTCGGATCTACTGGAGGACTGCATAGAAATTTTTATGGATGATTTCACCGTATATGGAGATTCTTTCGACACTTGCCTGGGGCACCTAGATATTGTTTTGGAGAGATGCAGGAAGAAGAACCTGGTGCTGAACTATGAGAAATGCCACTTCATGGTCAAGGAAGGGATAGTACTGGGACATATTGTATCTGAGAGGGGCATCGAGGTAGATCAAGCAAAAGTGGAGGTGATCTCTAAGCTTCCACACCCAACGAATCAGAAGGAAATTCGAGGATTCTTGGGGCATGCAGGGTTCTACCGAAGGTTCATTAAGGACTTCGCAAAAATCGCCCAGCCCCTGACAAGACTTCTGCAGAATGATGTGGAGTTTGAGTTTGACGATAAGTGTAAAAATGCCTTCCAGTTACTCAAGGATCGTCTGGGCACAACTCCGATAATCCGCTCGCCCAACTAGGATTACCCCTTCGAGGTAATGTACGACGCAAGTGACTTTGCAATAGGAGCAGTGTTGGGCCAGAGGATCGAAGGAAAAAGTTACGTCATATTTTATGCCTGGAAGACGCTCAACCAGGCCCAGAAGAACTATGACACCACCGAGAAGGAGATGCTGGCTGTGGTGTACTCATTTGAAAAATTTCGACCATATCTACTGGGGTCGAGGGCAATAGTGTTCACTGACCATGCAACCATTAAATATCTCCTAGCCAAGAAGGAATCTAAACCAAGGCTAATCCGATGGGTGCTGCTATTGCAAGAGTTCGACTGGGAAGTTAGAGATAAGAGAGGGACCGAGAATAGAGTGGCAGACCATTTAAGCAGGATTACCCGAGGAGAAGATGAGGAAGCCGTACCCGATTCTTTTCCCGAACAGCACTTGTATTACTTAAGGGGATCCGCTAGACCGATTAGATGAGTAGCAGTGTTAGCATTAACTGGGCCCGAGGAGTCAGAGAAACGGAAAGGCAAGCAGAATGACGAGCCTTGGTTCGCGGACCTGGCGAATTATTTAGTTACTGGAGAACTACCTGCCGCACAAGAAATCACTAGGGCCCAGAGGATGAAAAATTAAAAGTGATTCCAAGTACTACTTTTGGGATGACCCATACCTCTGGAAGATGGGTTCAGATCAAGTAATAAGAAGGTGTATTCTAGAGTGGGAGCAAAGAGACGTACTGAACCATTGCCATGCACTAGCGTGTGGTGGCCATTTCGGCCCAAGGAAAACTGCAAGGAAAATTCTGGATAGCGGGTTCTACTGGCCTTCACTGAATAGAGATGCTTATGAGTTTTGCCAAAATTGCAATAGGTGCCAACTGACCGGAGGGATTTCTATGAGAGATGAGATGCCAAAGACTCCGATAATAGTCTGCGAGATCTTTGATGTTTGGGGCATGGACTTCATAGGCCCATTTTCGTCCTCATTTGGAAATACGTATATATTGGTTGTTGTGGATTACGTGTCTAAATGGATAGAGGCCAAGGCTACAAGTTCAAGCGACGCGAAGGAAGTTTCAAAGTTCCTAAAGGCCAATATATTCAACCGATATGGCGTGCCCCGAGCGATCATCTCAGACCAAGGGACTCAATTCTGTAATAGGACGATTGAAGGACTGATGAGAAAGTATGGAGTCCACCATCGGTTATATACTCCGTATCATCCCCAGTCAAATGGGCAGGCTGAAATCTCAAATCGAGAGATCAAGGGCATCCTAGAGAAGACGGTGAATACCTCAAGGAAGGAATGGAGCAAGCGTCTGGGTGATGTCCTCTGGGCCTATAGAACCGCTTACAAGACACCAATAGGAATGTCACCCTACAGATTGGTATTTGGAAAAATGTGCCACCTGCCCGTGGAGATAGAACACAAAGCGTATTGGGCAGTCAAGGAAATGAATATGAAGGCTCATGCTTGTGAGGAAGAGAGGAAGCTGCAACTGCAGGGGCTAGAGGAATTGAGGTTGGAGTCATATGATTCGGCCATGTGGTATAAGGAGAAGACCAAACTCTGGCACGACAAAAACCTTCGGGTCAAGGAGCTGCAGGTTGGGTAGAAAGTACTCCTTTTTCAGTCAAAGCTCAAGCTCATGCCTGGGAAGCTGAAGTCCAAGTGGATAGGGCCTTACACAATCGTTGGCATTCGAGCGCATGGAGCAGTGGAAATTCAGAGAGTCAATGCTAACTCTGTTCCTTTCCTTGTTAATGGTCATAGAGTGAAAGTGTTTAGGGATAGTTCGGAGTTGTGTGAAGTGGAAGAAATTCCACTCCACATACCTTCCACTATTTCCTAGTAAGCCATGTTTAAATATTCTTCGAGAATTACTGGGTCAGGTAGATAGGGTAAAATTTTCGATCAGCTGACTGGACCAGTTAATTCCCAAGAATATTTAAACATTTAGTTGTAAATAACATGAATAAGTTTTTTTTATGAAAATACAAAAAATATATATATATACTTCTAAAACCGAAAAAGATTTTTGATAATTCTGATCGTCTGTGGAAATGCACAAGTGTGAAAGGCTCATCTCTTTGACCTAGACGTTCAGCAACTTTCGTTCTTTTTACTAAGTGTTTAAGATTACCCGGTCAGAGAGAAGTGAGAAAAATCAGGGGGAAGTTTGAATTTTGAAATTCGAAAAGCTGGCGAGGCGTACGGTTGCTTGCGTCAGAGATGCGACCGTTCGCCTGCAGCCAATCATGATATTCCTTTTCTTATTTTATTTTATTTTCTTTTCCCTTTATTTCTTTTATTTTCCTTTTATTTTCTTTTTCCTAAAATAACTTCCCTAAAAACTAATTAACTTCCCTCACCTAAAATTATTTTCTCATAACTCCTAATTCCCAAACTTTTCTTTCTCTCTCTGCAGATCCGACAACCATCAAACCCACCGCCATTAACCACCGCCGTAGACGAAGATGCAGAGAAATCCAGCATCACGCTCAACCAGCGGGAAGAACCCGCCAAAGGAAAAAACCAAAAAGAAAGCAACAGAGGCGACGAGTTCGACTCTCGCAGCCGACCGGACCCTGAGGAAATCATACAAGAATTCATGAGGAAGTACGGAAAGGGGCCGAAGGCGAGGAAATTCTTTGCCCAAATGTCGGAGGCATGTCGGAAACAAGAAGAGGTAATTCCTGCCCTAACCCCACTTACAATTCCACCAAGACCCCAAACCTTAATCAAAACACCCATTGCACAAGCCTTACCCACACACCCCAAAAACCCCCAAATTTTACCAGAAAACCTAACCCAAGAGACGAACCCCCCACACACTAGTCCTCAAACAAAAACTGAGCCCCATGCCGAACCCTCTGTAAATGAAGAAGAAACTATAGAGGAGGAGGGTGATAGGATGGATACAGAGGAGTCAGAAAGAGAGGAGGGAGGGGGTAGTCTAGGTGAGCAAGAAGAAACACCGGATGTAGAGGCCACTGGGTCAGGGGACGAAAGGGAAAAGGAGGAGGGTATAGATGGTGGGGAGAATGATGGAGCAGAGGAAGTAAATCAAGAAGAAACTGGGGATGTGGAAGAGATTGAGGAACAGGGTGTAGAGGAGACTGTGGATGGTGGGATGGGTAGTGAGGGCAGCGTAGGTGAAGAAGGTGAAGCAATTGATGACAAGGAGGCTGAGAAGGAAGGTGAGAGTGTTGATGAGGAAGTTGTTGAGAGGGAGACCGAGGAGGAAGAAAATGCTAATGAGAAGGATGTTGAGAAGGAAGAGGAAAGAAACGGCAGTGGACAAGATGCTGAGAAAGAATGTGAAGAGATAGAGACTGACATCGTCGTGGTAGACGATATAACTACTGATGACCAAGGGACCCCAACTGATGAGAGGCTGACGAGGAGGCACTCCCGTCGTAATAGGAAGCAAGTGGATGAGGCAGAGGCAGGCAGGCCCAAGCGCCTGAGGCTGGAGGACATAGAAGA
This sequence comes from Salvia hispanica, assembly GCF_029641045.1. Taxonomy (NCBI): domain Eukaryota; kingdom Viridiplantae; phylum Streptophyta; class Magnoliopsida; order Lamiales; family Lamiaceae; genus Salvia; species Salvia hispanica. The sequence continues at coordinate 26,143,020 of NC_142696.1, forward strand.
GGCAGGGGATGATATCCCCTTGGTCCAGGAGAGTGTGGCAGCCGAGAAGGAAATCTCTCCAAAGGCTATGGAGACGAGATACGAGGCAGAAAGGAAAAGGAAGGGGAAGCATACTGCTAAGCCCCAATAGAAGAAATCTCGGCCCGCGAACACCACTGTGGTGATTAGCGAGCCGGAGGCTATCCGTGTGCCGTTTGCCCATCCAACTGAAGAAGAGGAGGCTGAGATACCAGCCGTGGAGGAGAGCCCTTTCGAAACAATGGAGGTCCTTGTGATCAAGAGGTCGTTGGAAGCCATGGTCCAATTTGAGGACCCAAAGCTGCAGAAGGCATGTGATGGCCGAGTCACGAATGGGAAGTCGGCGAAATCCGAAAAGAAACTGTGCCTCTCGGACCTAGAGGATCTGGGAGTGGAGAAGAAGTTCATCTCCTACTTCAAAAGCATAGGGTTTGAGTGGCTTCTCAACCACAGCAACGCGGAGGTACCAATGGCTCTGGCGAAGGAGTTCTTCACGTCCTTCGAGTTCAAACAATCTACAGATCTCGATGCAGACACAATCTCTTTCAGGCTGTTCAACGAGGAGATGGATATGAGTATAAGGGAGTGGTCATTGAGACTGGGACTACTGATACCCGAGGAGGAGGAAGAAGGAGCGTGGAACGAGTGAGAGATCGGCGCACCCAAGTATACAGCAGGCTTCGATGCTGAGGAGGCCTGGAGGATGGTTGCCCACAAGAAGGTGGCCAAGTTCAAGACAAGCACATCCAAGGGTATACAAGTATATATCGGGTACAATCTCTTGGGTCAAGTGGGTGCAATCCTCACTACTCCAGAGCTGTATTTCATGTGGTGTATGTTGAACAACGTGAAGGTCCACCTCGGGTACTGGACTGCCTATGCATGCCAGAGAGTCAGAACTCACTCCGACCGCCATCTCTACACGTGCAACTTGCTGGGAGCATACCTCCAGAGGAATGTGTCAATGAAGATAGCCAACTCAGTCACCAACCTGCCAATGTGTAGCGACCCAGGATACTTCGATCTCCCGTTCTTCTTCAACAAGGGATTGACGATAATGAAGGATGGCGTGCTGAGATTTTACGAAGTAGGGAAGGCTGATGGAGTGAAGATAAAGACCGAGAAGGCGGATGAAGAAGGTGATGAGAAAGTGGCAAGTGAAGGGTGGCAGACAAGGATGGAAGAAACGATGTTGAAGCTGGGAGCAAATAAGGTGCAGCAACAGGAGATCTTGCTGAAGCTGCACCAGGGGGCGGTAACTCAGAAGGAGATGATGGCTGCGCAAGCTGACAAGATGGCCCAGGCCATGGGACAATGATGAAAATGGTCACCGTGGTTGACCAGAAGATCCTCCGGGCCCAGCAGTAGAGCATGCCTCCAAAGTTGCCCACAGAATCTAGGCAACTAATCCCGGGAGTCACCCCAAGGAAGCCAGCCTCCAGCGTCCAGGGAATGCCAGCAGAGAAGAAGAGGAAGGACAGTGAGACCACCACCAGTGTACCAGTGAAGAAGGATACCCCTAGGCCAGGGGAACAGAAGGCCAAGAAGGATGATGAACCAAAGCCCAGCCAGAAGAAAGTGACCCCCCCCCACATAACCAAGTAATTTTAAATTTCAGTTTTTTTTTATGTCTTTTTATGTTTTAGTTCTTTTTACAAAGCATGCCCGTTTATATGTGTCTGTGAATATTTGTGTTATCTTTATGAATATACGTGTTAGCTATCTTCTCCCACTTAGCCCGATGCTCGGTCTAAGTGTGAGAAGTTTGTTTTTATATAGCATGCTTTGGTGTCTGTTTAATTGTGTATCTTTTTCCACTTAGCCCGATTCTCGGTCTAAGTGTGAGAAGTTTGTTTTTATATAATATGTGTTTTGTGAGTCTGTTAAGTGTTGCACTAACTTAGCCCTGTTTTCCACTTCACCAAAAATGCTTGGGGACAAGCATGGTGAAGTGGGAGGGGGGAGGGAGTTAGTGCAAGTTACTGTCAAGTATGTGTGTCTGTTTACTAGGTCTAGGAGTTAGTAGTAGTCGTTTAGTAGGAAATTATGTGTTCTGTGTTTATGCATAACTGGTAAATAGAAAGCAAAAGCCCCTTAGTGAGAGTAATTGAAGAGAGAATGCATGTCAACTTTGATGCCCTTTTCCTTAATAAATCAAAATCGGTTTGGATGAAGTAAGGACGATAGAATATGCCTCGACTGATCTAGTTGTGAAGCCCTCCATAAAAGTGAGTTATAAGCCTTAAACACTTCATACTGACACAAAATGAGAGGGCTGCCACTTGATGATTAGGAAGAGAGCTTAGAAGGAGAAAAAATTTTGGTGGTAGAAATAACCTCTCGGGCCTAGGGAAAGGGTACTGGAGGTATAAGCTGGACGAAGTCCAGGGTATATAAAGGAGGAATAAACGGGACTAGGTTCAGACTAAAATAAAAAAAAATGGAGGTATAAGCTGGACAAAGTCCAGGGAAGAATAAGCTAGACGATGTCCAGAGAGGAAAGGAGAAAAAAATTATAATAAGAGCTAAGACATGGGAACTCTCTGACCCGAGGCATCAGTGGTATAGCACTATAAGAGTGAACGATCCTAACATCCCTAGTGAGGAATGAGTGATCGAGCGAATCCAACAGTTAGTGAAGTTAGAGGCTATCTTGACAAACTGACAAGCCGATTAGATAGAAGAAGAGAAGGGGAAGATTCGGAGACTGCAGATTCTTAGATTGACCTCAATCTTGTGGGAATGGCTGCTAGAAAATAAACCAATTTATGCATTTATGTGTTTATGTGTGTTTTTATCTGTTTTCTTTGTCTAAGTCCTTTAGCGTCTAGGTCTAATAGTTTGAGTCTTTTTCTTTGTTAGTAGAGTCGGTTAAGGGGAAATCATGCATTGAAACTGGGCTTATTCCTTTTCCTTGTCTTTATACTTGAGGACAAGTATGGTTTAAGTGTGAGCAGTTTGATAAGGCTCGTTTAATGCATCGGTTTAGGGTTAAAATTCTGTGCATTTGGGGCGCTAATGTGCGTTTATGAGTTCAGGTGCGTAGTAAATCTGCTGGGCCTAAGAGTTGCTGTTATCTGACCTTGCAGATGCAAAAGAGATGAAATTGAAGCAAAAATCAGAAGTCATCGTTCGGACCTGGGAGAATCAAAAGTTGGCAACATGAGCAGAATGGAGCGAGAACAGATTATTTTAGAGAGTCTTACTCAAGGGCAAGAGCGTCAAATCACTAGAGGGATACCCTAGGGATCAGAGCCTCACGTATATAAGGAGCTCAACCTTGAAGAACAAGACAGACCGTGAACGGCTCTTCTGCAATTTCCTAGCTCTAGCTCTAGTTCCACACTTCAAATTTTCATTTCGTCTGCTGCGCACTTGGATATGGAAGATTCTGGCCACCGTGGTTCTCATCATCATCGTTATTTTGCTATGTAACACCGCCTTGTGAAGGCGAAGAAACAATGTTATTTGCTTTCGTTTAGTAGTTTGTGGTTTTTAAGTCTCGCGACTTTAGCTTCTGACTTTGATCTACTGGATTCGGACCTATTTCTAGTTATTATGGAAGTTTATGTTTGCTTTGGGTTGGATATCTTTGAGTTTATGTTTATTTCTTGCTTTTAGCTTTCGTCTTGTTATTGTTGGATGTTTGGAGCTGAAATATGTTGGTTTGTTGATGGAGGTTGGGGATTCGCGTATGGAGATGTTTGGATTTTGTTGAAACGTGGTGTATTTGAGTTGGAGTTTTGCGTATTTGGAGTTTGCTGTTTACATTGTGCATGATTATGGCTGTTTACTTTCTGTTTCTGCATCCTTTAGGTCCAGTAGCGTAGATTGGTTAGTTTAGGCTTTAATTTCTTGTTTTAAGTTTAGATCTAAAGCTTGCTCTGTTTTCATGGTGTTCATTACTCTGTTTTATTTGTTATTCTCGTTTGATTCTCGAAGAAGATGAAGTTGTTGGTAGGTAGAACCAGATCTGCTTTATGTCAGTACCTTTCTGCATGTACTTTACTTTTTCTGCATATCCTCCAGACCCTGTCAGTACGATCTGCTTTGTCTCTTTTACTTTTCTACATGCTTTTCCAGACCCTGGTAGTTTAAGGAAACTTGTCTTGCTTTTTGCTTTATGCTTGTCTGTCCAAATTAGGAAAGTCTGTCTAGTTAAGTTTACTCCAGTTGTTTTAGAGCATTAAAATATCTCAGTCATGCATGTTCGTACGTTTCCAGTTCTTAGACCCAGTAGGTAGAGTTAAATTTTTCTATCTCTTAGACCAAGTAGTCTTAAGTTCTCGACCCACAAAAAAATCGCGTGGCAGCAGCCAACCCCTTTTCCCAAAACATCCTCAAATGCAGTTTCGTAACACCTTCGTCCTCGTGGGATCGATCCTTTACTTCTCTATGCTAAGTGTTAGTATAGTGGATTGAGGTTTTTGAAGGAATAGAGTGCACCCAACGACCCCTTTCTGATAGTTTCATGATCTTCTAGCCTCAGAAGTCTAGTCGAGTCCTCTGGACCTGTTAGATCGAGTGACACATATCACACCGCACGCACTGCACTCCTAGGGCCTGTCAAGTATTTATGAAAATGAGGTTTTGTTAGTTAATGGAGGATAATAAAGTAAGAAAGGGACTAAACTAGAGAGAAAAAAATAATAGAGGGAATGCAAAAAAAATGAAATGACTCATTTAACTTCGAGCATCCCAAAAAGGAATATGCATAGCAAAAGACAGAGGGAGTATTAAACAGATTGATATGGGAGTTGAAACAGTATATTGTTACCTATGAAGATAATCATCTTGGTTTTGGATGGTGGCAGCGGAATGCAACCTGTGCCATCTTTTTTCCCATCACGAATATACCATTTTGGACATGAGCAGAGAAATGTCCCCGGAAGGTTTTTGCAAATTGAGTTTGAGGCGCATGTATTAGTTGTATTATCAGCGCATTCATCAATATTTGCTCAAAAGATAATCACTAGTTGAAAATTTGATAAAGCATAAATCTGTAGATGAATTGCCAAATAGTAAATCATTATAATAAGGCAAAAGGTTTAGAGGTTACCAACCATGGCAGCCTGGATTGAGGTAGGGATTGCCTGTGTATCCTTTGGAGCAGATGCAGAGGTACCCTCCAAGCGTAGCATTAAAATCAACACATTCACTATTATTTCGACATACGAAGTTAGCGAGATCCTGCTGGGCTTCTTTGCAATTCATCCTTCCGATCCCCCAATCCAGTGCCATGCTCGGCTGAACAATTTGACCTTGGATCACTTTTGAGTAATTCATAAATGGAGCTTGTAATGAACCATCTCCATCTTCATTGTTAGTGTATTCAATGACGGCATAGCTGCAAGAAATACTGGAACTTGTCCTCCGTTCACCGAGATCAGTCCAATTATATTCAAGGTACGATGTACCTGCAAATGATCCAACACATACTTCACTGTCTACTTATGTCAAGCTCTTTAATGGAGTAATAGAGAATGTATAGAAACAAAACATCAATTGATTATTACCTCTTGGAATTGGTACTCTGCAGCAACCATCACCTGCATAAAATGTTGGTCCATACCTGCACAGTCCATACAAACTATCACCACCTGCATAGATCTGACTGTCAGAGCAAATGGCTGCGCAGCTGCTGCGTAAAGAAGTTTGCTTGTCTTGTCCAACAACCCCGTTAAGCATAACATTGCAGCCAATGGCAGTGATCCAGTTGTCATCTGATAACCGATACTGTGTTTTCAACAAGTCGATCTTCAAGCTCCGCTCAACTTGATAGTCTGACTCTGACAAATTGTAGCAATTTGAAGATAGGTTCATGACAATAATTTTCGATGAGTTCAGCTCAAGGATTTCAGTGTTGAAAAGACGGAGGAAGGGTGTGGCAGGGTGGGTGTCCTTGTTGCAAACAACTTCAAAAGATGGCTCCAAGAAGCAATTTGGACCCCCACCAAATGGAAATCGAATCGATACTTTCCCACATTGATCCATGCATCCACTTCTGGTAGGTGAACTTGAAGAGGGAATTATTGCTGGCAGAGAAGCAAATGAGATAGAGTCAAGTTACCGAAAGCATGTATTCATAAGTGGTTTTCGTACTCCCTCCGTTCCATAGAAATATGTGATTTGGAGTTCAATTGGTAAATTAAGCGAGAATGATTGTTAGTAGTGTTTGTTCACGTGGAACAGTTTCCTAAATGGATATAGACTATTTTTATGGAACGGACGAAAATGAAAATATGTTCTATTTCTATGAGACAGAGAAAACTTGAAATGAAAAGAACTAGGGGAGAAAAGAAACTAACTCTTGTATCCTCCCGGTAAGTAAGGATTTCCCTCGTACCCTTTTGGGCAGCTACATGTGTATCCTACAATATGATAATAGTCATCAACATAATCAACACAATCACTCCTTTGGTCTAGACACGCGTAAGTGCTAGAATTCTTAGCTCGGCTGCAGTTCTCAGCGCCAACGAGCCAGTCCAAGCGCACTACCGGTGGCCTTTTTTTGATGCACAATTATCATTTGCCAATGCCGTTGAGTTATTCAGATAGTACATCCAATTTGTCCTCTCATGGATAAAGGCATAACTACATGGGAAAAGCTTTTTACGTTGCGATTTTCTGCTTCCAAGAAACGTGTTCCTGTGACAGTGAGTCAAAATCATATTTTAGAAAACTAAATTAAAAAGTTATAATTTTGATAATTAGGATTTGGAGGCAATACTAATTTTGATATAAAATACTAAAATTCATTGATTATGAGAAAAAAAAACTAATTGAAATCGTATTAGTAAATAATGAGACTAGAAATCCACATTTTTTGACCAATGGTAAAAGGTAAAAATGAGGTTGCCCCTTTAATAAAATTTGGATAAAGCAGGATTGCTGTTTAACTAATACTCCCTCCGTCCCAGTTTTATAGTCACATTTTGCCATAAAAGTCCATCCCACATTTAGAGTCACATTTAGAATTTTCCATATTTGGTTATACAATTTTATCCCATTGTTCATCAAAATTACATCAAAATATCATTATCTATATTAAAATAAACTAAAACAAAAATAAACAACCAAAAAGTAAAAAAAGGACCCACCTTCAACTAACTCACTTCATTTATTACACACTCCACCATCTCACTTCATTAATTATACATTCCATCAATTCCTTAAAACCCGTGTCATAACTAAATGTGACTATAAATCTGGGACAGAGGGAGTATTTTAGTTTTAGAGTAATATTATGATTTTTGAGAGACATAATGTCTTTATTATATTTTTTTTCTTTAATTACATTTTATATTTAAACTAATGTATTCTAATAATTACTCCATCCGTCCAAAAAAAATAGGGCACATTTACCATTTTTGGTCATACACAAAAAATAGAGCACATTCATTTATGAAAAGTTTTTAACAAATAATAACCCTACATATCATTCCACTAACACTACTTCTCATTTAGGGCTGCCACTTAAGACCTTAATTTTTAGGGCTGCCACTTCATGCGAAATGACAATCTTGCCCCTCTTTAGTAGTGGATTGTTCCAAGCAAGTCCTTCCTTCTCGTGTCCAGTTCCGTAGCATCCATCCTGGCCAGTTTGCACCTTTTCTGCTCATATTGACCAGTTTGCACATTTTTTGGTGCTTTTTAACTCGAATTCCTTCTGATCCTTTCCTCTTGATTTAGTACCTTAACCTGCACACTTTAACAACTATTTTCCAGATATTTTCCAATAAAGCACGTTATACTGACCAGTAACCAAGGCCTAGAACGAGACTCATCAACTGCTCACACTTAAAATATACTTGTCCTCAAGTATGAAGAAACAAGCCAAATAAAAATAATGAGTTGAGTTTGCAAGCCGGTTACCTCTCTTGACCGACCTTAGACCGAAAACTAAAGACGCAACGCTCTAAGAACTTTGATGCAAAGAGAAAAACGCTAAACAAAAAACGCACATAAAAGAAAACACATTGAACAGGCTATATTTTTAACCATTCTTCCCTTCTAGTTTGAGTTCAATCTGGCTGTAAGCTGCCTCAAACTTCCGCCGCCCCCCTTTTCCTTCCTAGCCAGTATATCCCCTTGTCAAGATTGCCCAAACCCTCACCCAAACACTATATTCGCTCAGTCACTCATTCCTCACCAGGGATGCTCGGATTGTTTCTCTCAGTACGCTAAATCACATATGCTTCGGACTTAGATCTCACGCACAGCTCCTAAGGGTCTTTATTGGCTTGTAATTGGGCTATGGGCTTGTAACGTTTGGGGTGGATGTTCCTAAGGCTCTAAGGTTCAAAACAGCACTACTTTATTCTGATGCGGAGGAGCTGTGTGTACTTGAGCGCTTGGCATTTCTTCTTGCTTGGCTTGATGTTTTTCATGATTTGGCCTCCAACTGGTCAGTAGACTCCTTTTTCCTTCTTCTTTTTTTTTTGTGTATGGTCCGGATGATTTTTCTAGGCCATTTTCTCCATTTTTCTTCTTTCTCTCTTTTTTTTTGGACCAAGTATCTCTTCCTCGTCAGTTTTCTTCATTTTTCTGCTTTTTTTTCCGGTTGGTTCTCTGCCTCAGCTCTTGATCAGTAGTTTCTTGCCTTATACCTTCCATACACACAGTCCTAGTGGCTAGTGTGTTATATCGGGGTTTAAAGGAGTGGGCTAGAAAAAGGGTTCTAAGGGAAGGGATTTTTTTTTTCGGGGGGGTTTCCTATTGCTCTTAGGATTTTTCTACACGCGGTCACTTCACCCTAGACATCATGTGGCAGTCACTCTTCTTTTATATGTTTAACGGAAAGTAGTTCCACTTTTAGGCTTCTAACTCACCATTTAAGAGGGCTTTTGTGTCTAGCTTTAAGGTTGGGCTTTTCTCTAATACTTGCATCCTCTATACTAACTAGGATCTACTGGGAGGGGTGGTTTCCATTGTTTAACATGCTTTATTTCCATCAATTGCCCCACCATCAGTTTGAAACGGTTGAGTTTTAAGCCCGTTCATTCAGCACATATCCTAAAAAAAACATAACCTAAACTGACTTACTAGGTACTGACACAACATGCGACAACACATACATACATTTATACTGACCATTAGGTCCCCCCTCTCACTTCATCCTTGCATGCCCTCAAGTGAGCTCAATAAAGTGGAAAACAGGATGGCCAGTATCAAACACGTAGGACATAGAAAAAATGAAAAATAAATAACACATGAAAAACATAATATACATGAAACTTCTCACACTTACACTATGCAATAGGCTAAGTGGGAGAAGAGTAACGAACATAGAGAACACATAGACAATGTAGAACAAAAAACTAGAGATGCAAAACATACTAGGTCCACAAAACTTAGACTATGCAATAGGCTAAGTGGGAGAAGATATAATATTTAAAAAACAAAAATCACATAACAGAATGAAAATTTCTAAACAACATATATAAGGTGTAAACCCCATCCTTCTCACACTTAGACTATGGAATAGGCTAAGTGTTATGAAAAAGGGTATGCGCACACTATCACAAATATATTAACACATAAACATAAAACCGACAAACATATAAATGGTCAGTGTCGGGGTGTGATCACTGTTTCCTCAGGCTCCACCTCGGGCTGGAGCATTGTGTAGCTGCTGTGCAGGGTATTTCAGGTGGTACATCATCGGAGTGTACACTGTCTCCCTCTACCGAGTTATGGGTTTCATCCTCGCCTTCTTTAGTTCCTTCTTCTAATGGATACCTTTGGTGGTACATCATTAGGGGTGTCATTCTCTTGATCTCCTTCTTTCAGCTTTTGGGAGTTGATGGACCTTCCTGGGTAGTAAGCTGGGAAGTAAGTTGGCTCTCTTTGGCTTCAATGACCGCCTCCTCTTCTGGCCCTTCAGTTGGGTTTTCCCCAAGTTTTGTAGGATCCCCTCCTTCCTTCCTGACTAGTAGCGAGAGAAGGTCCTGGCTCTGTAATTGGGTGGCTTTCCTCCTGGGTAGTAGTCAAGACGGGATCCTCCCCAAGTTTTGTAGGAGTCCCTTCTTCTTCGCTCGAGATCTCCACCGCTTCAGATGCGGTAGTTTCCCCTGCATTCTTTGCCATTCCATGACCCAAGCACCTCTGCGATATGCATTTTGGTTTCTGCCTTTCCACCTTCGGGTCGTCCTTTAGCACCAACTTTCTCTTTACAACTTTCGGCTTTATCACGGTTGACACTTCTGCCTCAAACTGGTCAGTTGGAACCTTGGGTTCTGTCTCCACTACTTTCTCATACTCTGCCTTCTCTACTGGCTTGGCGGGTTCCTCCTCTTGTTCTCTTATCGGTTCTGCTGGGCTCTTATCTCCTACTACCTCAGATACGAGGTCCGGACCCTCAGCCATCTTGGCAGCATCTTCCTCCACCTTCCTCACCCCTTCTTCAGGTTCTTCAGTGGTTTCCCTTAAACTCTCCTTTGGGGCCTCGCTAATTTGAGGTTCAACAACTTGTTCAGTTTCATCAGGACCACTCATCTTGGTCAGTATGTCCCCCTTATCCTTCGTCTTGCTTGATTCCCCCAATGACTCCTTCCATTCAGACTCCTTGTACGATGTTCCCAACCATAATATCGCCTTGCTCACATTATTCTTGTCAGGTATGTGCACCGTGGCTGGGAGCCTTCCCGAATTCACATAAATCTCATTCATCGAATTTTCCAGGTGAGACAATTGATTATTCAACTTGTCCATGTTTTCCTTATGCTCTTTCTAGGCATTTTTCATGCCTTGCACCACCTCATTGTTTGACTGCAAATCATTCCTCATATTTTTGTACGAAGAAAGCATCTCTCCCATCATCTCTTCCATAGATCTTCCTGGCGTGTTTTGTACTAGGTGTTAGGGTGTGGATGGTAGGTATAGTTTGGCTGATTTTGATGAGAAGGGTACTGGTCGAGTTGGTTAGAGTTGTGGCATTGACTACGATTGGGATTTGGATGGTTTTGGTAGGGAATTTTTTGGTGATGGGAGTTATACTGGTCGTTGGGAAGCGGCTGGTAGTTTGGATGGTTTTGATTGTATGGGTAGTTTGGTTGATTTTGGTGTGAAGGGTACCGGCTGAACTAGTTGTGGTGGTGATGCTGGTTTCTTCCTAACCAGTTCAGTTGTGTATCTTGGGTTGGGGGTCCATCGTAAGCATTCTGAGGTAGGTTAGGCTGGTTAGAGTTTCCCTCTTCTCATTTAAAGTTCGGGTGTTCTCTCCAAGGTGCGTCATCCTGCCTTTCAGGATTCGAGCTCCTATTTGAATTCCAAAGCCCAGTCGTATTCATATAGTGATCCTCTTGGGCATTTACTGTGGTGGCCTTGATTGGAGGAGCTTGCGGCTTATTCTTCTCAGTTGCCGACAAAAGTGCGCTCTCGAGCTTGTCAATCCGACTCTCCAACTGATCATCATTTCCCACTACTGCAGCATTCGCCATACCTCTCCTGAGCAGGAGAGCACGTGGATCGTCATAGGCCTTTTTGTGTAGAGAAGTCTTTCCATAATTCTATTGGCCTTACTAACTCATAGTTTGGAAAAACTTCCTCCGCTCGATGAGTTAACTAAGTCCTTGCTCTCCATATTCATCCCCTCATAGAAAATCGAGTAAATTTCTACTTCCATCATGTTGTGGTTTGGGAATGCCTCCAACAGACCCATATATCTTGACACTGACTCAAGGTCTCATCATAACCTTGTGTAGTTCCCCGGATTTCCTTCCTGAGTGCGCTTGTCTTAGCCGCTGGGATGAAATGATTCAAAAACATCATCTTGAAGTTAGACCATATTCTGATAGAATTTGGTGGCAGCCTCATGAACCAAGTATTCGCCTCCCCTTTAAGGCCAACGGGAAGAGCCTTCAACCTGTAATCATCTTCACTCGACCCTACTGGCCGCTTCTGCGCGTTGCAGATCTTGCAGAATTCATGTAAGAACTCGTATGGGCTGTCACAACTCCTCCCCAAGAACACAGGCATGATGGCTATAATGTGGGGCTTCACGTAAACTGCTTCTTGTCCTAGGGTCATGACGATTGCTTACGGTGGTTCGCATCCAAGTGGGTGTATAACGTGCTTATCTCAGGATCATCTTCCTGGTCGTCAGTCATGTTGGCATTCTCCACTTCGGCAGCGGATATTGATTCCGATTCACTCTTGATGGTTGTACCGCGATCCTCATCGCTCGCATCCAAGTCAGCAGGCAAGGCAGTAGTTAATTATGAATGAGTGGTGACTGTATTTACCCCTTCTTCCTTTGGCCAGTTGGACTCGATGTCTTTTAACTGCGGAACACAAAAAATAAAGAAAAGTTTATCTACAATATTTCCACCAAAATTCTTAACAAAACTCCTACTCATAACTAAGAAACAAAAGAAAAGAAAAACTATTAACAATATGTACATGATGCACTATTTTTTAGCACTATTAATACCTGCCAGTATACAGAATAGAAACAGTATAGCCAAAAGTCAGTACCGGATATCGAACACGGGGAAGGCAAACACAGACTGCCTATCTTCTACTAAGACTCAATTACTATTTGGAGAACCAAGAGAGTTTTGAAAACTTTTGAAAACAGAAAATAATTGAAACTAAACAACAACTAGATGCAAATAAAACACGGAGATAAACGATAGAGATAAGGGGAATTCCAGGGATGTGCATTCACAGTTATGGTTATACAAATTCTAAACTACAATACCCTAGCACAGTTATTAATTTGATAGGACAAGTCACCTAGCTTATGCTCATGCGATACAAACGTTGATTACGATATTAGGGTTGTCAATCCTAACACGTAACTCCAAAAAGTTTCTAAGACCCTTGAAAAGTCCTCACTCTCAATTAACAGTGTCGTTTTAAGGGAAGCTAACTGTAGCGTCTACTAAGAGAATCTAACTCGCTAGAACTCTCTCACAGTTATAAAGCAAGTTACGCTAAATCATGCAAGATTGTGTCACTCAATCATGCAACATCAGAATTACTTAGGGAAGAAATAAAGTAAAAACAAAACGGATATTAAATAGATAACTGGAATTGTATAACCAAAATTGTTACTAACACATCCCTAGAATCCTATGAGTTTAGTTACACATAATGGAATAAGCTAAACACATAGATTGAAGGGAAGACAATTTGAACATAAAACTAAAGCAAATAAAACCCGTAGGTTGAATCCGTGTCATTCTTGATGTTCTTGAAATCCTTCTTCAACTCCTTGCACAATGACGTACTCAAGCTTTTAGTCTCAGGGAATTATTTTGCATAAATAAGCTCTAATTTGATGAAGCTTGAGGTCCTATTTATAGGGGAAATTCAATCCTCATTGTAGTATGAAAAGATCATCAAAATATGGTAAATCTTGGAGCAGATCTAGGGCGAATCGGATTCGCGGCCTTTCTCTGGCGGGCCGCCGCACCTTGGCCGGCGGTCGCCACGTTGGAGTCCAGAGCCTCTGTCCTTTCGGCGGCGAACCGCCGCATGACTTCCAGCGGTCGCCGGGCGAGACTCGATTCCAAGCGTGAGTTTCCGAGGCGAGCCGCTGCATACCTCTGACCGTCCAGACTCTAGATTTCCAAACTGTGCGTTTTGACTCTCTTTTTCGGCTCAAATATGCACAATTCTCACAAAACACGTCAAAATACCGAAATAGATGAAATATGAAAATAATCGACATGTAAAGTGACTTTGACATAATAAACGGACCAAATAATGACCTTAAAACCGTGCAAAATCCAAGCGTATCAACTCCCCCAAACTTACATTTTTGTTTATCTTCGAACAAAACAATAAAGAAACAAGAATAGATGCACGGAATGCACAAGGACTAGACGTCGTAATTTCCTCAAAAGATGGAAGAATAGATTAAGCATGTATTAACGCAATCAAATCAAACAAGACTTATTAGTGCACTTTCAATTAACTCGTGGAACACCTTGAATTCAAGCACTCACATGTGGCAAACTTCCAATGATTGGAAGTGTTCAAGCACTCAAAGTGTATCGAGGTAATATGTATAAGCACTCAAATCATGCATCATGCAACCCATAGGCTTGCTCAAAGCCTAATCCCTCATCTACTCGATGTGATTAACCATCAAAAGTCCGAAAGGTCTTTATCTTTGGTTGAATGATGTGGATCCATGTATTTTATGATCCATTTCCCAAGATTACCCATTTAATGATGCTTGATCTAACTATTTTTGTGAGATTGATTTTCAATTTATCAACACAAGACACAAGATAATAAAGATCCAACCAACAAAAATTGAATCTAAACAAGAATGGATGGAAGATTAGGAATGGAAAGCATGTGTATAAACATGAGATAAGAGAGCTACAACCATAGGACCTTAACCAAAAAGATGGAGACAACCCTAGGCAACTTTCATTAGCTCTATCACCCCTTGGCTCCACTACTCAATGGATACACTCCATTGATGCATACCTCTACTTGAATCAATCAAAGATGGAAACAAGCAACCTTCAAGGAAGGAATTGGATACAATCCTCAAAGAGGAAACTCTCTAGGGTAGAAACTTTAATTCAGCAAAATCCTAAAGAAAAGAAATGACATCAAGAGGTATTTATACTATGGGTCCAAAAATAGAAAGTTGGCCCACAAAATCTAAAAAATCAGCATAATCGCCCGGTCGGGCGTTTTTCACATGCCAAAATGCCCGGCCCGGGCGTTTTCCCTGTCCCCGGGTGATTTTCACAAGCGAAACGCCCGGTCGGGCGTTTTTCCCGAAGCTCCCGGCCTTCTCTGCGCGACTTCCGTAAAACCGCCATAACTCCCTCATTCGGACTCCGATTGGGATGTGCAAGATACCCGCGCGAAGCTGTTTACAAGACGAAGACAATGGGGGTAGTTTCATAGCTTTCGGATGTCATCTCAATAGGACGATTTCCAGTTGAATCCAACTGTAGTTGATTACCTTGACGCTCGACTTCCATGATCGTATCATCCTCCCCTTTTTGGAAAGGATTTGTCCTCAAATCCGAGCCGTCTCTATTCATTTCCTCATCGGGAATCCCTCTAGAAGAGTTGGACCATTGGCTTGTCTTCTCTTTCATCCTTGGGCCCCAATCAACCCATGGCTCACGCCGAAATGAAGACCCTTGACGTCTAGCACTCATGGTCATATCATCCTCCCCTCCTTGGAAAGGATTTGTCCTCAAATCCAGATTTCGTACACCTATGAAATGGAAAAAGAGCAAAATCAAATATGAAAGTATGAAGAAAAGGATTAAGACCACTAACGGCTCTAAGAGACAATAATACACCAAAGACGTTGTGTGGGCCTCCAGAATCATGTTCCCTCAAGCTCAAGGCCAAGTGACAATAAACATGAGAGCACGAATTAATGATTCCTTTCATGTCCAAATCCATCCCATAAGAAATCAAGACAAAATCATCAAGATACCCTTCATAACAAAACTCCAACAACCTCACAATATAGGTATAAGATATATGTGCAAATAAACATAGGCATTCCTTCACAATGTAGTCCCAAACAAAGCCATTAGATATAAAGTTCTTCACAAATAGACCATAAAACATCCCAACTCCATTGAATGGTTTGATGGACATGCAATAAAAGCAATCAACATGCCAAAACACAAATGCCCCAAGCACCTTGTTTCTATTTGGTTCGATCATCCTCATACAAATGATGCCCAAATCCTTGAACATCTTCACAAAAGATTTAGCATTCTTAACAAGACTAGGCATATACAAGAGAGGGTCCTCATAGTGTGTATATTCAAAGGTAACCGAATAAGGTTTATTCACAAGATTCCTATTCTCAAGGTTAAACAACAAAAGACCATAAGGAACCATTGATACATCATTCTTGCTCAAATGAGAGCTACTCCACAAATTGACAAGCCCATATTTAACACATAGAGTAGGTTCATCACAACACACATCAAGTTTGCAAGAAGGATTATAATATAACAAACAAAGTTCATCAATATGGATTTCATCCCATTGCCCCATCAATTTCAAGAGATTATCAAACATAAGGGAGCAATGTGTCCATAAACCTTCATGCATGACATGGAGACAAGACTCAACACCATGCATATGATACTTGTAAAAAACTACATCAAGTATCATGAGAAATGTTTCCAAATTAGCCCCACACAATTGCTCTAGCAATTTTAAAACAATACCACAAACATGAGAACGATGCAATTTTATGCCATTAGTCACAACATCATCCTCAAGAGACATATGAGTGGAAAAATCCTTCACAAAACGGCCATAGAATACTCCAATCCCATTGAAGTGTTTAACCACTTTGCAATGAAGACATAGCAAACACCAAGTTCTAAAGTCATCATCCATGTTACTCTTCTTTGTCTTAGTATCCTCATCCACATACACATGAAGCTCAAAATTACCAACAAATGAAAGTTTAGGCATCTTAGCATGCAAGGAAGTCACTCCAACATTCAAGGTAGAAGCCACAAGAGAAATGCCATGTCTCTCAATCCTTGATTTTACCAAGAAAGGATCAATATATGGTGCAAAGGTAGATTTAGCATTCAAAGTTTCAAGCTCATGAGAACACTTTTTACACAAGACATCAATAACAAATTTATCAACACAAAGGGGCTTCACTAATATAATCTCATTCAATGAAACATCACAAGGAGATAAGGATAGTGCACTTGAACCTTGGGCAAGGAGTTCATCCACTTGCCCTCGTTCCTCTTGTTCCTTCTCCGGGTGAGTAGTTTCCAAGCCATGTACAACATGATGCCTTACTTCCATGCCTTCAATTAAATTTCCTACAAATTCATGAACACAAAAAGACATAGAAGAAGTGTTAGTGGGTAAGGGTTTAGTTTCCTCACCAAGGACAAGAGGCAAAGGATCATTTGGTGCCCACCCAAGGTTGACCATAGAATCTAACAAGCACCCTTTACTCACTTGTGCTTGTGGTTTTTCTCTCATTTGATATTTTTCTTTTCTCTCACCCTCACCACTCTCTCTTGAATTTTGCACCTCACACTCTTGTCTTTTATCACGCTCTCTTGGCTTTTTAGACTCACATTCACTCTCAAGCCTTTTCTCTCTCTCTCGTTCTTTTTTTCTACTAATTTGGATTAAGCTCTTCGAAGATGAGACATTTCCATATACATCAAGAGCCTTATGTGATAAATGGAAAGAAGAGGGTGTAGCCAAATTACTTGATGAGTTACCTCTTTGGTTTGTGTCAACACCACCATGTGGGTAGGTAGGCCTCAATCGAGCTCTATATGAGACTTCTTCTTCAATTGGCCTCTCAAACCCCTTATGGCTAACTTGATCTCTCACCCTCCTAGAATACCACTCTCCATGAGACTTGGGAGCTCTTTTCCCACTATATCCTCTATCAAGCCCATCTCCATGGTACCTTGATTCATAGTCACCTTTAAAACGGCCACGGGCACCATTTCTTCCCCCAAACCGATCATTCTCCATGTGATTGACTCTATTTCTATCATTACCCCTTTGTCATCTCTCATACACCACTTCTTCCATCATCTCCTCCGGGGCAACATTAGGTAGATTGTTACCCCTAGAAGTAGGAGTCCTAGATGTGCGGCCTCCCTTCAAGGTGTTGAACTCCTCAAATAAAGTGTTTTGGGCGGCAAGCATGCGGGCTTCAGATTCTTTTGATTAAGCAATGGATTCTTTTGCTCGCACATCCATTTGGATCATCATCTCTTGCTTGAATTCCTTCATCATTTGTGCCATCATGCTCACAAGATCACCTTCGGGTTTGGAACTACTTGAGCCCGCCCCCTTCCTTACTTCCTCCTCATGGATGTCCCCCATCTTGATAGATCGAGTAATAGGAGGCATCCAAGTTACCTACAAACACAAAGACAAAGACTAGAAACTAGCCTTAGAGATTAGCAAAATAAGAAAAAGAGATTTAAGAAGCTAACTCACCCCAATGTAGTATCCCCTCACCCCCCCCAAGTCACTCACCAATGTCACTCGGTAGGTTTAGAATATAGTGGGGCTAGTATCACACACTCTCGATCCAATTCCCACTCGTTGGCGCCCGGACAACTCAATCAAGGTATACACCTCAAGAACATATGGACACCAAGTAGTAAATACCAAAGTAAGAATGATTAAACATATGAAAGCAAAGAAAACTAGGCCTAGAGCAAACACACACACTAAAGAACACAAGACATGGGATGAAGCTTTATGCTGAAATCTGGCTGATCTTTATGAATTTTTTTGGTATTGATCCCGCGCCCAATTTGGATGAATTTTAGTGGATAGATTCCCAAACAACTCTAGATCAAGGGAAAAATAGCCATATATAGTCAGATTTGATGATTGGAAATGTTTTGTATGGTTTTCCCCAACTATGCCAAAACAGGGCAATGATGTTAATCTCCACGGTTAATTAGGCAAACGAAGGAATTTTTTGATGATATTTTGCAGGTACGTAGGTAACATAACATAGATCATACAAACCAAATTTCAGCTTAATCTAAGCAAAATTGATCAATCCGATCATCCCAACAAAACAGAGCAAAAACAAAAGACCAAAAGGAAAAATAACCCAACCCAAAGCAACAAAAGATCAAACACCTAGTGGGTACTAGGCTCTAGATACCAAATGATATGGATCCATGTATTTTATGATCCATTTCCCAAGGATTACCCATTTAATGATGCTTGATCTAACTATTTTTGTGAGATTGATTTTCAATTTATCAACACAAGACACAAGATAATAAAGATCCAACCAACAAAAATTGAATCTAAACAAGAATGGATGGAAGATTAGGAATGGAAAGCATGTGTATAAACATGAGATAAGAGAGCTACAACCATAGGACCTTAACCAAAAAGATGGAGACAACCCTAGGAAACTTTCATTAGCTCTATCACCCCTTGGCTCCACTACTCAATGGATACACTCCATTGATGCATACCTCTACTTGAATCAATCAAAGATGGAAACAAGCAACCTTCAAGGAAGGAATTGGATACAATCCTCAAAGAGGAAACTCTCTAGGGTAGAAACTTTAATTCAGCAAAATCCTAAAGAAAAGAAATGACATCAAGAGGTATTTATACTATGGGTCCAAAAATAGAAAGTTGGCCCACAAAATCTAAAAAATCGGCATAATCGCCCGGTCGGGCGTTTTTCACATGCCAAAATGCCCGGCCCGGGCGTTTTCCCTGTCCCCGGGCGATTTTCACAAGCGAAACACCCGGTCGGGCGTTTTTCCCGAAGCTCCCGGCCTTCTCTGCGCGACTTCCATAAAACCGCCATAACTCCCTCATTCGGACTCCGATTGGGATGTGCAAGATACCCACGCGAAGCAGTTTCCAAGACGAAGACAATGGTGGTAGTTTCATAGCTTTCGGATGTCATATCAATAGGACGATTTCCAGTTGAATCCAACTGTAGTTGAAATCCTTGACGCACGGCTTCCATGATCGTATCAATGTAGGCTCTTTCGTAGGTAAGGAATATTTGGCTAAAAAGTGACTCAAAATAAAAATATCCCAAGTAGAGTACAATTGACTCCACTTTTCTAAACCACAAGACACTTTTAACACTTTATTTTTTCTCCTTCAACTCACTTTCCAGACCCTTGATTTTCTTTTCACAACCTTTCACATTTTTTTTCTTTTTCTTTTTCAACGTTTCTTTCTTTTTCATATGCATCTTTTCTAGAATCAAACACATATTTTTTATTTTTTTATTTCACAACTTGCACTTTCTTTACACTAAGCACACTACTTTTATAATTTCCTCCTTTATCTCTCCAATTCCTTTACAAAGAAGATAACAAAAGCTAACTAACTCAAGGAATTGTCCCCATTATTTTGGCTTCCAAAGAATAGGCTAAAAGGCTCAAAATTGGCTCCAAAGTGAATATTTTTGAAATTTTGTGTGGGTCGAAAATTTTGGATAAAAATAGGCTAGAAAAGATGGCCAATCATCCTCCTAAATCAACTTAAACACTATGTAAACTTAAGCAAGACTAGGAGCAAGTTCTAGAAACATATACATGAATGCAGATAAATCACACAAGAAAACAATTAAGGCTCAAATCTCACAAGGTATAAACATGATTCAAGGCGAACAAGCAATTCACTAATTATGCACCTTTTCACCAAACCATCAAATCAAAACGTCAAGCTATACTTAAACATAGATGGAATGTAATATCATCGGCAACTCAGTCTAAAGTATGTCCCTAAGCATGCGTGTTTCAAAGCTCTTCATGTTAAGTTCATGACCTGGATTCAAGAAAATATTTTTTTTAGAAAACAAAATTCTCCTATCATGGTAAGCCTCATTTTATTTTTTGAAAAATAAATGCAAAAACTCCAAAAAAAAGAAAACCCTAAATCAAAAAGAAAACTAAATAAGTCTGTAGAGTCGGTTGGGACGTGAGTGAACTACTAAAAAGAAAACATACCTTGAAAAACTTCGCGAAGAGGTTGGACGGGGCGAATATTTGAAAAATTCCAAAAATTCGTGCTGGAGACTGTGCTCAGGTGGCGGTCCACCGCGGGCTGTCCGGTGGTCGCCGCATATCATCAGATTTTTCCAGCGTTCAGGTAGCGGACTGCCGCAGCGCTTGCGGCGGTCGCCACAGAAGGGTCAGAACCTGCGAAAAAATTTTCAAATCAGAAAATTAAACCAAAACCAAAAATACTTAAGAATGAAAGCAAATATTGTCAAAAATGGTTGGGTTGCCTCCCAACAAGCCCTCTTTTAAAGTCATTAGCTTGACTGTAACCCCTTTTTACTCCTTGGGCGGCTCTTCTAGATCAACCTCTTCCTCCAACACCTTGTCTGAACTGTAGTATTTCTTCACATGGTGGCCTAGCTTGAAACAATTTTCCATCCGGGGCTAGCAACTTAACCGTTCCACTTTCATAAATTTTCTTGATCATGTAAGGGCCGATCCATTTGGACTTCAACTTTCCGGCGAACAGAGAGAGTCTCGAATTGTGCAACAAAACTACATCCCCCAAAGTGAGCTCTCTTGGGTTGATCATCCTATCATGGTAAGCCTCCATTCGTTCCTTGTAGGTGGATGAACTGTCATAAGCTTCCATCCGAAATTCGTCCATCTTATTAAGAAAAAGATGCCTTTCCACACCGGCCTTCTGAATATCTTGGTTCAACTTCTTGATTGCCTAATACGACCTGTACTCCATCTCAAGAGGCAAATGACATGATTTCCCAAACACAAGTTGTTAGGTTTGGTATACTAAAAAGCATGTTTCGAGCAAGTTTCACACGAATAGAATCTTGCTTGTATACGTAAAACTCTACAATCCACTTTTAACCCGATTCAGTATTATTCGAGCTGTTTCGCACGAATAGAATCAGTATATTATTACATTTTGTTTGTTATAGCATTGAGCATACGGTATTGATTATGCACTACTTTGACTTATCAAATGGTGCATGTTTTTTGCAACCCAATAATCCTGATATATTGGGTAGTGGTGATTAATATCTAGCGGTGCTTGGATTGCTATTACGTTGAAACATGCTCGAGGAGAGTCTCGTTTGATAATGACCTTAAGAGGAGCTCGTACAAGGTTCTATTATTCGAAAAATCTGGCCAGTTGGAGTTTTATTACTCCATGGATAATAAATAAGTGTTTCTTGCTAAGTCCACTCTTGGAATTAATAAGATCTTAATTAATTAATTCTATAGCAGACTGAAAGTGCAGGTTTTTCTCTCGGTCAGCGTATGTAAATACGGGGGTATATCCAACTGATCAGGATGAGATTCCCGACCTAGTTGTGTCATTGGCACGATAACCGGAGCCTGGTATCAAACAAATTTCCTCAACCCACTTCTACTGATTAGTATAATGGAGGTAAAGGTCGAATTGTTAGAGTTTGTATACTAGAAATCACCTTTCGAGTGATTGAATACTGTTAAAACTCTTATTTTATTTTCCAAAGGAATAAACAAATTATTTTTGTCATAATGTTGTTATGTTTTACATTTAATGGATGTTTATTGCATATTTAAATGTATAAATAACTTAACAAAGTCTAAGTCTTTGTTTTAGTAGACCGGTTGTGGGCGTCGTTCACTTTAAGGTAACACGGTCAGTTCTAAACAAAGAAAAAGAATAATTTCACAACCTAGATAGGCTTAGACTACCTATCGTGAAAGGTTGCAATGTCAGTCCGATTATTTCTAGGCCTTACTGAAATAAGATGGCGTTGGTGTGGTATAGCACTGTATGGATCTAACAGCGAGACAGTCTTTATGCTATCTACTGAAAGACGAGGTCTTGTAAATTGTTATTTCTTAATCAATGTACGTTAGCATTGAGCATATGGTATTGATTATGCACTACTTTGACTTACCAAATGGTGCGGGTTTTTCGCAACCCAATAAGCCTGGTATATTGGGTAGTGGTGATTAATATCTAGCGGTGCTAGGATTGCTATTATGTTGAATCGTGCGTGAGGTGAGTCTCGTTTGATAACATCCTCAAGAGAAGCTTGAAATAAGGTTTTATTATTCGGAACCTAGCTAGTTGAAGTTTGATCACTCTGTGAATAATAAATAAGATTTTATTGCTGAGTCCTCTCTTGGAATAAATAAGATATTAATTAATTAAGTCCATAGCAAACCATAATTAATTAATGGATGTTTCTATCTTAAGCGCGGGAAATAAATATCATTATTATTTGGAAACTCGAAGTACTTGTAATTTCGGATTTGGATGGGGAGTGCAATATTACTTCTGTAGTGGCTGCTCGTAATATTCCAATTTTAAGTTTATATTAAATTGGGTTTAATTTAATTAGTAAAAAGCTAATTGGAGGAGCCCATATCCAAAGCCTTCCATAGATCCCTGTCTGGGCCCAATATTTGACTTAATATAAATAGGAGAATAAAGGAGACAGAAAATGCACTTGATTTTACTAAAATTTTCGGCCCCCTCTACTCCTAGTAGTGGTTGAATTTTTCTCCTCCATGGGGAAGGATTTATGTCTTCTCTATTTAAGTCCTAATGCACTGGTGAGATCAGTCCACCCTGATATCAGTTCACAGTCCGGGAACCAGACAGAATATCCGTGGTTTTGTACTAAAGATCTTCACGTGGAGAAGGCGCTAGCTATCTTCGATTCTTTGGAGAATCTTCAAGGTATAATGGCTAAACCGTAGAAAAGCATGTTCTAGGTTTTAATTAATTTAAAGCATGTTTTATTTGAGTTATGAGCATGATACATGTGATAATTACGCGAATAGAATTTGCCTAAATAATCCGCTAAATAGATTGGAATTATTATGTAATTGATTTATGTGAGCGCTTCCGCTGCCAACCCCTTCAAGAATCCCACGAGGATGGACACGTTCAGATAACTGTGGTGATATTCCTGGGTGTTTTTGGTTAGCTACCACGCTTTTGGGGTTGGGATTTACCTAGGCGAGAAATAAAGATGGTACTCTACTGACTAGTAGGCGTGAAAGTAACAAATATGTGGTTGTGTTCGTGAAAATAGGGGATAGGGTATCTCAAAGGCATGTGAAAGGTAGACAGTTACTAAAAGAGGAAATTTAGACAACAAGGCATATCTGGTGGCTAGAAGGTACAACTGAAAAGTAGGAGACAAAAGTAAAAGTAACTAAAAAAGTAAAAGTGGTCCAAGATAAAAGTTGATTTTGACGTTTTCTTCTTCACCAAGTATTAACAGAAATCATATGAACACAAACTCCATGACTAAACTCAGATTCATAATTTCAAACTCAAGATCTATTGATTAAAATACTCAAACTTAAACTAGAAAGCAAAATAGCGATTGTTTTGCCACTCCAGGCGATGAAACTGTTGTACTACTATGGCAAACTGGCTGGAACGGTAGAATGATGAATATCCGGCAGACTCTTGGACGTCAAGTGACCATAGCTGTGGCAAGGAACGAGAGACTGGATAATGTTGAAGGACTGATCTTCTAGAGAGAATTCTACTAAGTGTGTATGAGAACCGAGAGCTTGCAAACTGAGAACTAGAACCCTTTTCTATCTCCAAGTGGCTTCTTTTATAGGGAGGCTTGCCCTTGATTTTAGGGTAGACTTCCTTCACGATTTGACTTTTCTGCCCTTGTTAATGATCATCCCAGCTATCCTTCTTCTCCATCTCGAGCCTTTTCTCTGGCATGCATCCTGGCCAGTATTGCACCCTTCTAGCGCTTTTTTCACTTGTGTCGCCTGAATCGTCTCCTATGGACTTGGATCCCTTAATCCTGCACACTTGAGCAACTGTTTTACAGATAATATATGCATTTCACGACATACTGACTAGTAACCAAGGCTTAGAATACGACTTATCAAACCGCTCACACTTACCACGTGCTTGTCCTCAAGCATGAAGACAAACAAAAAGAAATAAGTTGAATTCGAGCCTGGTTACTCCCCCTGACTGACTCTACCTAACTAGACTCAGAACTCTGGCGCAAAGAAAAAACAAACAACGACACAAACACATAAACAGATATAAATAACTTAAAAACATAGAACAAGCTATATTTTCAACCATCCTTCCCCTTCAACTTCCGCCGCCCCCCTTTTCCTCCCCAGTCAGTATATCCGCTTGTCAGGATCATCCAATCCTAGGCCAAACACTGGGTTCACTCAGTCACTCATTCCTCACAGGGTATGTTAGGACTGTTTTCTCTCAATGCTGAACCACAGATGTTTCGGACTCAGATCTCTCGTGCAGCTCCTGAAGGTCTTTAAGGCTTGTAACGGGGCTATTGGTTTGTAATGTTTGGGGTGGCTGTTCCTAAGGCTCTAAGGTTCAAAAACTAACTACTTATTTTGATGAGGGAGAACTGTGTGCATTTGGGCTTCTAGCTTCAGCTGGACAATTTCTGACATTGGCTTCCAACTAGTCAGTAGCTTCCTTGTGGCTTCGCCACCCTTATTCCTTCTTCCTCCTTTCTCTTTTTGTGGTCAAGTATCTGCGACCATTTTCTTCGATTTTCATTTCTGTGGCTTTGCCACCCTTTTACCTTCTTCTATTTTTGGATCTGGAATTTTTTTCAGATCGATTTTCTTCTTCTTTCTTTGCTTTTCTTTTCTTCAGTTGGTTCCTTTTGTATGTCCTCCTGGGCAGTTGCTTCCTTGCCTTATGCCTTGCACACACACAGTTCCAGTGGCTGATGGGTTATTTCGGGGTATAGATGGTTAGAAAATGAGGTTCAAAGGGTAGTTTTTTTTTATTTTTTTTTGTGGGGGTTTCCTACTGCCTTCAGGGTTTGCTACACGCGGTCACCTCGCCCTAGACATCATGTGGTAGCCACTCTTCTTTTTTCAGTGTTTAGTGGAAAGCAATTCCACTTTGGGCTTCTAACTCACCTTTTAAGAGGGCTTTCGTGTTTGACCTAAGGGATGGGTTTTTCCTTCATACTTGCATTATCTATACTGACTAGGGATTACTGGAGGGGGTGGTTTCTGTTTTCCGGCATGCCTTATCTCCCTCAATTCCCCTCACCGTCAGTTCGAGGCAGTTGAGTTTTAAGCCCATTAAAAAAAAAAACACATAATTCCTAGACCTAAACAAACCCTAAAAACACTAACATGCACTGACTCAAATAACACATATATACATGTCATACTGGCCATTTGCTCCCCCCCTCTCTCTTCACAAGTGTCTGCCCAAATACGGGCTGTGGAGTGAATAAAGGAAATGGCTAGTATGACAGACACACATTTATAACAAACACATACTATATCTAAAAACTTCTCACACTTAGACTATGCAATAGGCTAAGTGGGAGAGTTTCAGATATATACATAGAACTAACAAAACAGAACAAAATATTACAAAACATGCTATATAAACATATAAACTCCTCATACTTAGACTACGCAGTAGGCTAAGTGTGAGTTAACATGCTTATGACAGAACAAAAAAAATGTAAACAAAACACATGCACCGAAGTAGCAAACCCTTTACATTTCACACTAAGTGTTATAAATGGGGTTTGCTCATATTAAATACACATAATTGTACCTATTTAACAAAAGTAAAAAAACAGAAATAAAAGAAAACTAAAAATTAAAAAGAAAACTAACTGGTCAGTGTGAGGGGGGTCGATCAGACATTCCTCCTGCTCCTCCTTGGCGCAGGGGTCTGTGCAGGTGGTTCCTTTGGTTCCTCTTCAGTGGATTCCGGTTGGTTGTCTTCTGCCTCGTCTGGTTCATCACCTTCTTCTTCCTTAGGTTCGGTTGGTTCATCGTTCTGGCCTCGATGGCCACTTGTTCCAGCTCCTGCGCTTTCCTTTCCTCTTGCTAATTCCTTCAGTATGCTCTCCATCAGGGTTGTCAGCTTTGTCATCTCTGCCTGTGATTGTCTATTCTCCTCTGCTAGCTCAGTTACTGCCCTCTCCAGAATTTCTTGCCTTAGCCTTTGCGCTTGTTCATTTTGCCCAGCTTGCCCCTCTTGGCCCTGTTGTGCCCTTCTACCAGGGGCTTCTCCCATCGGGTAGAACTGAGGTACTCCTTCTCGGTAGTTACCACGTTTGTACGGACGAAGAAGGGTATATCGAACAAGCCAGGAGCGTCGACCATATACATTGGAGATAGGTCGTCTGCCTCTGTTATGAATATGTTGTTCCGCACGAAGGCTCCTAGTATGTTGCAGAGGGACAAGTTCATTGCAGGGTGGGTAGCTATCAGGTGGCATTGGTAGGCTGTCCAGAATCCCAAATGCAGCCTCCTCCCGCGATTAGCTCACCAAACCATGTACAATTCAGTCATAGACGTTCTGGCAGCTGAATTACTCTGTCCCAGTAAGTTGTAGCCTAAGTAGAGTTGCACCAGACTGAGCATGGAATTGTTGAAGTGGTTGGATCTGGATGTAGTGAAGGTGAACTGAACAGCATCGGGGTGTGTTAGCTCCTCCCAAGCTTCCTGGGGCTCAAAGTCTATGTGCCACCTCGGTACCCCCCTCTCTCGGCTTCTCCATTCTGGTCCTATAGCCTCCTTTAGGCTACACATTCCCAGTCGCACGGTGCACTCGATCAGACTCATGGACAACTCTCCACCGAATATCCTGAAGGAAATTGACACCTCGTCTAGGTCCGTTGTGACTTAGAACCTAAACATAGTGAAGAACTCCTTTGCTAATCTCACTGATATCTCCGGGTCCCTATTCTCCAACAGCCACTCAAAACCCAATGCTTCCATACTGGCCAGGAAGGAATCACGAACAGATAACTCATCCAGAGAGGGTATGTGGAGTACCTTTCCGCATTTGACTTGCTTGCTGCTTTCTTCTTTGTCATCAAATGCGTCTTGAAGCTTTTTGGTGTTGTAGTGCTTCATGTCCTCCATAAGCTCATCAGTGAGCTCTACCCTCCACCGTCGGTACACAATCTTCTCTACCAGAAGGTGGACTAGTTCTTGGTGGTTGTCGGGGAGCTGCTGCTCATGGTACTCTTCCCCTTCTAGAGAGATATCACTCTCTGAGTCTGACTCCTTGCTGGAAGTGAAATAGCTGTCACTCAACCTCCTTCTTTCTTCCGTCTCTCTGATCACTATGCTGGCATTGGCTGTGCGCTGTTTCTTTACGGCTTGCTTCTTCTTGGCAGGGGCTTTCCCCTTTCTCTTTCTTTCCTGGATGTACTAGTCTTCGATTTCCATTGCCTTTGCTTCTTCATCGGCTCGTGTTGAAGCGTCCTCCTGGGTAGTAGGCTCGGTCACCATGCGGGTACTAGTATCACTTCCTATCGCCTCCTCCCGACCTACTGACTTTGATGCGAGGTCCAGACCCTCAGCCACCTTGTCAGCATTCTCCTTCTGGTCAGTCGGCGTTGATGAAACTGTCCTTGTTGCCATTTGGGTGTCCTTCTGGCTAGTTTTCGAGGGCTCCTCCCCAGGTTTTGTAGGAGTAGTCTTCTCGTCTTCGCTAGAGACCTCCACTGCATCTGCTGCTGTGTTTGCTCCTGCCTTGTTGGACTTCCACTTTCCTAAGCATCTTTGTGACACTCTTTGGGGTTTCTACCTTTCTGCCTTGGGGTCGTTCTTCAACACTAGCCTCCTCTTTACTGGCTTTGGTTTAGACACTATTGAGGCTTCCTCTGGTTTTGTTTCGGTCTCTTCTTCTGTTTCCTTCATTTCCATTGACTGGTGTGTCTCTGGTTCCTGCCTTTCCTCTTCAATTTTTTCAGCTTCCTCGGTTTGTCTTTCCCTCATTTCCTCCACTGACTGGTGGACTACCCCCTCTGACTCATCTGCTCCCATGGTTGTTTCCCCTCTTCCTACTACCTGGGATGCGAGGTCCAGTACCTCAGCCACCCCTTTAGGTTTTACCACTATCCTATCTCCACCGCCCAAAACCGACTGGAATTCATCATTAGTCATTAACCCTTGCCTCTTGGCCATTTCGTTTAGATCTATCTCCTCCCTCTCTGCTTCTTCGGCTTTGTTTTCAGTGGTCGTTGTCTCCTCTGCTTCATCCTTCTCGCCCTCGCTTACCCTCCCTTCGCTCTCCCTTTTCTCTACTTCTCCCTAGTTGGGATTTTGATAGGCGGAGAGTAGGCTGACGTCGAGCGGTTCTGTTTGTTGGTGTTCGGGAGAAGGGTTAGAGAGTTCTGACTGTGTAGTTGCTGTTGGGGAGGTGTTTGCAGATGTGGGGTTTGAGGTATTTGGGGTGGTGCTAGGTGGGTTCACGGTGGTCGCAGTTGGGGTAGGGCTAGGTATCGCCGGCATTCCTCCGGTCAGGCTATATCCGGCCAGGGTCGCTGTCCAATCTTTGTTCGGGTCCTGTTGCCTCAGATACGCCGCCAGTGCGTCAAAAGGAACCATTGCCGGTATTTGCGTCGTCGGCGTTGGCTGCGATCGTTGTGTACTCGGCGGTCGCGATTCGGCTGTCGCTCGGACTTCTGGGGGGTTGTCGCTGGTGGTAGATGTCGGGTTGCTTGCTGGTTGCTTTTCTCTTCGCCATGGTCTGTACCAGTGGAGGTTCTCTCTTACAATTAGCAGTTCACGGTGATTTTCGGAGTGGGGTGGTGGTTGTGGGTGAGAGAATGCAGATAAGGGTTTTGAAAGTGAAGGGGAGTAGGCGGTGGGATATTTTATAGTGGGGTGGGCAGTTGAGGGTTTTGACCGGTTGCAGGCGGTTACCAGTCGCGACGCTTCGGATGGGAGCCAGTTGAGCGTTCTCGCAGCTGATTGGACGTCTCCTGTCACGTCTCTGCTC
Organism: Salvia hispanica; assembly: GCF_029641045.1. Taxonomy (NCBI): domain Eukaryota; kingdom Viridiplantae; phylum Streptophyta; class Magnoliopsida; order Lamiales; family Lamiaceae; genus Salvia; species Salvia hispanica. The sequence continues at coordinate 26,172,270 of NC_142696.1, forward strand.
CACACGCCCTCCCAGTCACTGCACTCGCCTGCAAAGCTGCAACACACTAAAATTCAAACTTCACTCAACTTTCCCCTCTCACTTAGCTAAAAATAGAAATAAAGCAATAAAATGGCTCTTAAATATAATTGATAGTTTCACTCAGGTGGGATCCTCGTGGTCAGTACGAACTTCAAATTAATATTTAAGATCTGAAAATCTTTTTGATATTTTTCCTACTTGACTTAAGTTAAATTTACTAAATATTCACAATATTTACATCATCACTAAGGGTATTTGAAATTCTACCTGCTCAATAAGCACAAATTATATAACGTTGACCAGGTGGAACTCCAAACCCCTTTTCTACTGGCCATTTAGACGCTATTAAAGTTCTTCCACTACACACATCTCTTCATTTTACCTATATATTTTCAACCTATGCCCATTAACGATAAAAGGTTCATAGTTAGGGACACTCCCTGAAATCTCGACCGCTCCATTAGCACGTAGTGCAGTGATAATGTAAGGTCCTGCCCATTTTGACTTGAGTTTCCCAGGCATTAGCTTCAGTCTCGACTGGAAGAGTAGTACTTTCTGGCCAACTTGTAGTACCACATCTTCGTTTTCTCTTTGTACCACATGGCTGAGTCAAACGACTCCAGTCTGAGTACTTCCAGTTCCTGTAGCTGCAGCTTCCTTTCCTCCTCACAGGCTTTAGCATCCATGTTAACTTGCTGAACTGCCCAGTACGCTCGGTGCTCAATTCTCACTGGCAAGTGGCACATCTTCCCAAAGACGATGCGATATGGGGACATCCCTATAGGCGTTTTGTAGGCCGTCTGATATGCCCACAGAGCATCTTCCAACCTTGTGCTCCAATCTTTCCTGGAGGGGTTGACTGTCTTCTCCAAGATGCTCTTTATTTCGCTGTTTGAGATCTCCGCTTGTCCGTTGGCTTGAGGGTGGTAAGGACTAGATAGGCGGTGATGAACCCCGTATATCTTCATCAATGCCTCGACCGTTCGGTTGCAGAAATGAGTCCCTTGATCGGAGATGATTGCCCTTGGTATCCCAAATCGGCTGAATATATGACTCTTGAGGAACTTGGTGACTTCTTTAGATTCACAAATGCTCGTGGCCTTGGCTTCTATCCAATTTGATACATAGTCAACTGCCACCAGGATGTAGGAATTCCCATAAGATGAGGGAAAAGGACCTATGAAGTCCATGCCCCAGATGTCGAACACTTCACAAACAATCACTGGAACTTGCGGCATTTCATCCCTTGCGGAGATCCCACCGGTCAGTTGGCAACGGTCACAGCCCTTGCAGAACGTATGCATCTCTGTTCAGAGTTGGCCAGTAGAATCCGCTATCCAGCACTTTTCTTGCAATCTTCCTTGGTCCGTAATGTCCTCCACATGCCAAGGAGTGATAGTGTGTTAGTACATCTCGTTGCTCCCAGTCAGGAACACATCTCCTTATAACTTGGTCGGTTCCTGCCTTCCACAAGTATGGGTCGTCCCAGAAATAATACTTTGCTTCGTTCTTGATCTTCATCCTCCGAGCCTTTGTCACGTTTGGCACCATTGGTAACTCTCCCGTCACTAGGTAGTTGGCCAAGTCCGCATACCAGGGCTCCAGTCCTACTTTCTCCTTGCCCTTGGTTGTTGCGTCCTGCCCAGTAAGCCTCATTACTTCTTCCCAGTTGATCTTCCTTGCGGAGAAAATCACTTCACACAAATGATCTTCCGGGAATCGATCTCTCACATCCTCACTGTTCTCTTCTTGCACTATTCTGCTCAAGTGGTCCGCTACTTTGTTCTCAACCCCCTTCTTCTCTTCTACTTCCCAATCAAATTCTTGTAACAACAACACCCATCTGATCAGTCGGGGTTTTGACTCCTTCGCAATGAGATACTTAATGGCCGCATGATCAGTATAAACGATGACTCTGGATCCTAACAGGTACTGCCTGAACTTTTCAAACGAATAGACAACAGCCAACATCTCCTTCTCGGTGGTGTCATAGTTCCGTTGGGCTTGATTTATGGTCTTAGATGCATAGAATATCACATACCTCTTCCCATCAATCTTTTGACCCAGTACGGCCCCCACGGCATAGTCACTAGCATCGCACATCACCTCAAAGTGGTGATCCCAGTTAGGAGCCTAAATGATCGGTGCAGAGATCAATTTTTCATTAAGAAGGTTAAAAGCAGCCTTGCAGTACTCGTCGAAAATGAACTCCACCTCGTTCTGGAGAAGTCTGGTAAGAGGTTGGGCGATCTTGGCGAAATCCTTAATGAATCTTCGATAAAATCCGGCGTGCCCCAGAAAACCTCTTGTTCCCTTCTTATCAGTAGGGAAGGGTAGTTTTGGATATGACATCCACCTTGGCTTGATCTACCTGGATTCCTTTTTCTAACACCACGTGCCCTAAGACGATTCCCTCTGTAACCATAAAATGGCATTTCTCAAAATTCAAAACCAGACTCTTTGCTTGGCACCTTTCCAGCATGACATCCAAATGTTGCAAGCATGAGTCAAAAGAGTCTCCATAGACAGTGAAATCATCCATGAAGATTTCTATACAATCTCCAATCAAATCCGAGAATATGCTCATCATACATCGTTGGAAAGTACCTGGGGCGTTGCATAAGCCGAATGGCATACGCCTATACGCATAGGTTCCAAACGGACAGGTAAACGTGGTCTTATCCTGGTCCTCGGGGTTCACGTAAATTTGAAAGTAGCCACTGTACCCATCCAAAAAATAGAAGTACTTCCTCCCAGACAATCGCTCCAGCATTTGATCGATGAATGGCAATGGGAAATGGTCCTTCCTGGTTGCAGTGTTCAGCTTTCGGTAATCTATACACATTCGCCATCCAGTGACCAATCTGGTGGGCACTAGCTCATTCCTCTCATTCTTAACCACCAGGATCCCTGATTTCTTGAAAACCATATGGATTGGACTGACCCATTCACTATCGGGTACCGAATATATGATGCCCAGCGAGAGCAACTTCAAGATCTCCTTCAGTATCTCTTCCCGCATGTTTAGGTTCACCTTCCTTTGCGAATCTCTATGTGCTTTGGTTCCCTCCTCCAGTCTTATGTGGTGCATGCATACATCTGGGCTTATCCCCACCAGGTCCGTAAGGCTCCATCCAATAGCCTTCTTGTTTTTGCTCAGCACAGTTAGTAGCCTTGCCTCTTGCTCTTCAGTCAACCCGCTATTGATGATTACAGGGAACGAGTCTTCCTCCCTGAGGTAGGCATACTTAAGATTCGCTGGCAACTTCTTCAACTCCACTTGTGGGGGTAGTGTGTCTATAGGCAGAGGGTTCTTTTTAGAATCCTCCTCTTGCTCATGTTCACCATCTGATTTCTCCTCCATATTGGCCGGTAGTAAAGCCCCTGTGGATCCCGCTAGTTCTGACTTCTGACAGAATTCCGTAATTGCTCCTTCGATCTCCTCGTCAGTTAACCCTCGCCTACTGATCAGATCACACCATGCAGCTACTTCACATCAGCCTGGGCATACACATCCAAGGCTTGGAGTTTTTCCTGAAATAGTTTGGTCTCAAGAAATTCTTGGACTAAGGGGTCAATGACATCAACATAGCATACATTTTCAGAATCTATTGGCTTTTTCATGGCTTCATTGATGTCAAAAACAAATTTCTCACCGTTAAAGTCAATGCATATTGTCCCTTCGGCCATGTCTACAATTGTCTTAGCTGTTCTTAAAAATGGTCTTCCTAACAATATCCCGCTAGACTCCCTAGCTTCTGGTTCACTCATTTTAATTACATAGAAATCAGCGGGATAGGTAAAGTCTTGTATCTTGACCAATACATTTTCTAACACACCCTCTGGATTTATACATGACCTATCAGCCAGTTGGATCAACACCCTAGTGTTTGACAACTTTACCCCCTTCAACCGATTATAAATGGATAACGGCAAAACATTGATAGATGCTCCTAAATCACACATTGCATGCTCGATTTTTACATCTCCAATTGTTATGGGTAAAGTAAACATACCTGGGTCGGCTCTCTTGGGTGGCAGTTTCTCCTGCACAATAGCTGATGCTATCCCTTCCACCATGATTTTTCCATCCTCCTGGGCCTTTTCGGCTATGAACTCCTTTATAAACTTCCCCAGAGGGGGCAGTCTCACGGCTTGGAGGAATGGTATGGTGACATCTAGCTTTCCGAAGATCGACATGAAATCCACAAGGTTTTCTTTTTTCCTCTTCGAAACAAACCGATATGGAAACGGTTTTTCCCCTTTAGCCTCTTCAGTAAGCCTTTGTGGACTTTCTTTTGGTGCCTCCTAGGTTTGATGTCCCGATGTGGGTATTGTTCCTTCAGGTTGCTCGTTTTTAGGTTGTGTTTCTCCCTCCTTTCCTTCCCCAGTAGGCTCCTCGGTCAGAAAAAACGGATCCTCCATCTAAGGCAGAGGCCTCTTGAGCTCTTCCGTTGAGACAGTGTCGCTCAGCACCTTTGCTCCACTAGACTCCCCAATAGGGTTCTTGAGTTGAGGTCCATTATAGGCTGTTCCGGACCGCAGTGTAATCTTACTCACATTCGCCGTTTCAGGTACATGGACTGTAGATGGGAGTTTCCCTGAGTTCCCTTTCATTTCGCCCACCGAGTTAGCGAGCTGGGCCAACTGCCTGTTCATCACTGGACTGCAAGTCGCTTTTAATGCTCTGCTGCGAAGCAAACATCTCTCCCATCATGTCCTCCATAGACCTCCTCGACCTATTTGGATAATGGAATTGGTTCGAGCCTTGGTGCTGGTTATACTGGGGTGGTGGGTTTGAACTACCTTAGAAATTTTGCTGGGTTTGGTTCTGTGGGTTATACTGGGCAAGAGGGTTGTACTGATCGAGGCTGTGTTGGTACTGATTTTGGTTTTGGTTATGGCTGTTGTGCTGAGGCCCTTGGTTATATTGGTTCTTGTTCTGGTTCTGGTAGTTCCGCTGATGGGGTGGCACATAGGCAGGGTTCGGGTTCTGGTTTTGAGGATTTTGGTTCTGAGGTTGCTGGTTCCTTCCTGCCTAGTTAGACTGGTGGTCAGGGTTCGCTGGGCCACGGTTGAAGTTTTGGTTCGGGTGGGGGTTGGGTTGATTCTGACCTTGATTTTGGTTCTGATTCTTATTTCCATCTTTTCGGTGGTCCCTCCAAGGTGCATCCCTCTGCTTCCCCGGAATCCAATTGCCATTAGAATAGTAGTACCCTGCGGCATTTGCTTGCTCTACATCTGGCGAGTTGTCCGACTGATGATCATATGGCAGTTCTGGGGCCTCCTTGCCTCCAGTCAGAGAAGGTGGTGGAGTGTTATGCTTGATTGCAGTCAGCAACTCCTTTAATTCCTTCATCTTCAAATCCATCCTTTCCTCCTGGTCAGTAGCCGAAGCACTTGCTACCCTTTCTCTGCTGTACCAATCCCTTGCGTTGTTGTACGTCTTTTTCGCATTCAACAGCTTGCGTAAGACCTTCTTAGCTTCACTGGATCTCTCTCAACTGTGTGAAATCGCCTCCGGATGATGAATTCGCCAGATCCTTCGTTTCTTTGTTCATCCCCTTATAAAAGGTGTGGTGCACCTCTATCTCCTTCATGCGATGGTTGGGGCATGGCTCCAGAAGACTCATGTACTTCTCCAAGTACTCGCTCAGAGTCTCATCGTATTCTTGCCTTATACATGATATCTTCCTCTTCAATGCGCTTGTCTTTGAAGACGGGAAGAACACTGCTAGGGAAACTGACTTGAAATCGGCCCATGTATTGATGGAGTCGGCAGGTAGGCACATGAACCAGGTGTTTGCTTCTCCCTTTAGGACGAACAATAGGGCTTTCAGTTTGTAGTCATCCTCGCTTACTCCTGCTGGCCGCCTCTGCGCCTTACAGATTTTGCAGAACTTATTTAAGAATTCGTAGGGTTTCTCGTAACTCTTCCCATAGTATGTTGGTAGGATTGCAATAACGTGGGGTTTCACATCACAGGCTGTCTGGCCTGGGGTGACCACTATGGCTTGCGGGGGATCTCCGTCAGCATGCGCAGTAAGCGTCGCAAGCTCGGGGTCGTCTTCACCTTGGTCGGCCATTCTCACTCTTACTGGTTGGAGTGGAAGCTCCGGAAGTTGGTACTCCAAATCTTCTTTCTCCTCGTCGCTACTCGTGCCTAAGTCGGACAGTGCTGTCGACAGGCCAGAACGAGTGGTAACGAGTATCGTTCCTCGGGGAAGTATATTTGGTCTTCACTGGCCAGGAGCCGAGCTACTTCTCATAAACTGAAAATAAAAAGAGAAGAAAAATTATAAACAGTATATACACCAAAAAGATCACACACAATAACAGGTATGAACGCCATCCATCCCAGGCAACGGCGCCATTTTGAAAGTGCAGGTTTTTCTCTCGGTCTGTGTATGTAAATACCGGGGTATATCCAACTGATCAGGATGAGATTCCCGACCTAGTTGGGTCATTGGCACGATAACCGGAGCCTGGTATCAAACAAATTTCCTCAACCCACTTCTACGGATTAGTATAATGGAGGTAATGGTCGAATCCCACAAGGATGGACACGTTCAGATAACTGTGGTGATATTCCTGGGTGTTTTTGGTTAGCTACCACGCTTTTGGGGTTAGGATTTACCTAGGCGAGAAATACAGATGGTACTCTACTGACTAGTAGGCGTGAAAGTAACAAACATGTGGTTGTGTTCGTGAAAATAGGGGACAGGGTATCTCAACGGCATGTGAAAGGTAGACAGTTACTAAAAGAGGAAATTTAGACAACAAGGCATATCTGGTGGCTGGAAGGTACAACTGAAAAGTAGGAGACAAAAGTAAAAGTAACTAAAGAAGTAAAAGTGGTCCAAGATAAAAGTTGATTTTGACGTTTTCTTCTTCACCAAGTATTAACAGAAATCATATGAACACAAACTCCATGACTAAACTCAGATTCATAATTTCAAACTCAAGATCTATTGATTAAAATACTCAAACTTAAAATGAACGGCGGAACTGCAGTTTACCTCTACTGACTAACATGCAAGGTGGTGATTACAATGCAGAACAAAAGACTCATGCACGAAAATTAGACTGAAACATAACTACAACCTTAGATCAACAACTCCAGATAAGAAAACACTTAGAGATTAAAAGCAACGACTAGATCTAACTTTCCTAGGCAGATTGAAGCAAACTCGAAACAAAGCGACATACGAAATAGAAAATTCATAACTTAAACGTTTGGATCTTCACAAAGTACTTCAAAAGGCAACAATGATAAATGTTTGCAACAAATCCAACGACGAAAACAGGTAAAGATTAAACTAGAAAGCAAAATAGCGATTGTTATGCCACTCCGGGCGATGATACTGTTGTACTACTACGACAAACTGGCTAGAACGGTAGAATGATGAATATCCGGCAGACTCTTGGACGTCAAGTGACCATAGCTGTGGCAAGGAACGAGAGACTGGATAATGCTGAAGGACTGATCTTCTAGAGAGAATTCTACTAAGTGTGTATGAGAACCGAGAGCTTGCGAACTGAGAACTAGAACCCTTTTCTCTCTCCAAGTGGCTTCTTTTATAGAGAGGCTTGCCCTTGCTTTTAGGGTAGACTTCCTTCACGATTTGACTTTTCTGCCCTTGTTAACAATCATCCCAGCTATCCTTCTTCTCCATCTCGAGCCTTTTCCCTGGCATGCATCCTGGTCAGTATTGCACCCTTCTACCGCTATTTTCACTTGCGTCGCCTGAATCGTCTCCTACTGACTTGGATCCCTTAATCCTGCACATTTGAGCAACTGTTTTGCAGATAATATATGCATTTCACGACATACTGACCAGTAACCAAGGCTTAGAATACGACTTATCACAAACATTAATTAATTAATGGACATTTATATCTTAAGCGCGAGAAATAAATAATATAAATAACGGAAACCCGGATTACTTGTAATTTCAAATTTGGATGGGGAGTGCAATATTACTCCTGTAGTGGCTGCTCGTAATATTCCAATTAAAAGCTTATATTGAATTGGGGTTCAATTTAATTAGTAAAAAGCTAATTGGAGGGCCCAATATGAACTTAATATAAATAGGAGAATAAATAAGACAGAAAACACACTTATTGTCATTGATAATTTTCGTCCCTCTTCTCTCTTTAGTAGGAGACGAAATTTTCATGATTTTCTCCACCGTGAGATTTTCAGCTCTCCTCCGTGGAAAAGTTATGTCTTCTTTATTCGATTCCTGGTATTTTGATAAGATCATCCCACGCTGATATTGAGATGCAGTTCGTGGTCTAGTATTGAAGATCATCGTGGAGATGGCGCAAGCAATCGTCGATTCGTTGGAGAATCAATATCGATAACTCTAAACCGTAGAAATCATGTTTAGGATTTATATTTTCTAAGCATGAATTATTTGCATTCTAGCATGCAATTATCTGTTTAACATGTGAATTGGTTAATCGCGTAATCGGTCAAATAGATCTGTATCTGATTTATTTGTTTTGTACAAGTCTTCCGTTGTGCAAGGGGCACCAAACCCCAACACAAGTTGATAAGGATACATACCTATGGGACCTATATAGGCGGTGCGGTATGCCCACAATGCATCGTCTAACTGAAGTGCCCAATCTTTTCTGTTCACACTCACCGTCTTTTGAAGGACCGACTTGATCTCCCTATTTGCTAGCTCAGTTTGTCCATTCGCTTGAGGATGGTATGGCAAAGTGACTCTATGCTTGACTCCGTATTTATCCAACACGTTGTCCAACCATCTATTGTTGAAGTGAGATTCTGCATCACTAATAAGAGCACGGGGTGTACCAAACCTACAAAAGATGTTTTTTCTAACAAACGCAACATATTCTACTGCAAGTAAGATATACTGGTACTCTCCTGATTTTGGGAATGGTCCCATAAAATATATCCCCCATACATCTAACAATTCTACCTCAATGATGGTGTTCATTGGCATCTCCTTCTTCTTAGATATTCCTCCCGTGCATTGACATTCATTGCATTGGAGAACAAAGCTAGCAGAGTCGCGGAAGATGGTAGGCCAATAGAAACCGGCTTTGCAAAAATTTTATCGTTGTTCGTTGCACACCAAAATGCCCTCCACTTGGGGACGAATGACACCTTTCAATTATGGCCGCTTAATCCTCTTGAGGTACACACCTCCTAAGTATAGTATTTGCACATCTTTTGAACAAGTAGGGCTCATCCCAAAAATAAGATCGTACATCTCTATAAAATTTCTTTTTCTGATAAGGAGTAAGATCGGGAGGATGTACGTTGGCTGCTAAATAATTAACAATATCAGCATACCATGGAAAGGTGGTGGCTTGAGTGAAGAAAAAATGCTCATCGGGGTAGTCCTCGTTGATTTCTTGTGATAAATCGTCTCCTTCCACCAGGTGTTCCAATCGTGTCAAATGATCTGCTACCACATTCTCACACCCTTTTCTGTCCCTTATTTCAACATCAAATTCTTGAAGTAGCAGAATCCATCGGATGAGACTGGGCTTTGCATCCTTCTTTGCAAATAAGTGCCTAATAGCTGCATGGTCAGTATAAACAATAGTTTTGGTCCCAACAAGATAAGCTATAAATTTATCAAAAGAATACACGATAGCAAGCATCTCGCTTTCAGTAGTCGTATAATTAGCTTGAACAGAATCTAAATTCCTACTAGCATCATAAATGACTCTAAAAATTTTATCCCTCTTCTGTCCCAAAACTGAGCCAACTACAATATCTCATGCGTCGCACATAATTTCAAATGGTTGACTCCAATCTGGGATAATGAGAACGGGAGAGCTTACTAGAGGTTTCTTCAAGGTCTCAAAAGCCTGCAAGCAATCAGAAGTAACTTACAAAGTGGTTTAGAGATTTTTGAAAAATCCTTGATGAATCTCCGGTAGAATCCTGCGTGCCCTAGAAAACTTTTTACACCCTTTTCATTGGATGGAGGTGGGAGTTTCTCAATGGCTGCAATCTTCGCCCTGTCGATTTGTATCCCTGCAAAAGAAACTTAATGCCCTAGAATTATACCTTCTTTCACCATAAAGTGACATTTTTCCCTTGAGAACGAGGTTAGTTTCTACGCATCTGTGCAAAATCTTAGTTAGATTCTCAAGACAATGATCACAAGATTTGCCAAACACAGGAAAGTCATCCATAAAAAGCTCCATCACTTTTTCAATCAAGTCATGAAATATAGCCATCATACATCTCTGAAAAGTAGCAGGAGCACTACATACGCCAAAAGATATCTTCCTATAAGCATAAATACCATAAGGACATGTAACAGCAGACTTATGTTGATCTTCGGGAGCAATTGCAATTTGATTATAACTAGAATTACCATCAAGAAAGCAGTAGTAATCATATCCCCCTAGTCTATCAAGCATCTGATCAATGAAAGGCAAAGGGAAATGATCTTTCCTAGTGGCCACATTTAACATCCTATAATCAATGCACACTCTCCAACCTGTAGCTACTCTCGTGGCTATCATCTCTCCACCCTGACCTGGTCATCCCCCCTTTCTTAGCTACTACTTGCGTAGAACTTACCCATTCACTATCAGATATTGCATAGATAATCTTTGCATCTAGTAACTTAATCACCTCTTTTCTCACTACATATTGCATAATAGGATTAAGTCTACGTTGGTTTTGCAAACGAGGTTTATGCCCTTCCTCAAGTAAAATTCTATGCATGCACGTGGTTGAGCTAATCCCCTTCAAATCGCTAATAGACAATCCTATGGCACACCTATACTTTTTCAACACGCACAAAATCTTTTCACACTCTTTTTCACTCAATGCAGCGGACACAACAACTGGAAAGGTGTTATCTGACACTAGAAATGCGTACCTGAGATGCTCGGGGAGTGGCTTCAGCTCTACCTTTGGCGGCCCCCGTGGCTTTCCCACTGCTTTCTTGGTAAGAATGTATTCCCCTTTTGAGGGATTCTTTCCAGTAGCACTTCCAATTCTGCAACCATAATACACACATTAGCATCACAAGAAGATAAGTCAGCACTAGGTGTGAAAGAATTTATGAGACAAGATTCAAGAGTGACTTCCTCTTGTCCCACACAGTTGGTGACGACTTGGATGACACTACATTCTTGATAGCCTTCTGCCCCCTCCTTTCCATGGAATTTTAGGGCGTCGTAGATGTTGAATGTGATGCTTTCATCGTGTAACTTCAATGTCAGCTCTCCCTTCTGTACATCTATCATGGCTCCCCGACTAGCTAAAAATGGCCTTCCAAGAATCAAAGGCACCTTCTTGTCTTCTTGCATGTCTAACACAACAAAATCAGCAGGGAAAATAAATTCTCCCACTCTTACCAAGACATCTTCCACTACTCCCATTGGTGTAGTTGTGCTCCGATCTGCCATTTGCAACGTGATTGAGGTGGGGCGGATGTTATCAACATCGAGTTTCCTGTAAAAAGATATAGGCATCAAATTAATACTGGATCCGAGATCACACAATGCTCTACCTTTCACATCATTCCCTAAAACACAAGATAAAGTAAAACTCCCTAGATCCTTGTGTTTAGTGGGTAGTCCCTTTTGGATGATCTCGCTGCAATGATGCGGTAGCTTAAGGTCAGTTTGTCGGCTTTTTCTTTCTCATCACCGCCTCTCTTAGTAGTTTTGCATATTTTGGAATTTCCTGCAGCGATTCAACTAGAGGAATGTTAGTGTGGACCTTACAAAACATGTTCAAAAAATGTTTGAACTGCTCTTATAGCTTAAACTTCCTCTTCGGTTGGAAAGGGAGCACAATCCCATTGTGCCGCACGAGCTCCTTATTGGCGGACGACTCTGCCCTCTCAGTGGCAGCCTGCTGCGGGGTATGCGGCGGTCCGCTTGCAACAGGACAGACTTTGACTGGTGGTTCAGCGGCAAACATCTACGATGGTGGAGGTGGTCCGCCGGCGGCTGGGTAGTCGCCAGATTTCTATTTCGCCACTCACTTCTTGTTGATGTCGTCCACTCGTGCTACTGCCTTCGCCTTATCCTCATCTAGCTTCTTCTGGATTTGCTCCATTTGAGTGTTGATGTTTGCTATGGCAGTTGAGATCGTGTTCATTCCTTGCTCGAGGCTGTTTATCCTAGCTTCCACCACTCTGATCTTGGTATCATTAACTTTGCTGTCTTGTGTAATCACTTCCAAGATCTTCATGATTCCTTGGTCATACTTCTCTTCCTTCTTGATTGGCTCAACTACTCCTCCCTTGCTAACGTTAAATCCTGCGGGGGGTTGCAAGAAATTATTGTTAGAATAAGAAAGATTTGGATAAGGTCGGTTTCCATTATAATTATTGAAGTTACCGCCCCCTGGCTAGGGCGATAATTGTTGTTGTTGACTTCCTCCACTATCGGAGCAGGAGCTTCGGGTTTAGAGACCGCTATGATGGAGGTTGGCGGAATCGGATCCTTCTTCCTCGATGTGTCCATTTGGTCTATCCTAACTCTGAGCTCGGCCAATTCCTTCGCAAAAGAACTCTCCTTGGCCTCTTCTATAGCTGCTACTCTCCTTGAGGCATGCCTTTCTTTCGACCACCCTCTGTTGTTGGTGGCGAATTCCCTGATCACCGTCATTGCATCTTTTCGTGACCTTCTCAAAAAGCCTTCGTTTGCCCCTAAATCCAACATAGCAAATTTTTTTTCGTTAAATCCGTTGTGAAGGATCCCTACCTGATGGCCCACGGTGAAATCGTGGTTAGGGCACTTTCGGAAGAGAGCTTTGAAATGAGCAAACGACATGTAGAGGGGCTCATCATGGCCTTTAATGAACTGGATGATTTTGCTTTTCAGCTTCAAGATAGTGCCTGGCGGATAATACTTGTCGATGAAGGCAGCTACGATGTCCTTCCATGTGGAAACCTTCTCTGGGGGCACACACTCAAACCACTTTTTAGCAGAATCAGTCAATGAAAAGGGAAAGAGTCTTACCCTTATGGCATCGTCGTCGACACCGTTTTACTTGAGAGTGTTTGCGATTTCCACAAATTTGAAGAGATGGCGGTTGGCGTCCTCTTCGGCTATACCTGCAAAAGGAGTTTGCTTGACCCTTTTTATAAGGGTCATGCGTAACTCGAAATTGTTAGCATCAACACGAGGACCTTCGGGAAAAGTAATCATATTCCCATGATTGAACATGTTCATCACGGGTAGTATCTCTTTGTTCTTCTTTTCCAGTGTCTCGCGGGCTGCCCTCTCCGCATATCTCTCGTCCATCAACATTTGGACCATCTCCCGTAGCTTCTCTTGGTCTGTTTTGTCACCCATTGATCCTGATCCTTTTTCACTTCTTATTCTCCTATGAGTTCTTTCAAGTTCTAAATCGAGTGGTTCTAGGTTGTCCTTCCTAGAGCGCGTCGCAGACAAAACCTGCAAGAATCAGAAAAAAAAAATAAAACTAAAAATAAAACTAAAAATAAAAACAAAAAGCAATCAAAATCCAAAGTAGCAAAATTGTCCGTTTGAAGATATCACTCCAAAGTGAATTGTCTTCCCCGGCAACGGCGCCAAAAACTTGGCGCACAATATTTTAGCACTATTAATACCTGCAAGTGTACAGAATAGAAATAATATAGCCAAAGGTCAGTACCGGATATCGAATACGGGGAAGGAATTCCAGGGATGTGCGTTGACAGTTATGGTTATACAAATTCCAAACAACAATACCCTAGCACTTGATAGGACGAGTCACCTAACTTATGTTCAACAACTTTATGGTTCATGTTTCCTGGTTTTATTTCACATTGTTCTGCTATCTCCCTCATGCAAGGTTCGTTACTTTTCCACTTATCTCTGGAGTAAGTAATGTCACCTCTTGGAAATCCATTTACAAGCTCCACATCATCTTCAGTGATAGTAGTACTCTTCCCATTATTAAGGTTTATCTTGCACTCTTTTTCATCAAAACTCTTCAATAAAGAGAACGCCAATATGGTGGGAACATACTCAATTCTGAAATCCAGGACACTCTCAAAACCCATCTCCTTCACATAATTAATATGTGCCTCATTCAATTTGCTTATTACATAAAAAAACAATGGCTTCCTTTTCATAAGAAGCCTATTACTTAAGTTATTATTTCCTTATTTCTGTTCTTTAACCTCTGTGTGCTTGTCGTTTCGTCTTTTGCTTCTTGTCTCAGAAGCAATTAACTGTTCCTGGTCGTTTCGTCCTTTGCTTCTTGTCTCAGAAGCAATTAAATCTATCTTCCTCTTTTTTGGTTTAAAATCAAGCATAATAAAAATGATCATGTCAAATGTTTACATATAACATTTGAAGAGCATACATATGTTTTCTACAACCATCCTAATAGCCATTTAAACAAGCATGCACTATGTCAACAATTATGTGAACCAAGAGACATCCTAACATGCATACATATGACAAGTGCAAGCATACCCTGTTTACATATATTGACTATATCACAAGCATACACTATATCAACAATTATGTTCAGCCCAGAGACATCCTAACAGAATACATATGACAAGGACAAGCATACACTATGTCAACAATTATATGTCAAGGGTAAGTATACATATAATTCAGCCATCCTAACAGACATACATATGACAGGAGCAAGCATACCCTATTGATATAAATAGGACTATGTCAACAGCTATTCAAACAAGCATACACTATGTCAATAGCTATTGTATAAAATGTCAACACCACTATGTCAACAGACATCCTCTAATGTCAATAATCATAAAAATTTAAATATATAGTACTTAACTCGAAGAAGATTCTTCTTCTGTTTCTTTATTTCTCGCGTCTAGTCTCACTTCCGATTCTTCGTCTTTTGCTTTTTCGTCTACTTCCATTGCTAATTAACCCCCCAAAAAAACCAGAAGTCGAACTCATCAGATAACTAATTTTTGAAAACCTAAAAATAAAATTTTTGAATAATCAAACTTTGTTTTAAAAAACTAAAATCGAAGCCATATAATTAAAAAATGAATGAAATCTTTAACCTGAATGAGTCGGTTCAGTGGTTTTTGTTGATTCGGTGTTGACCTCGGAATCAAACGGCGTTTTTCCGGCGACGGTCAACGGTTCATTCGATCCCCTTGTATTTTGTTGTTCGGTTTTCATTGCCAAAAATTAAAATCGTTTTAGAAATCTACAAAAACTGATTTGTGTAGAAGATGAAATCGGCTTTTGATTTATAGATGAAAGGTTAGGAAATGAAAACGAATCGACTTTTGAATTCTTTGAGAGAGTGTGTTTTGAGAGAGTAGTTGGGAGAGAAATTAATTATAACTCTGCTTCTGCGAGAGTGTGTTATGAAATGAATTTTTTTTTCCGCCAATTAATTTATTAGACATTAATAATAAGAAGTTAATGACTTAACTCTGCTTTTGTGGAAGGAAGTTTTGTAAAGAATTTGAACCGCCATTTTTTTTCGCCATTTTATTAGAGAAACGAGTAGTTGACATTTTAATACGAGTTGTTGATATTAGTTGTTGACATTTGATATTATGGCTATTGATATGAGAATTATTTAGTTGTTGACATTTGATACAGTTTATTGACATTTTCTTATTTGTTTTTGACATTTAATTTGTTGTCTATTGACATGTATTGTATGACTATAATTCATGAATATGTGCCAAATAGGGAAAAACATTGTTTATTTTAATTATAAGAGTTGATTTTGAGTTGTTGACATTTTCTATCAAGGCTATTCACGAGTTGTTGACATTTTTGCTATAAGTTATTGACATTTAATAATCAAATTATTGACAAACTGTTGACTTTTTGCTATAAGTTGATGAGTATTGATATGGAAGCTATTGACATGTATTGTATGATAATGATGCTAGAACTTGTGTCAAATTAAAAAAGAAAAAAGAAAAAGCAGTTGTATACTTCTTGTTGACATTTAATACAAGTTGAATAGGTGTCGATATTTAATAAGAAAAAATAGTTGTTGACATTTAATCCAAGTTGTTGAACTGATTGACATTTGATATATTATTATAGACTGCATGGTTTAAAAATCAGTTGAGATAATTGTTTTACATATCCATCTAAAAAACATGATAAGATCAAATATTCAAACCACTCTTTGTTCAAAATCAGAATAAAACAGTTGTTTACTTCTTGCTTCTACGACTAAACAATTCCTTGTACTTGTTCTGTAACTCAGGCAATCTGATGTAAGCATCGCTTCTCGCGTATCATATCCATACACTTCTTGTTGCTCTTTGATGTAAGCATCGCTTCGCCATATCTTCCTCTGAGTATCTATAGAATCTTTATGCCACGTGGAGAAAAGTCGATATCCCGTTACCTTCCCTTTTTGCCAAAGTAAGTTTTCGTGTGTCTCATCAAATATATACCACTGTCTTCTTTATTGGTGTTTGTGGCCCAATCTAAAGGAACAGATTTGTATGGAGACTTCTTTATATTTTCTGATAGCTCTGATATGTTCTTCACTTTGAAGTATGCCTCAAACATATCTTTCTGCAAACATATAAAAAACTAAATTAAACTATGTATACAAAGAATTTCAACAAGATGCATAAATTATGTCAACAAAATGTAAACATAATGTCAATTTTATTGAAAAAAGCATAACAGTATTCCAACATCAAGGCTATACTTTTCCAATGGATCCTTGTCTTTAGGTGGTTTGGCACTTGATAAGTCGTATTCTAAGCCTATGTTACTGGTCAGTATGTCGTAATTTGCATGTATTATCCGCAAATAGTTGCTTAAGTGTGCAGGATAAAGGGGTCCAAGTCAGTAGGAGACGGTTCTGACGACGCAGGTGAAAAGAGCGCTAGAAGGGTGCAATACTAACCAGGATGCATGCCAGAGAAAAGGCTCAAGATGGAGAAAAAGGATAGCTGGGATGATCAACCATAAACAAGGGCAGGGGAATCATTTCGCGAAGGAAGTCTACCCTAAAAGCAAGGGCAAGCTTCCCTATAAAAGAAGCCACTTGGAGAGAGAAAAGGAGTTTGCAGTTCTTGGTTCTCATTCGACAACTACACTTAGTTAGAATTCTCTCTCGAAGATCAGTTCCTTCAGCATTGTTCACATTCTTCTCGTTCCTCGCCACAGCTATGGTCACCTGAAGTTCCAGACGTCCACCGGAGAGTCATCATCAACCGTTCCAGCCAGTTTGTCTCGTAGCAGTAGCAGTTTCATTGCCAAGAGTGGCATAAACAATCTTTAATCGCTTTCCTAGTTTAATCGTTACTTGCTTTCTTTGTTGGATTTGTTGTAAACTTAAATCTTGTTGCCTTTTGAAGTATTTCATTAAGATCCAAACGTTTTAATTGTGAAGTTTGTTTTTCGCATCTCCCTTTGGTTTGAATCTGCTTCATTCTGCCTAGGAAAGTTAGATCTAGTTATCGCGCTAATTTTCTAAGTGTTTACACATGTCTTCGTCTAAGTAGGCTAAATCTGGAGTTGTTAATTGAAATTTCAAAGTTCATGTTTCAGTTTAAGTTTTCGTGAATGAGTTTCTTATTTTGTGTTGTTATTACCACCTTGCATGTTAGCCAGTAGGAGCAATCTGCAGTTATTAGGCGTTAATCTTTAAGTTTAAGCTTTTTATTTGATGGATCTTGTGTTTGAAGTTGAGAATCTGAGTTTATCCATGGAGTTTGTATTCATATAATTTCTGTTGATACTTGCTGAAGAAGAAAACATCACACTCCACTTTTACTTTGGACCACTTTTACTTTTTAGTTACTTTGTACTTTTGTCCTTTACTTTAAGTTGTACCCTCCAGACCTGTCAGAGTTGCCACTCAGCCACCACATATACTTTGTACTAACCACATGTCAGTCACTTTCACCCCCACTAGTCAGTAGAGTACCATCTTTAATTTCCGTCTAGGTAGAATCTCAACCCAAAAGCGTGGTAGCTAGCCAAAACCTCCAGATTATCACTGCAATTATCCGAACGTGTCCATCTCTGTAGGATTCGACCCTTACCTCCATTATACTAGCCAGTAAAGTGGGTTGAGGAATTTATTTGATACCAGGTTCCGGTCTTCGTGCCAATGACTCAGCTAGGTTGGAATTTTCATCCTGATCAGTTGGACACACCCTTAATTTAACACAACACCGAGAACTCTAGAACTATCAAAATGGCATCGTTCCCGGGGTTGGATGGCATTTATATCTGTTATTGTTTGTGATATTTTGGTCTATATATTGTTTATAATTTTCCTTTTCTTTTTTATTTCAGTTTATGAGATGTCGCTCGGCTCCTGGCCAGTGGAAACCAGGATACTTCCCCGAAGAACGATACTCATAACCACTCGTTCTGGCCTGTCGATAGCACTGTCTGACCTAGGCACGAGTAGTGACGAGGAAAAGGAAGACGTAGAGTACCAACTCTCGGAGCTTCCACCCCAACTAGTAAGAGTACCAGTGAGAATGGTGTTGGGGTTGGTATACTAAAAGATGCTTCGAGCGTACATGCCTTTGTACAGTCAGCTTGTGCATGTATACAAGAAACGCCACGTCCACTTGTTTACCTAATTATGAGAATAAATAATTTAATATAATGGTTTATTATTGAAATATGATAAACAAGTCGAAGGCCTTTTACTAAGAAGGTCAAGTAGGGAAATTCGATGAATCTCCTCATGAGTTTTCCAGTAGGGGACTTGGCCAGATCTAGTAAGAAGAAAAACGTATTCACAACCTAGATAGGCTTTGGCTACCTATTGGTACGGTTGCGTTGTTTATGATAATTCTCTCTTACCTAAGAAGAGATTAGTAACACCGGTGTGGTAAAGCACTGAAAGGATCTAATCTGAAATGTATTCTTTATTGCTATTTACTGAAAGAATATATTTCAGAAAGTTTAGTATTTTCTAGTCTATGATATTAATATCAATATTGTTCATTCAATCAAACGCCACTTTGACTTATCAATGTGAGAGTTTGTACGTAACTCAAGTTCATGATATCTTGGGTGGTAGTAATTGAATAACATGAAGGTATTGGAATATTATTTCATAGAATTCGCGTGCCCAGTGTGGTATTAAATCCCTAAGGGGTGATCCCCAAGAGATGTTTGAAAAAGGAATTTATTATTCAGAAATCTGCGCAGTTGGAATTTATTCCACGAATAATAAATAAAGTTTCAAACTAGAAAAACTCTTTGGAGAATTAATTTAATTCTAGTCACATAGCAGACAAAAGAATTAAATTGACGGATCAAGATAATCTTAAACGCGGGAAATATTATAAAATAAAATGGAACCAAGTTATTTGTAATTTGGTGATTTAAGTGGGAGTGCAATATTATTCCTTAGTGGAACAAAATAATATTCCATTGATAATATATTAAATCATGGGTCATTTAATTTAATTAGTTAATTATTTAATGGGTGAGCCCAACACTTAAATCATTTTATGGATCCCCTTACTAGCCCATTAAGTCTATTATAAATAGTGAGGAGTATGGAAAATCCTAAAAACCACACACAAGACAACACACTCCAAAACCCTAACCCTAGCCGCCAAAAATCGGCGCCTCTCTCTCTCTCCCTCTTGGTCTCGATTTTCGTGCCTAGCACGTGGGAGAATTAGGGGTTTGATCTTTGTTCTTGTTCTATCCTAACTCATAGGATTAGATCGAGACAATCTCGTGTTTGTGATCGGTTTTTCCTAGATCTCTTCAAAGCTATTTGTTGATTATTCAAGATCCGCCCACACAAATGAGTGATCAAGGACAAGGGAATAGTACGGAAGATACATGATCGATAAACCAAGGATCTCCGGGTGGTGCAGCTAGCAACGTCAATCCAATGATGGATCAAGAGGTAACAATCGAATCTACATCGAATATGCATGATTATGTGCATAAAATTGGAGTCGAATGCATAATCACCTAAATAGATCCGTTAAGGACCTGTTTGTTTTCCGTGTCTTCCGCTGCGGCAGTCCCAACAATTGGTATCAGAGCCAATTTTTAGGCTCTGATGATGTATTTGATTAATTGAATTTTTCGAAAATTGTAGTGTAAAAACTTGGGATTTTCAAAAATAATGCAATGTGTGTTAGATCTATGTTTTTCTTGATTTTCTTTTTGGATCTATGATATGATGTTCTAGATCGATGAAAGAATATTATGAATCTTGAATTTTATTTAAGTTTTTCACAAAAATATTCTAGATCTATGATGAACATCATTAGATCTATATATTCTAAGTAATATATACTAGATTATATGTTTGTTGATTACATATATGTATGTGTTTAAGTGAATATGTGTTTGAATCAAGAAATAAAGTGGTCCATGATTGAATACTTGGATCGATGAAAGAATATTATGAATCTTGAATTTTACTCTAGTATTTCACAAGAATATTCTAGATCTAAGCAAGTATTCATAGATCTATAGTTTTATGTTCTTAATATGCTAGAATCATTTAAATTGCTAATTGCTTGATATTTAAATGTGCATATTGGTTTGAACATAAAAGATTGTTACAAATTGAGAAACGATTAATTAAGATTTAAGATAGCGGTCAAGCGAAGTGACCGCGATGAATCAAGTTAATTAAATCGAAAACGACTAATGAACGCAAGGGTTAAACCCTAGATAGGTTCATATACCGGGCTGCCTTCATCGGGGATCACCGATCCAGATCTGGTGAGAAAAGGCGGCGGCGGCTTCGGCTGGTCGAAGGTGTCAGCGGGCAGCAGCTCCGGCAGCGACTGCATCGTCTTTGGACAGCAGCGCCGGGCAGCGGCTGCACAACCGTGTGACGGCAGCGGCGTCTTCAAGGAGTCAGCGGCAGAGCTGCCCCATCTCCGGTCGTGGACAGCGGAGATCAGCCTCGTTGGAAAGCGGCAGCCTTGACTTCGGTTAGGGCAGCAGCCGCGGCGTTCCAGGCGACGGAGGGCAGAACAGCGTCGCGAGAAGCTGCTCCAGCAGCGGTCCTCGTTGCTGGACAGCGGCAGCTGGTCCAGTGGGAGCACGGCAGCGGCGACGGCGGAAGTCGGGCGAGGCAGCAGCGGCTGCTGCGAGGCCCAGTGGCGGGCTAAACCCTAATTAGGGTTTTGGTCGCGCCGTCTCGTCTTCGTTTTCATTTCGTTTCTTAATACACAAGTAATTTATAATTGTGGTTTAAAATCCTAAACCTAGAATAATTAAATATCTTGTGGAAATTAGAATGATTTCGCAATTAAATCAAGATTCTAATTTAAAACAGAATAATTGCTTTCTTTAAATATTGCCAATTGAATAATTAGTCAAACAATTGATTTAATTTGTTAATTAGTTGATTTTGGTGGATTATTTCCATCTAGATAATATCATGATAATTAGCATAAGGAAATTCAATATTTGATTGATCTAATTTTGGCTTTTCCATAATTGGATGGAATTTTAAAGAATATTCTCTCTACATGCTTTCATATTTTATTTTTAAGGTTTAATTGAAATTGTCTTTATTTTAATTGGTGTGTTATGGAATTATATCCTAGAAATATACCTAAGGAAAAGACATAAGTTTTCAATTGTTTTATAAACCTTAAAATTTCGAAAGTTACATGTATATTAATTGGATGGATTTTAATTGGAATCTAATTCCTAGTTTAAATTTTGTCTTTAATATGATGTAGGTGAATTTTATTTCATCTAGATAACATTGGTTTAATTAAAGAAGTGAAAAATTCATTTGGCATTAACATGCTACTTAAATCCTAAATTATTAAAGTTTGAAATAGTTAATTGGATTTTAATTGGAATTCAATTCCTAGTTTAATTTGAATTTTATCTTTAATTTTGATGAAGGTGAATTTATTTCACCTAGATAACATCAAATGTGATTTAGCGGTATGAAAATTCGTAGAGCATTAATTTTGCTATTAAATCCTTAATTATTTATTTAAATTGAATTTTGTCTTTAATATTGATGAAGGTGAATTTTATTTCATCTAGAAAGCATCATAATAAAGATGTAATAAAATTCTTATCATGTGATTTTGTGAAAGCTATGAGAAATTTAATTCTCGAATTTAATTGGTGTGTTTTAAATGGATTTAGTCTTGATTGGATAAACGCATCTAAGTGTGCATTTAAATTGAGACTTAGCTAATCTTTTATGATATACACCTAGACATTAATTTTAGGATAAGGATGGATTAATTCTATCTAAGAAAATCCTAATAGTATTAAAAGGTAATTCTAATAACGAAGACATGTTATTTTAACTAATAATGTATGATTGTTTAAGATTGGACTTAATGTCTAGATAATCTTGTTTATGTGAAGATAGAATTTTAATTCTATCTATTTATTTTAGATGCTTAATTAAATGATCAAGTTTTGTCATTATGTATATGTGAAACTTTTGTAAATGTGTTTACATGTTTTATTGATGAAAGAAGAATATTTATTTTGAGTTATGATTTTATTTGTTAAAATCTAGTTTAACTCATGCATCACCTATGTACTTATTGCATTGCATGCATAGCTAGTACATGTTTAATTATTCTTTGAATGTGGATACCTGCCTTATCTGCTTAAGTGATAACTAAACTATTAAAACCACCAACAAGAAAATATGAAGCGATAATTACAACAGGTTTGTATATGGCCTCCATAAAATTGGTCTTAGTGTGAAGTAGTGACCGGCCTGTCTTTACGGGAGGAACATTACCAGTTCGTAAGTTTGGACTTCTCTAGATAAAGGTTATTAAAATCGTAAAATTAGTTTTTCAGTAATATCGCGACTGGTCTTTACCGGATCAATATTCCTGCGAAATTATAAGGATTGTATTTTAATAATGCTTAGAGGGAGCTATAGGAGGAGGTGCTTGTCCGGTTCGACCTCTCTTTAGAGGAGTTCACGTACAAGTAAAGAATCCTTAGTGCTTAATTTTATGGTTATACGCTTTAGCAGTGTTAGTAAGACACGGCTTCCTAGTAGAAGAACGTTTGTGCTTGATTTTTGTGGATGTAAAATTGATGAATTGTTTTGTGGTTATTTGCAATTCCTTGAAATTTTACATGTTTATATTATTGGTATTTGTTCTCAGCTTGAATGAAAGATGATCGATACTTGGGATATTTACTATGCCATACTTAGTTCGAGGAAGCGTGACTCTGAATTGTTTAAGGAATGGAAAAGTAAACTTGATGTTGATCGTTTGATCAATGACTTGAGATTGATTCTCAGCAAGAATCGTCCGCCCACATACCATCTACAAGGAAAGGACAAGGAGATTCGTGATCAGTGGCATACCGCGGAATGTCATCTGAAGGGCTTCGTTTTAGTAGTGTTGGCAATGCCCTTGAGAGGTTTGACAAACCCAAAAGGCCGTTGGTCAACAAGCCCACGTGATTTGAAGAAAAGTCCTCTAAGGCAAGAGCTGGTATCGCTGTGAAGCATTTAAGGCATGACGTATTTGAAGAGGGCCAAGACGTGGGGGTATATGCCCTAGTCATGCTTGGCTACTTCAATAAACTTCACTTGTCGGGAGGAAAAGTTGACCCAAAATCCCAACAGATAATGATCCTTGATGGGCTTCCAGATAGCTTTAATGAAGTCAGAAATGAAATTTTGTTTAGCAACAAAAAGTTTTCGTTTTTGGAGCTTTATAACAAGCTTGTGATTGCTCAAACAAAGATGAAAAGAAGAGGTGGACTTTTGAGTTGACCATGTTCAAGTCAGAAGAGTTTATTTTTGCTTTTATGTTTAGTTTGTTGAATTTTAAGTGTAACAGCCCGGCATTTCTAGGGTATAATAAAAGCAGCGACTGCTACTTAGGCGAACTTAAATACAACAAGAACAGAGGCTAGGGTTTCAATTAAAGAGATTTACCCTAGCAATTAATGAAGATCAAGGCAATAAGTCAACGGCTAACTTACGAGAATCAAGACTTAATAGATTAGGCTCAAAAGTCAAAGGTTTAGCCTAATTCCAACAAAACGCAATAATTCCCCTCATTCCAAAACAAAGAATTAAGTTCAGCATAACCAAAAATAATAAGTTTTCCAAAAATATTCAGCGGAAGCATATCAAGAGAAAGCGGAGCCATGTATGAAGACACGACTACACTTATTGTTCCAAACATCCATTTTATTCGATTCAATCTTCTCAACACCACCGACCGCCCATCGCCGCTCAACCTACACATAGGGAAAACACATGCAGGGCTGAGTATTTTAAACATACTCAGTGGACTCATGCCAAAACATTTTAATAGTTATGCCACCCTCACCATAGTGAACTCGAGGTTTTGCATTTATTTAAAGATAAGCATCGAGTATCACAAAAATATATCATGGACTGGCCAGTCAAATAATACCTCCCATTTTCTCATCAATCATCATTTCATAGTGCGACGAAAGTGTGGCCACACTTTTCGCCCACGAGACCGGCCTACTAGCAAGGACGGCTCCCGATCCCACCGTGTACACAGCCTGGTAGGGTTTGCGGCCCATACTCAGACCCGAATTCGTTTAATCATAGCCACTGTAGCCTAATGGAGCGTACTCACAATCTAGGCATCAGGCACTCACAATATCCAAAATAATTCATAGGCATGGCATAACAGTTTAATCCACCCTTATTTCTCCAACATCATAATTTGCACATAGAAGAGAGTTTAGAATAAAGCCCACCTCGATTTCTTTCGAGTTCAACAAAAATGCACTTCTTCTTGATATCCCACCGGGAACGCGAACTATCTCCTTTAGTTCATATTTTTCAAATAAGTCTCAAATCATAGATTAAAATTATGCATGATCTCTCGTTTCCCTTTTCCCTTCGATTATTTTCAAACAACAATCAAACTCAAAGTACGATTATCATATCGTTTTTATCACACAACAACTCCAGATTTATCATCAAATCGTGTCACGCATGAGTGCTTTTCTCCACACAACACACGCACACACACCACACACATGTGCATGCCTACCGAGGCATGCACATACACACGCACACTCTCGGACACACACACACACACACACACACATGCATCCAATATCACCGATTAATTTCCCCCTTCACTCGTTCTAGATGCATGTGGACTCAAGAACACCGATTGATCGGTAGGAGAAGAAAAGATTAATAATAGAAGTACCTTTTCTTGCAAAAACAAACGGTAGAAACAAGTAGAATCTTGATTCTTCAATGAATTCTTGAATTGCAGCTTCAATTCTTCTCCAAAAGATGAAGAATTAATGGAGAAAGTTGAATAAAAATTTGAGAGAGTGGGAGAAAGAGAGATGTCGAGATTTTTGGGAGTGGGGGGCGGTTTCTGTAGTGCTAGGGTTTTGATTTCTCTCCTCTTATTTATAGAGTGCAAGATATACTCCAATAATTAAATAAATAAAGATTTGGGAGAGATTTATTGGTTGAAGAGGCCGAAAATTTGGAGAGGAAATAGGGGATTTCGAATTTTTGGCTATTTAATTAGCCTATGATTTATTTTTGAATATTTCACGGAGTAGAATAAAATATCGCGGAGCAAGCATAATAATAATACTAATCCTTTCCCATTAAATAGGAATAGGCGTGTAGTTTCAATTCCTCAAAGGGATTTAATTCAAAAATCCTAATTAAATTAGGATATGGTGAGATCTTTTTAGATTTGGCAAGATATGCTAGGATATTTGAATTTAATTATGGAAGAGAATCAATAAGGGATCAAATAATAGAATAAAATAATCCCTTCTCCCATAATAGGGATTTTCGAAAAATCCCTCTAGACCAACATAGGGTTTTCGAAATTTTCATCAATTAAATAGGAATAATCGGACATTGGATTTAATTTGGATAATTATCCCAAGCAATAATTAAATCCAAGAAAAATAGGATTTCTTCCAAATAAATAGGAGAGGGTCGAAAATTCCACATGATTAAATAATGCTCCTATTAAATTCTCATTCATCCCTTAGGATATTATTTCACCACAATTTTTCCCACATCAAAATATCCACATATTCGGATTTCCACCTCCACTTCACATTTTTCAACGACTTTGACCATTCCACGGCCACGTCATATTTTCCACAATGTTGACTATTCAATAGCCACGTCACATATTCAACAAGTTGACCATTCAACTTAATCTCAACTCAAAATCACAATTAGGTCACATAGAATATTGCAATTTATCACTCATCATTTAATTTCACATATCATAGCATTAAAAGCATTTAATGCAAAATTTCCACGTCACAAAAATTAGGGTTCGAAAAAGCGGGGCGTTACATTAAGAGTTTTTGATATTGTTAGGTTTTGATATCATATGGATTATTGATATGAAATTTTATTCCTAGTTTATCAATTATGTTTTTGGATAATCAATTCATTTTATAATGCTTTCATTATTAGATAAATGAAGTTTTGATCATCCAATTATTTATGACATCAAATGTGACATGGTTAATATCAAAATTGTTTACTTGTGATTAAAATTGTTGATTCAATTATTATGAAGTTATCTTCTAGAAATATTGATTATTAAGTTTCTTTAACCCTTAAGTCTTTTGAACCATTATTTTGTTGATGAGTCAACAGAACATTAATGTTCGACATGGATTCAATACAAAGTAAAATGATCTTATGATCGCGTTTGTTCAAATAAAGGTGTAAGAAAAATAATCACAATAATTGATTACAAGACAAGTAAATTAAATTCAACTAGAAACAAGATAAGTATTTGATATAAATACTAGAAGTTCTTGCATAGTAAATATAGTATGCACATTAAATTTGTTTTAATGTTCCAAGCCTAGAGTTGACTATTTGATTAGTTATTGTTTTATTTATTTTGTTGTGAAAGTGATAATTAAAATAGTGGGAGCTTTTCTTAATGAATAATTAAATTCTAAGTGTTTAATAAAAGCTTCATGGCTTGTTTTATTAAACTAGGATGAATTTAACTCCAGACATTGTTTAAATTGTTTTAATAGCCTTAAAGAATATTGAGACTGGTATTTTTTTACTTTTAAAAGTGGGAGCTAAATTTTGACTCATAGAATATTCATAAATGGAATTAAGGTAATGTTTGATAGAGTTAAAGGGGTTCACACCCTAGAATGAAAGAAGTGATGAATTGCACACTTTCTAAGACTCTAATCATTAAAAGAGTTAGCTATTAAAAATTAGAATTACTTTTGGGTTTCTAAAGGAAGTATTTCTAAAATTCACAACAAATGGTTAAATAAATGAACTTTTGGAATTTATGACTATAAAACAAAGAATGCAATCATTCGGTTTTATTTTGTCATAAGGACTAATTTCCATTTAGTCATTGTGATAAGGTAATTATGTTCATACATAAATTTACATCACAAATTATATAGCAAGGATAATACCAAGTAAGGTTGGTATTATATAATTAAATTTTTGAGAATCATATTCGACATGATTAAAACTTTATATATTGCTATAGGTATTCTACTTTGATAGAGGAATATGTATAAGTGCACTTGAGAAAGGCACATAAAATTATTCCACTGGATCAAAGGGCCTAGAAATATTTTGGTCAAATAATCGTGCTCATTAGCAAGAATTAAGGTTATAAATTACAAGTATATTTTCGCTTTATGTACTCTAGCAAACTATATTGGTAGATTCTTTTAAAGAATTATAGTTTTGAGTACATAGTGGCCAAAGCCTGCTTTGAGTATAAGTGGGAGAAAGTGTGTGTGAATGTGTAGCACAAGGCCAATAAAGCGGTAGGTACACTCGAAAGCATTCTTTGAGTATAAGTGGGAGATTGTTGGGGTTTGTATACTAAAAGATGCTTCGAGCGTACATGCCTTTGTACAGTCAGCTTGTGCATGTATACAAGAAACGCCACGTCCACTTGTTTACCTAATTATGAGAATAAATAATTTAATATAATGGTTTATTATTGAAATATGATAAACAAGTCGAAGGCTTTTTACTAAGAAGGTCAAGTAGGGAAATTCGATGAATCTCCTCATGAGTTTTCCAGTAGGGGACTTGGCCAGATCTAGTAAGAAGAAAAACGTATTCACAACCTAGATAGGCTTTGGCTACCTATTGGTACGGTTGCGGTGTTTGTGATAATTCTCTCTTACCTAAGAAGAGATTAGTAACACCGGTGTGGTAAAGCACTGAAAGGATCTAATCCGAAATGTATTCTTTATTGCTATCTACTGAAAGAATATATTTTAGAAAGTTTAGTATTTTCTAGTCTATGATATTAATATCAATATTGTTCATTCAATCAAACGCCACATTGATTTATCAATGTGAGAGTTTGTACGTTACTCAAGTTCATGATATCTTGGGTGGTAGTAATTGAATAACATGAAAGTATTGGAATATTATTTCATAGAATTCGCGTGCCCAGTGTAGTATGATTAAATCCCTAAGGGGTAATCCCCAAGAGGTGTTTGAAAAAGGAATTTATTATTCAAAAAATTGCGCAGTTGGAATTTATTCCACGAATAATAAATAAAGTTTCAAAATAGAAAAACTCTTTGGAGAATTAATTTAATTCTATTCACGTAGCAGACAAAAGAATTAAATTGACGGATCAAGATAATCTTAAACGCGGGAAACATTATAAAATAAAATGGACCCAAGTTATTTGTAATTTGGTGATTTAAGTGGGAGTGCAATATTATTCTTTAGTGGAACAAAATAATATTCCATTGATAATATATTAAATCATGGATCATTTGATTTAATTAGTTAATTATCTAATGGGTGAGCCCAACACTTAAATCATTCCATGGATCCCCTTACTAGCCCATTAAGTCTATTATAAATAGTGAGGAGTATGGAAAACCCCAAAAACCACACACAAGACAACACACTCCAAAACCCTAACCCTAACCGCCCAAAATCGGCGCCTCTCTCTCTCTCTCCCTCTTGGTCTCGATTTTCGTGCCTAGCACGTGGGAGAATTAGGGGTTTGATCTTTGTTCTTGTTCTATCCTAACTCATAGGATTAGATTGAGACAATCTCGTGTTTGTGATCGGTTTTTCCTAGATCTCTTCAAAGCTATTTGTTGATTATTCAAGATCCACCCACACGAATGAGTGATCAAGGACAAGGGAATAGTACAGAAGATTCGTGGTCGATAAACCAAGGATCTCCAGGTGGTGCAGCTAGCAACGTCAATCCAATGATGGATCAAGAGGTAACAATCGAATCTACATCGAATATGCATGATTATGTGTTTATTTGATGTTATATCTATAGATCTATGTTTATTGCATAAAATTGGTGTTGAATGCATAATCACCTAAATAGATCAGTTAAGGACCTGTTTGTTTTCCGTGTCTTCCGCTGCGGAATTCCCAACAAATGGCTGATCAAGTTGAAGATGATCTAGAGCTCGCAACGTTGAATGCGCATGCCGATGGAGATCCCCCGCAAGCCATAGTGGTCACCCCAGGCCAAACAACCTGTGATGTTAAACCCCATGTTATTGCAATTTTGCCAACATACTGTGGGAAGAGTTACGAAGGACCCTACGAGTTTCTTAATGAGTTCGGAAAAATTTGTAAAGCACAGAGGACACCAGCAGGGGCAAGCGAGGATGACTACAGATTGAAAGTCCTACCGTTTGTCCTAAAAGGAGAGGCCTACCAGCCAACTCCATCAACACATGGGCCGATTTCAAGTCAGCCTTCCTGGCTGAATTTTTTCCTTCATCGAAGACAAGTGCACTGAAGAGGAAGATATATTATGTGTGAGGAAAGAGTATGATGAAACCATGAGCGATTACAGCATGAAAAATACATGAGCCTTTTGGAGTCATGCACCACACCTTTTATGAAGGGATTAACAAGGAGACGAAGGATCTGGCGAATTCGTCATCTGGAGGTGGCTTCACACAGCTGAGGGTTAGTGAAGCAAAGAAGGTCCTACGCAAACTGTTGAATGCAAAAAAAAACGTACGACCACACAAGGGACGGGTACAACAGAGAGAGAGTAGCAGGTGCTTCGGCTACTGACCAGGAAGAGGGGATAGATCTAAAAATGGAAGAAATAAAGAAGGAGTTGCTTAGCGCAATCAAACATAACACTCCACCACCTTCTCCAACTGGTGGTAACGAGGCTCCAGAGCCGCCGTATGATTAACCAACCGACCTTCCTGATGTGGAGCAAGCCAATGTCGCAGGGTACTTCAATTCTAATGGGAATTGGATTCCGGGGAAGCAGAGGGACGCACCATGGAGGGATCACCAGAATTTCCGATGAGGAGATAACAATCAGAATCAGAACCGAGGTCAAGGTCAGAATCAGCCCAATCCCCACCATAACCATAATTTCAACCGTGGCCCAATGAATCCTTACCACCAATCTAACTGGGCAAGAAGGAACTAGCAACCTCATAATCAAAACCTGAACCCTGTTTATGTGCCACTCCATCAGCGAAACTATCAAAATCAGAACCAAAACTAGTCCCATAACCAAAACCAAAATCAGTTTCAAGGCCAAAACCAGAACCAGAACCAACACAACCAAGACTAGTACAACCCTCCTGCTCAGTATAACCAATACCCACCGAACCAAAACCAACAGAATTTCCAGAACTACCAGCAAAACCCACCACCCCACTACAACCAGCACCAAGGTTCAAATCAGTTCCATCACCCAAACAGGTCAAGGAGGTCTATGGAAGATATGATGGGAGAGATGCTCGCTTTGCAGCAGAGTATCAAAAGCGACTTGCAGTGCTGAGTGACACCGTCTCGGTGGAAGAACTCAAGAGGCCTCTGCCTCAGATGGAGGAGCCGTTTTTCCTAGAAAGAGAGCCTATTGGGAAGGGAAAGATGAAAGAAGCACCGCCTGGGAACTGAGTGTCTTGAAGAAATAGTACCCACATCGGAGCCTCGAACCCAAGAGGCACCCAAGGAAAATCTGAAGAAGCTGGCTGAAGAAGCAAATGGGGAGAAAACGTTTCCTTATCGGTTACAAAAAGGAAGAAAGAAAACCCTGTGGATTTCCTATCAATCTTTGGGAAGCTGGATGTTACTATACCATTCCTCCAAGCCGTAAGACTACCCCCGCTGGGGAAGCCCAGGAGGATGGAAAAATCATGGTGGAGGGGATAGCATCGGCTATTGTGCAGGAGAAACTACCTCCCAAGAGAGCCGACCTAGGTATGTTCACTTTACCCATAACAATTGGAGATGTCAAAATCAAGCATGCAATGTGTGATCTGGGAGCATCTATCAATGTAATGCCTTTATCCATTTATAATCGGTTAAAGGGGGTAAAGTTGTCAAACACTAGGGTGTTAATCCAACTGGCTGATAGGTCATGTATAAACCCTGAGGGTGTGTTAGAAAACGTGTTCGTCAGAATACAAGATTTTACTTATCTTGCTGATTTTTATGTGATTAAGATGAGTGAACCAGAAGCTAGGGAGTCTAGCGGGATATTGTTAGGAAGACCATTTTTTAGAACAGCTAAGACAATCGTGGATATGGCTGAGGGGACAATATGCATTGATTTTAATGGTGAAAAATTCATTTTTGATATCAATGAAGCCATGAAAAAGCCGATAGATTCAGAAAGTCTATGCTATTTTGATGTTATTGAACCCCTAGTCCAAGATTTTCTTCAGACCGAGTTATCGCAGGAGAAACTCCAAGCTTTAGATGGGTATGTACAGGCTGATGTGGAAGCAGTTGCATGGTGTGACTGAGGCTTAACTGACGAGGAGATCGAAGGAGCAATCAAGGAATTCAGTCAGAAGTTGGAAGTCGCGGGAGCCGCAGGGGCTTTACTACCAGTCAGTATGGAGGAAATCTCAGAGGGTGAAGTAGAGCAAGAAGGAGATTCTACAAAAATCCCTCTACCTACGGACACACTACCCCCACAAATCGAGTTAAAGACGTTGCCAGGAAACCTTAAGTAC
The DNA here is from genome assembly GCF_029641045.1 of Salvia hispanica. Lineage (NCBI taxonomy): Eukaryota > Viridiplantae > Streptophyta > Magnoliopsida > Lamiales > Lamiaceae > Salvia > Salvia hispanica. The sequence continues at coordinate 26,204,193 of NC_142696.1, forward strand.
GCCTACCTCAAGGAGGAAGATCCGTTCCCTGTGTTCATCAATAGCGGGCTGACTGAAGAACAAGAGGCAAGGCTACTGACTGTGCTGAGTAAAAACAAAAAGGCTATTGGATGGAGCCTTACGGATTTGGTGGGGATAAGTCCAGATGTCTATATGCACCATATTAGGTTGGAGGAAGGAGCCAAGGCACATTGAGATTCGCAAAGGAAGACACTGAAAGAGATCTTGAAGTTGCTCTCGCTAGGAATTATATATTCGGTACCCGATAGTGAATGGGTCAGTCTGATCCATATAGTTCCCAAGAACTCGGGGATCCAGGTGGTTCAGAATGAGAGGAATGAGCTAGTGCCCACCAAACTGGTCATTGGTTGGCGAATGTGTATAGACTATCGCAAACTCAACACAGCAACCAGGAAGGACCACTTTCCCCTGCCATTCATCGATCAGATGCTGGAGCGACTGGCACATTGAGATTCGCAAAGGAAGACACTGAAAGAGATCTTGAAGTTGCTCTCGCTAGGAATTATATATTCGGTACCCGATAGTGAATGGGTCAGTCTGATCCATATAGTTCCCAAGAAATCGGGGATCCAGGTGGTTCAGAATGAGAGGAATGAGCTAGTGCCCACCAAACTGGTCATTGGTTGGCGAATGTGTATAGACTATCGCAAACTCAACACAGCAACTAGGAAGGACCACTTTCCCCTGCCATTCATCGATCAGATGCTGGAGCGACTGGCTGGGAGGAAGTACTTCTGTTTTTTGGATGGGTACAGCGGCTACTTCCAAATTTACGTGAACCCCGAGGACCAGGACGAGACAACCTTTACCTGCCCGTTTGGCTTATGCAACGCCCAGGTACATTCCAACGATGCATGATTAGCATATTCTCATATTTGGTAGAAGATTGCATAGAGATCTTCATGGATGATTTCTCGGTCTACGGTGACTCTTTCTACTCATGCTTACAACATTTGGACATCGTTCGGGAGAGGTGCCAAGCAAAGAGTCTGGTTTTGAATTTCGAAAAATGTCATTTTATGGTCACAGAAGGAATTGTTTTAGGGCACATGGTGTCAGAAAGAGGGATCCAGGTGGATCAAGCCAAGGTGGACGTCATATCCAAACTACCTTTCCCTACTGACCAGAAGGGGATAAGAGGTTTTGGGCATACTGGATTTTATCGAAGATTTATCAAGGATTTCGCCAAGATCCCCCAACCTCTCACCAGACTCCTTCAGAATGAAGTAGAGTTCGTCTTCGACGAACATTGCAAGGCTTCCTTTAACCTTCTCAAAGAAAAGTTGATATCTGCACCAATCATCCTGGCTTCTAACTAGGATCACCCCTTCGAGGTGATGTGTGATGCTAGTGACTATGCTATGGGAGCAGTACTGGGTCAGAAGATTGAAGGGAAGAGGTACGTGATATTCTATGCGTCAAAGACTTTGAATCAAGCCCAACGGAATTATGACACCACTGAGTAAGAGATGTTGGCTGTTGTGTATTCGTTCGAGAAGTTCAGGCAGTACTTGTTAGGTTCCAAGGTCATCGTCTATACTGACCATGCGGCCATTAAGTATCTCATTGCAAAGAAGGAATCAAAACCCCGACTGATCAGATGGGTACTCTTATTGCAAGAATTTGATTGGGAAGTAGAAGACAAGAAGGGAGTTAAGAACTGATGGGGTTTGGTGCCCCTTGCACAGCGGAAGACTTGTACAAATAAACAAATCAGATACGGATCTATTTGACCGATTATGCGATTAATCAATTCACATGTTAAACAGATAATTGCATGCTAGAACGCAAATAATTCATGCTCATAGAAAGTAAATCCTAAAACATGAATTCTACGGTTTAGAGTTACCGATTTGATTCTCCAAAGAATCGTCGATTGCTCGCGCCTTCTCCACGTGATGATCTTCAATACTAGACCACGGATCTTCTGACTGGTTCCCGAACTGTATCTCGATATCAGGGTGGGCTGATCTTATCAAAATACTAGGACTCGAATAAAGAAGACAGAAGAAATCCTTTTGGGAAAAGGAGTAGAATTCGAAAATTCCTACAGCTGGGAAGCTGAAATTTTCGAAAATTACAAATAATGAAATTGTGATAATTCTGTCTCCTTTATTCTCCTATTTATATTAAGTTCCTTTTAGGCCCAGACAGGGATCTATGGAAGGTTTTGGATATGGGCTCGCCCAATTAGCTTTTTACTAATTAAATTGAACCCACAATTTAATACAAGCTTATATTGGAATATTACGAGCAGCCACTACAGAAGTAATATTGAACTCTCCCCATCCAAATCCGAAATTATAAGTAATCCGGGTTTCCACTTTTATTATTTATTTCCCGCGCTTAAGATATAAATGTCCATTAATTAATCAATGTCTGCTATGGACTTAATTAATTAATATCTTATTAATTCCAAGAGTGGACATAGCAAGAATCATTTATTTATTATTCATAGAGTAATAAAACTCCAACTGGCCAGTTTTCCGAATAATAAAACCTTGTTCGAGCTCCTCTTGAGGACATTATCAAACGAGACTCACCTCGTGCACGTTTCAACATAATAGCAATCCTAGCACCGCTAGATATTAATCACCACTACCCAGTATATCAGGATTATTGGGTTGCGAAAAACCCGCACCATTTGATAAGTCAAAGTAGTGCATAATCAATACCGTATGCTCAATGCTAACATATGTAGATTAAGAAATAATATTTTATCAAGACCTAGTCTTTCAGTAGATAGCATAAAGACACGTCTTGCTGTTAGATCCGTTCAGTGCTATACCACACCAATGTCAAATTATTTCAGTAAGGCTTAGAAATATGCGGACTGACATTGCAACCTTTCACGATAGGTAGCCAAAGCCTATCTAGGTTGTGAAATTCTTCTTTTTCTTTTGCAAAGCATTGCATAGATCTGACCGTGTTACCTTAAAGTGGACGACGCCCACAACCGGTCTACTAAGCAAAAGACTTAGACTTTGTTTACTTCTTATGCATTTAAATGTTTGTAAAACATCTTATAAATGCACAAGCAAACACAATGTAATAATAATAGTGATTCTATTCGTGCGAGACTGCTCGAATAATACTGAATCAGGTTAAAAGTGGATTATAGAGTTTTACGTATACAAGCAAGATTCTATTCGAGCGAAACTTGCTCGAAACATGTTTTTCAGTATACCAAACCTAACAATCTCCCACTTATACTCAAAACATGCTTTCGAGTATACCCACTGCCAAAAACTCTCCCACTTATACACAAAGCAGGTATTGATACTAGATATATCGAACTACCATTCATTTCACTAAGTGAAAGAAAAATCTGCTTGGTAGTTCTCTGATTATATCTTTGTCACCATAATGTCTTTGCTGCGTACTTGATCTTTAATTAATTTCATCCCCATATGTGATTGCTTAGCTTAATAAACTCGTGTGTCCTTTGAGTTAGCCTTCACTAGAGTAATTAAATATAATACTCATAGGCATACTCAAACTTACGATTAAAGCTATTAGGAAGATATTCCTAAGGTAAACACATAATCAAAGGATAACTTACTCGATCACTGATTAGTAATAAAACTAAGACAGTGTAACCTCAAGGACATTACATGAATGACTGGTAAACTAGAATATAGTTACTAGTCTTTCTCAAGCACTAGGGTATATTCATTACCTCAATCAAAATCCTTTGCCATGGTTATTATGATATATACTTGCTATGCAAAAGCACAACTAATATCAAACTTAGTACACACTATAGCATACATGAGACAACTATCTCCGAAACTAGTCTCATAATTCTTGATCTCACTAAGCGTCAAATGACACTTGACTAGAGACAAGACAATTCCACCTTGAAAGGTATAAACCTTTTCATGGAATTTCTAATGCTTAAATGTTCCAAGCAATGTGTAGATATAGGATTCCTAAGAGAATCTCAACATTCTTTCTAGCAATCTTAAAAGGACTTAGATGCTAAGAATGTAATTAGTTTCTCTTAAATCATTTATCTTTAACTGGGTAGACAACCAGTTTCCTACGCTAGATGCCAATCTTAGTTGTTTGCAACTTTTGTAGATTCATCATTGTAGAGTACCAATAATACCATACATAATGCACTTTCAACTTCCTTGTGCTTACAACACTGTTAAGGACATAAGTCAAATTCCAAATATTTGATAATTTTGATAAAACACATATACTCTGATTTAGATGCTTGCCTAAGACCACGAAGGTCTATATAAGCTTCCAATCATGCGTTTCTTGCCCTTAATTACATATCCCATTAGAATGTTCTAGTAGATGATTTCCTCAAGACTTCTATTTATAGAAGGCTGTCTTGACAATCATAATACATACATTCTAATTTATGTAAGTTCTAATAGACAATAGGATCAAATAAATCATGGCACAACGATAGCGAGAAGATAATTCTCTTTGGGCATAACCCATTGTCATTGTCTAGCCATTTGAGATCCACATTTACACTTGCAAAGATACTTGCTCCCACTGATTGACACAGCCTGTAGGTAGTATTGCAAGTCTTGTAAAACATGTTGTCTATCTTAGATTGTAATATGGAATCTATCACCTGTTCAAAGATGATTATCCAAATTAACCAATACTACATTGTAGTTAAAGGGATTATGTTCAAGTTAATCTAAGACCGAGTCTTACGACACTCTTAGACCCAAGAACTTGTTGTGTTCCAGTGGAACGCTCCCACTACGATATGGTTCTTACAATGTTAGGTACTGAAGTTGATTTTATTAGTGCAAAAGTTTCTAATGGTATGACTTCTTGGTAATGTGGAATATCTAATATCTCTCTCTTTATTTTGAGAGTTATCACGTTGTTAGGCTTGTAGTTCATATCTTGATCTTCATACAAGAATTATATCTTTGAAGATTACAGAACTTATAACAATACATCATTTGGGACAAACCTTAAAACATGCCTCAGTACTCAACTCCAATTTCTTGGACACTTTTCCAACACGTGTTGGAACAACATTACACCTTGAGATGTGCTAGACTAGAGTCGCTCTAGTCCACAACTCGTGTTTTGTAGAAGGTACTGATGTTGGTAGTTTCTTTAATGTTTATCCCATCAATGATAAGATTTTAATGAGTACAACTCATCACTTAATCAAACTTGTCTTAGAAAGACTTTGATTCCTTCTTACATAACTATCTCATTCATTAGGTGAATGCTTGGATTCGTTAATGGAGATTAGACTCCCACTACTGATCATAACCCTTTGCTCGTCTTCTTATGGTGTAAACCATTAAGACTCGCTAGTCTTTCTATATTGCACTTCTATAAGTATTCTGAATCAAACGATTCTAACTCATAGTGCATCAAACAGACTTTCTCAACTGTCAAGCTATTTAACGAAATGTTAAAATCTTGATAGTCTAGATCAGTTCAAACAATTTCTAAGTATTTTCTTGGCCTTAAGGCTAAGAGCCATAAATACTTTATCATTCAATGATTAAGAAGTTGATGTGTTGTTGAATACTCAACCTTGTCGCACTTATATTATTTTAATACTATGATGCCCTAAGCATCAACCATAAAATAATAGTTGAGCATTAATAGCTCCCACTGCAACAAAAACCTAACTGGATCAAGATCTCTTATTTAGAAGTTGCATTGTCATGTAAGTCATTGTCCTTCTATAAAATAGGTCAATCCAACTCACAAAGCATCTTTACTCGCTTTAAACAAACTTCGATGACAATCCAGGCTCTCCCATTTCCATATCTAGTCTTTTGTTCAAATGACCTAGGACTTAAGAAAAATGCAGCCTTTATGAATTCGTCATCTATCATGTTGCTTTCCTCTAATAGTAACACAACGACTATTATTCTGAAGATTTTCTACTTTTCAGTTAAACCTTCTTATAGTCATTTCTTGTTACTTTAGGCGATGACTTCTGTCAGAAACTATTTGAGTGATCAAAAGATCCTCAAAACATTCTGTCACTTAGGATATTCCAATCGAATCATCTTGACAGATTCTATTGATATCCATCTTTCATCGTCATTAACCAAGACTTGTCGAGCTACTTAAAGGAAAATAGCTTGACCTTATTCCTCAAAGAGCTTGTCAAGTACATGTATAATGCATTCTCGAACATTCTTCGTGGAATTATGTCGAGGAAATGGAGGACATGAATCATTGAGTATAAACTCCAAGCTTTCAGCGATGAGAATCTTATCCACTTTCGTTTCCGGTCTACATAATTTAGGCATTCGAGTTTTCTTTCTTTAAGGATCGCAGACAAATATTAAATGACATTATGAAGATTTGGCAAATAAACTTATTATCACATACTCATGCTCAATACATAATCACAAATAACCACAAAACAATTATGTATCTTACAACTGCAAAATTAATAAATTGTATCCTCCTCTGGAGGTTAATACGCATTAAAATTTTTGACAATTTTACTGGTCACAACACCGACGCATCAATAGCTTCCTCCTCTGGAGGTTGACACGCCTAATGCTGCCTAAGCGCGACCATCAGATTTAGCATTACAGAATTTTATTTCTACAACACACTCCCATAACAATGTTCATGTGTTGATAACAAAATCAAGCTATCTCATAAATTCTGATTGAACCCTGAAACTCGTAGTTCCTTAGGATTATTGTCCCCACTCTGCAGGTGGCAATAATATTGGGAACCACTTTCTAGTTCATTCTATTTATTATGTGAGAAGTCTGCCCTTATGAACTTACTGTTTTCGTAGGATTATTGTCCCTACTCTGTAGGTGGCGATAATATTAGAAAATCAGCTTCACAAAATTTTACAGTCCAACCGATGGAGACCATATACAACGCACTTGTTGTAATCATCACTTAGATATTTTTATATGGTTTTTGCATAATTATCACATAAGCAGATAAAGCAGATAATCCACTTAAAATAGATAAACACCAAATAAACAGATAAATCCATCTAATGCATGGCATTTAAACACAGGATAATTATCGACAATTATTTAATCTAGTCAAGGGAGAATTAATTAAATAATTAAGTTTTATATTGGATCATAATTATCCAATTACTGATAGGATTTATCAAGATAGAGTTAACTATCTAAATCCATTTAGGATTATTCAAGATTTTATTTCGATAAAATCAAATCCTACAATTCAAGATAACGTTGATCTAAGATTATCATTATTTAAATCGTACTAGGGTATTACTAGATAGAATCAGTTCCATCATTATCCATAAGATAAAAATAAATTCCTATCAACCAAGATTTGTACAAATCTTAATTCTATTTAGAATAGACATCCAGAATATATCAAACATTACTTAGGATTTCTTAGATAAATAAATTTATCTAAATCCAATTAATTAAGGATCTCTTATACATCATCTTTATCCTAATCTATCTAGGATATACATCCAAAAGATAAGGATAACTTGGATTAATTCTTATTTTAATCCATCTAAGATTTGTCTTAATAGAATTAAATCTATTCAAATCTATAGGATAAAATAAATTAATATAAATGTTTATCCTAATTCATCTAGGATTTATCTTGAAATAAATCCATACAAATCCATAGAATAAGATAATATTATATTATAATCATTCAAATCTATCCATGATTTATCTAGGAACAAATCCATATAAATCTATAAGATAAGAATAAAATATTATATTATCACTATTCAAATCCATCTAGAATTTATCTATGAATAAATTCAAATAAACTCATAGGATAAGAATAAAATAATATTATTTTTATCTAAATCCAACTAGGATTTGTCTAGGGATAAATCCACATTAATCCATTGGATATAAATAAAAAATTAGATTGTCATTATCCAAATTTAACTAGGATTCATCTAGGAATTAAATCCCTACAAATCCATAAAATAAGGATAAAATCTATAATTAATCCATGATTTAATACAAAATTAAATCTTATATAATATATAAAATCCACAAAAGATATATCCAAATCTTATTTCTAAATTATTCTTGAATTATTTCCAAATTTGAATCCAAGGATTTGGAAATCCTAATCTAAATTTGGAAAGCGAAGTCGTGAGACGAGACAAAACGACATCACGCATATGGAAACTCTAATCTTGCGTCGTCGTACTCCCACTGAACCGCAGCCGCTGCTGGGCTCCCACTCGTCTCGCGAGCTCTCCGAGCCTGACGTCTCCGACGCTGCTGCATCGACGTCGCTCCTCCGGAGCTGCTGTTGCTGCTGCTCGATTCTCTCCGGCGCTGCTGCTGCTGCGTCGACGTCGCTGCTGCGACGTCGCCTTCGCAGCAGCTGCTACTCGGTGAATCCAGAGCTCTCACTGCGCGAAGACCGCCGACGTTTACCACCGGCGCTGCTCGCTGCTGCTGGGACATCGCTGTCACTCCAGCTGCCAGCGCCGCCGCTTCGTTTCATGGCTGCTGCTGCGACGCTGCCTGCGCTGCGGCTGCTGTCTTGGTGGTTTTCCGAGCCCGGGAAACTGCCCACAAGGAGCTCCCATTCGAAACCCAAATTCTGCTGGCCCGCGATCGTCAAAATTTCAGCAATTTCGGTGTCCGCCGATCAACAATGATCAACCACCGCAGCCGCAATTACAAATTGAGAATTAAGCAATTCTCGTGCAGCAGCAAACAATTAGAGGTGGGAGTCATGTAATCATGGCAATTAATCATTACATAGTAATTCAAAACAGGTCAATTACATAATAATTAATTTTTGATTACATCTAATTTGAAAAACTTTCCAGCACATCACGGCTATTCTCGACGGCGTGGCTTGCCAATTTGGCAACGCAATCGTACACGATTCTTCATTATTGTGACAAGAAAAACAAACACACAAACCAACGAAGAAACTCATGCATTCAAGCAATTCACATAACATGAAATTAATCCACATGATCAGAGCCAAAAATTGGCTCTGATACCAATTGATGGGGTTTGGTGCCCCTTGCACAGCGGAAGACTTGTACAAATAAACAAATCAGATACGGATCTATTTGACCGATTATGCGATTAATCAATTCACATGTTAAACAGATAATTGCATGCTAGAACGCAAATAATTCATGCTCATAGAAAGTAAATCCTAAAACATGAATTCTACGGTTTAGAGTTACCGATTTGATTCTCCAAAGAATCGTCGATTGCTCGCGCCTTCTCCACGTGATGATCTTCAATACTAGACCACGGATCTTCTGACTGGTTCCCGAACTGTATCTCGATATCAGGGTGGGCTGATCTTATCAAAATACTAGGACTCGAATAAAGAAGACAGAAGAAATCCTTTTGGGAAAAGGAGTAGAATTCGAAAATTCCTACAGCTGGGAAGCTGAAATTTTCGAAAATTACAAATAATGAAATTGTGATAATTCTGTCTCCTTTATTCTCCTATTTATATTAAGTTCCTTTTAGGCCCAGACAGGGATCTATGGAAGGTTTTGGATATGGGCTCGCCCAATTAGCTTTTTACTAATTAAATTGAACCCACAATTTAATACAAGCTTATATTGGAATATTACGAGCAGCCACTACAGAAGTAATATTGAACTCTCCCCATCCAAATCCGAAATTATAAGTAATCCGGGTTTCCACTTTTATTATTTATTTCCCGCACTTAAGATATAAATGTCCATTAATTAATCAATGTCTGCTATGGACTTAATTAATTAATATCTTATTAATTCCAAGAGTGGACATAGCAAGAATCATTTATTTATTATTCATAGAGTAATAAAACTCCAACTGGCCAGTTTTCCGAATAATAAAACCTTGTTCGAGCTCCTCTTGAGGACATTATCAAACGAGACTCACCTCGTGCACGTTTCAACATAATAGCAATCCTAGCACCGCTAGATATTAATCACCACTACCCAGTATATCAGGATTATTGGGTTGCGAAAAACCCGCACCATTTGATAAGTCAAAGTAGTGCATAATCAATACCGTATGCTCAATGCTAACATATGTAGATTAAGAAATAATATTTTATCAAGACCTAGTCTTTCAGTAGATAGCATAAAGACACGTCTTGCTGTTAGATCCGTTCAGTGCTATACCACACCAATGTCAAATTATTTCAGTAAGGCTTAGAAATATGCGGACTGACATTGCAACCTTTCACGATAGGTAGCCAAAGCCTATCTAGGTTGTGAAATTCTTCTTTTTCTTTTGCAAAGCATTGCATAGATCTGACCGTGTTACCTTAAAGTGGACGACGCCCACAACCGGTCTACTAAGCAAAAGACTTAGACTTTGTTTACTTCTTATGCATTTAAATGTTTGTAAAACATCTTATAAATGCACAAGCAAACACAATGTAATAATAATAGTGATTCTATTCGTGCGAGACTGCTCGAATAATACTGAATCAGGTTAAAAGTGGATTATAGAGTTTTACGTATACAAGCAAGATTCTATTCGAGCGAAACTTGCTCGAAACATGTTTTTCAGTATACCAAACCTAACAAGAACAAGGTAGCAGACCATTTGAGCAGAATAGTGCAAGAGGGAAATAGCGAGGATGTGCAAGATCGATTCCCAGAAGAACACTTGTGTGAAGTGATCTTTTTCGCGAGGAAAATTGATTGGGAAGAAGTAATGAAGCTTACTAGCCAGCATGTAACGGCCAAGGGTAAGGAGAATGTAAGGCAAGAACCTTGGTTTGTCCACACCTTGGTTTGTGGACATAGACAACTACCTAGTAACAGCCAAGGGTAAGGAGAAGGTAAGGCTCAAGGGATGAAGATCAAAATTGAAGCAAAGTATTATTTTTGGGACGATCCATACTTGTGGAAGGAAGGAGCCGATCAAGTTATAAGAAGGTGTGTTCCTGATTGGGAGCAACGAGATGTACTGGTACACTGCCACTCCTTGGCATGTGGAAGGCACTTCGGACCTAGGAAAACCGCAAGGAAGGTGCTGGACAACGGATTCTACTGGCCAACTTTAAACAGGGATGCATTCGAATTTTGGAAAGGCTGTGACCGTTGCCAACTGACCGGTGGGATCTCCGCAAGAGATGAAATGCCACAAGTCCCAGTGATTGTTTGTGAAGTGTTCGACGTTTGGGGCATGGATTTCATGGGTCCTTTCCCTTCATCTTACGGGAATTCCTACATCTTGGTGGCAGTCGACTATGTATCAAAGTGGATCAAAGCCAAAGCCAAGAGCACCTGTGAATCCAAAGAGGTTACTAAGTTCCTCAAGAGTAATATATTCAGCCGATTCGGAATACCAAGGAGATCATATCCGATCATGGAACTCATTTTTGCAACCGTACAGTTGAAGCCTTAATGAAAAAGTACGGGGTTCATCACCGCTTATCTAGTCCCTACCACCTGCAAGCCAACGGGCAAGCGGAGATCTCTAACAGAGAGATAAAGAGCATCCTAGAGAAAACAATCAATCCTTCCAGGAAGGATTGGAGCACAAGGTTGGAAGATGCTTTGTGGGAGTATCGAACAGCCTACAAGACGCCTATAGGAATGTCCCCGTACCGCATTATCTTTGGAAAGATGTGTCACTTACCAGTGGGAATTGAACACCGAGCGTACTGGGCAGTTCAGCAAGTTAACATGGATGCTAGAGCCTGTGAATAGGAAAGGAAGTTGCAGCTACAGGAGCTGGAAGAACTCAGATTGGAGTCATTCGACTCAGCCATGTGGTACAAGGAAAAAACTAAGATGTGGCACGACAAGAATCTGAGGACCAAGTATCTCCAAGTTGGACAGAAAGTACTACTCTTTCAGTCGAGACTGAAGCTAATGCTTGGGAAACTCAAGTCAAAATGGACAGGACCTTATATCATCACCGCACTTCGTTCTAATGGAGCAGTCGAGATTTCACGGAGTATCCCTAACTCTGAACTTTTTGTCGTAAATGGGCATGGGCTGAAAATATATAGGGAAAATGCTGAGATGTGTGTAGTGGAAGAAATTCCACTACATTTTAATATTGCCTAATGATCAGTAGGTTAGGGGTTTGGAATTCCACCTGGCCAACTCTATATGGTTTGTGCTTATCGACCAGGTAGAATTTCAAATACCCTAAGTAATGATGTAAATATTGTAAATACTTAGTGATTTAATTTTAATAGAAAGAAGCAAGTAGGAAAATATTAAAAATCCCAAAAATATTTTCGGACCTTTAATATTAATTTGGAGTATGTACTAACCACGAGAATACCAATTTGGTGAACCTCTGAATTATATTTAAGAGTCTCTTTCTTACTTTATTTCCATTTTTAGTTTATTTAGAGGGAGATATTAAGTAGAGGTTTGAATTTTGGTATGTGGTGCAGCTTTGCAGGGCAAGGACAGTGACTGGGAGGGCGCGTGGAGCAGATACGTGACAGGAGACGTCCAATCAGCTGCGAGAAACTCTCAACCGTCTCACCCCCGAACAGTCGCAACCTGGAACCGCGTACAACCGGTCAAAACCCTCAAGTGCCCACTCCTCTATAAAAACCTCCACCGCCTATTCCCCTTCACTTTACAAACCCTTACCTGCATTCTCTCACCCAGAAAACAACCACCCCGATAACCACCGTGAACTACCCCCGATAACCACCGTAAACCGCCACCAGAAACCGAGAACCTCCCTTTTCAAACAATGGGAAAAAAGAAAGTGACCCACAAGAGACCCTCTACCACCGGCGAGAAACAGTCGGAAGACCCGATGACCATGGAGGTGCGGCCGCCAAGCCCTTAGCAGTCTCGACCAGCGCCACCAACAAAATTCTCGGCGATGGTCCTATTAGACGCACTAGCGGCTTATCTTAGGCAGCAAGACCCGAATAGGGAATGGGCGACAATGTTGGCGGGATTTGGCCAAATTGGAGGAATGCCGGCGATACCAACCCCTAACCCGCTCACCACCGTCCCAACTTCCTCAGACCCCACTTCCGAAAAATCCTTTCCAACGGTAACCGCATCGACGGAATCCGCAACCACTTCTCCAATACAACCCCAAATCGAGCCAATCGACGCAATTCCCCTTTCCTCTTACCAAGATCCTTACATGGGAGAGACGGAAGAGAGAGAAGCGGAAGGAAAGGAGGCCGAAGCAGAGGGGAACGAAAAAGGGGGTGACAAATCGAAAGAGACCCCGGTCATGAACACAATACCCCAAGCGGAGGAGAAGGGAGAGATAGATCTAAACGAGACGGCCAAGAAACAAGGGCTGATGACTGATGATGAATTCCAGACGATTTTAAATACGATACACAGGAGGGAAGTGAGCGCGAACGAGATGGCTGAAGGTCTGGACCTTGCATCTCAGGCAGTAGGGGAAGGTGAACCATCTGGAGCAGCAAACGAATCGGAAGGTGTTGTCCACCAGCCAGTAGAAGAGGTGGAAGAGAAACAACCTGAAAAAGAGAAGCAACCAAGAGGAAGAGGCTAACAAGGTGGCTGAGGGTCTGGACCTCGCATCGAAATCAGTAGGTCAAGAGGAGGCGATAGATGATAACACCCGTGCCTGCTTTGTGGTCGAGCCTACTTCCCAGGTGGAACCTTCAACACCAGCCGTCGAGAAGTCTAAGGAAGACGAAGATGAAGACAAGTACCTCCAGGAGAGGAAGCGAAAAGGGAAGAATCCTGCTAAGAAGAAGCAGGTCGTTAAGAAACAACGCACAACCAACACCAGCATCGTGATCCAAGAGCCAGAGCAGAGAAGGGGAATCAGTGACAGTGAGTACACCTCCAGCGAAGAGTCGGAATCAGAAAGTGATATCTCTCTAGAAGGGGAGGAATATCATGAGCAACAACTTCCTGACAATCACCGAGAACTAGTCCACCCCCCGGTGGAGAGAGTTTTATACCGACGTTGGCGGGTAGAGCTTACTGATGAGCACATGGAAGACATGAAGCATTACAACACAAAGAAGCTTCAAGACGCCTTCGATAACAAGGAGGACAGTAGCAAGAAAGTAAAATGCGGCAAGGTACTCCACTTACCTTCTCTGACTGAGTTGTCTGTGCGCGACTCTTTCATGGCCAGTTTGGGAGCATTGGGTTTTGAATGGTTGTTAGAAAATAGAAACCCAGAGATATCTGTGAGGTGTCGATCTCCTTTACTACGTTTAGGTTCCAAGTCACAACGGACGTAGATGAGATGTCGATCTCCTTCAGGTTGTTTGGTAGGGAATGGTCGAAGGTCGATGAACCTGATTGAGTGGAGTGTAAGGTTGGGGATGTGTAGACTAGAAGAGGCGATAGGCCCAGAATGGAGAAGTCGGGAAAGAGGGATACCGAGGAGGCACGTAGATTTCAACCCCCAGGAAGCCTGGGAAGAGATGACCCATCCCGCTGCTGGCCAATTTGCTTCCACGGTTTCCAGATCAATCCATTTCAACAACCCCATATTCCGATTGGTACAACTTTATCTAGCTACAAACTTTTGGGACAAAGCAACTCAGCCGCCAGAACGCCGATGATAGAGTTGTATATGGTGTGGTGCGCAAGGTGCGGAAGAAGGCTACACTTGGGATTCTGGACAGCCTACCAATGCCACCTGATAGCTACCCACCCAGCCAGGAACTTGTCCCTCTGCCACATACCAAGAGCTTTCATGCGCAACAACATCATTATGACGGAAGTAGAAGACCTATCTCCAATGTACATGGTCGACTCTCCTAGCCTATTTGATGTCCCTTTCTTTGTCCTCACCAACATCGTATACTACCGGGAAGGTGTCCCTCAATTCTACCCAATGGGAGAAGTCCCTGGTGGGAGGGCACAACAAGGCCAAGAGGGGCAAGTTGGGCAGAACGAACAAGCACAAAGACAGAGGCAAGCCAATCTGGAGAGGGCAGTAGCTGAGCTAGCAGAGGAGAACAGACAATCGCGGGCAGAGATGGCGAGACTGACAAACTTGATGGAAAGTGTGCTCAAGGAGCTAGCAAGAGGAAAGGAAGGTACCGGAGCTGGACCGAGTGGCCATGGAGGCCAGGAGTGAACCCACTGAACTAGAGAAGGAGGAAAGTGATGGACCGGAGGAGTCAGAAGGAAACCAGACAGAACTTGCTGAGGAGGAACCCGAGGAGTCACCTGCACAAAGCCCTGCCCCAAGGAGGAGCAGGAGGAACGTTCGACAAGGCACCCCGCCGACCAGTTAGTTTTCTTTTTAATTTTTAGTTTTTCTTTTATTTCTATTTTTTTTATTATTATTATTACTTTTGTTGCGTAGGTAGGATTATATGTGTAGTTTATGTGTGCAAACCCCATTCACAACACTTAGCCTATTCAATAGTCTAAATGTGAGAAGTAAAGAGTTTGCTACTTTGGCGCATGTGTTTATAGTTATATGTTTCTGTCATATGTATGTTAACTCACACTTAACCTATTGTATAGTCTAAGTGTGAGGAGTTTGTATGTTTATGTATTATGTTTGGTCATGTTTTGTTATGTTTGTTGAGTTTAAGTATGTATCTAAACCTCTCCCACTTTTTCTATTGCATAGTCTAAGTGTGAGAAGTTTTTAGATATAGTATGTATTATGTGGTGTATGTGTGTCTGTCATACTAGTCATTCCCATTTTTCACTTCACAGCTGATACGCTCGGATTTTGCACTATTTTAAAGACATTATTTGGTCCGTTTTTTATGTCAAAGTCACTCTACACGTCCATTATTTGCATATTTTGTCAATTTTGGTATTTTGACTTGTTTTGTGAGAAATATGCATAATTGAGCCGATAAAGGGAGCCAAAGCGCAAAGTCTGGAAATCTGGAGTCAGACGGCGACCGGCGACCGCCGCGGATGTGTGCGGCGACCGCCGGCGTCCGGTGGGAAAATCAATGCAACGGTCCGCCTCAGAAAAATTCGCTTGGAAGAGAAGTCTCGCCCGGCAACCGCCAGAAGTCGTGTGGCGGTCCGCCGCCGAAGTGACAGACTCTCTGGACTCCAACGCAGAAACCGCCAGCAAAGGTGCGGCGGCCCGCCGGAGAAAGGCGGCGAATCCGAGATGCCCTAGATTTGGTCCAAGATTTACCATATTTGGAAAATCTTTTCCTTCTACAGCAAGGATTGACTTTCCCCTATAAATAAGACTTCAAGCTTCATCAAAAAGAGAGAGCTTCTACTTGCAAAATAAATCATAGAGATCAAGAGCTAGAGTACTTCACTTGTGCAAGGAGTTGGAGGAGGATTTCAAGAACATCAAGAACGACAAGGATTCAACCTTTTTGCTTTAGTTTTATGTTCAAATTGTCTTTCCTTCAATCTATGTGTTTAGCTTATTTCATCATGTGTAACTAAACTCATAGGATTCGAGGGATGTGTTAGTAACGACTTTGGTTATACAATTTCTTTTTCTATTTAATATTCATTTTGTTTTTACTTTGTTTCTTCCCTAAGTAGTTTTGATGCTGCATGATTGAGTGACACAATTGTGTATGATTTAATATAGCTTGATTCATAACTGTGAGAGAGTTCTAGCGAGTTAAATTCACTTAGTAGATGCTACAATTAGCTTCCCTTAAAACGGCAATGTTAATTGAGAGTGATGACTTTTCAAGGGTCTTAAGGAGCTATTTGGAATTACGTGTTAGGATTGACAACTCTAATCTTGTAATCAACGTTTGCAAGTAGAAGTAGCTTCTTGGAGGGTGAGTCGATATATTATACATATTAGAATATCACATGGCAAGTTGTTGATCCCATCTTCATTCACCATCTACAATTCATATGTTATAATTGTTTTATCCAAATAAAAAATAATACGAAAAAGATATCACTAGACATATGTATGAATCTTCATCAATTGATACGAACTGGATAAAGATCATGAGTATAATATTAGCAATGTAATCTGTACAAAACTGAAAAATGTGAAATATAAGTATGAAAAAGGAAAATGGAAAATGGATATCATAGCTTTAATTAATCTACGAAGTAAAAAAGGAAAATCAGTGATACGAACCTCGCCGGCAGCTATTCAGTTAAAAATGGTGGAAGATTGAATTAGTTGCCTTAGACTAAACTAATGGACAACATCAATATGCACTTTTATGATTGCTTATCAACTTATTTTGCTATTGGGTTCTAAAATGTTAATAGACTATGTGACTTGATTAGTAGTATATCACTTCCTGGGGCCGTATCTGAGATATTTATTTAATCTCAAAGACGAATATCTTAAAAATTCGTTACGAATACGCACAAAATTATAGAGTTTGGGTCACATACTATATTGAGTTTGTGATTTTATTGGATCAACCCATCAGGAACCTGTAATTTCAGGTTGGGTTCGAACAACTCATTAATAAAATAATATTATTTTAATTATTTATATTCTTTACAAGAATTATACTTTAGTGTTATTAGTTTAAATTGTGATCAAGTTTTATTTGCGTAAAACGGGTTTGGGTAGTTATCGTGTCATGTCAATCCAAGTTCTGTCGAGTTGTAATGCATTCGTGTCAAGTGCAAGTCGTGTTTGAGTTTGAAGATAACAAGTGAGATTCGTGTTCGGAATGTGGATTTTCTTAACAGATTGGGTTCGGTTTAGATCTTATTGGATTAAGTTTATATCAGATTGACTTGATAACAATTTAAAAAAAATTTAGCACATAGCTAATAACTCAACTAGGTCTTCAATTCAAAACATGTACATCAAATAAACCATACATTAGAAAAAGGAAATCAGAAAAGTTTATCATAGGAAAATTGAGAAATTTGTAGTACTATAATTTTTATAACAGATTTTCAAAGTTATGAGTATCCGAGTAGATCAGAATTTATCAAAAATTCATGATTCTTCTGCTAATTTTCCCATAAAAATAAAATTTCAGACGGATTTCTGGAAGAGCTTGAATCTCACATGGACTGTTCCAAATCTCTGTCATTTCCTAGAGTTAATTATCTAAACTAATGTGTAATAGTTTATGATCAAGCATACTCAATAGAAAAGGAAAGATTTAGGCGTGGTTATGATCAATTATACTCAATAGAAAGGCAACAACGAAACATTAATTTAAAGGAAGGTACGAAAAACTATTAAAAATAAATAGTACAGTAACAATTTCAAAACTGTAGTTGCATTTTGAAATAAAATAAGTTAACAAATAAGTAGAAAATAGACTACAACGGTTACATAGTAACTAAAATACTAACAGATGTAATATGTCACGAGCTAATACCTCTTCATCACAAGTCATCACAGTCGCTTTTTCAAGAGATCTAGCATTATCGATTAGGTATAAATGCACCCCAATTGTGATGGAGTACCCGAATATCGTGAGATTTTCAAATACTTTGGAGACAACTCGCATCTAGGTCTAACACGTGTTTCTAAAATTTCTTCATTACGAGAGCGAGAGCGCAGCCTATCTGGGAACTGCAACATAAGTTATAAACTTGAGTCAAATTAATGTACTACCTCCATCCACCAAAATTTGTCCCATTTTTCCGTTTCCGTCCGTCCCCCAAAATTTGTCTCATTTCACTTTTACCATTTTTGGTAGTGGACCCCATATTCCACTAATTCATTCCTACTCACATTTTATTATAAAACTAATATATAAAAGTAGGACCCACAATCCACTAACTTTTTCAACTCACTTTCCATTATATTTCTTAATGCCAGGTCGAAGTGGGACAAATTTTGGTGGACGGAGGTAGTAATAACTAATTAATGCATCAACATATATCATATACCCAAATTAATGCATACGTGTATAACAACTTTGTCTAAAGAGCTACATGAATCAACAAAACGAACCAAACGAAAGAAATTGCGTAAAAAATTCTTCCCGAGAAAAAAGACTCCAAATTTTAAGTATATTGCTTCGATTTTAGTGTATTAAAACAGATCTGGATTTGTTTTCTTCTGAATTCGATTTCTGCTGATTTTTTATTGTTGATTAGCGATGGTAGAATCGGAAGAGAGAGAAATCAACAAGGCTGCTGGAAAAAACGAAAGAGAACATGCATCTGCTTCCAGTTAAGGATTTGTTTAAATTTTTAAGATTATTGACATTTCATACAATAGCTATTGACATAGTTATGATAATAGACTTGTGTTTTCTATAAACAGCATATACTTGTCATTGAGATGATATTGTATACTGTTGACATAGTGTATGCTTGTTTGGATTGTTGTTGACATTATAAACTTTAACAATTGATATAAAAGTAATAAGATAATTATGTTTGCTTTAAACATTATATACTTGTTATTGACATAGTGTATACTTATTAGAATCGCTGTTGACATAGTCAAATTGACATAATAGTAACCAGATAATTGTGTTTGCTATATATGAGATATACTTGTTATTGACATTGATTTATTATGTACTTTATCCATTGACATAATTTTAAGAATATGCATGCACTTGTTGTCGATAGGGTATACTTGTTATTG
This sequence comes from Salvia hispanica, assembly GCF_029641045.1. Lineage (NCBI taxonomy): Eukaryota > Viridiplantae > Streptophyta > Magnoliopsida > Lamiales > Lamiaceae > Salvia > Salvia hispanica. The sequence goes on from NC_142696.1 coordinate 26,223,614, forward strand.
ACATAGATTTATTATGTACTTTATCTGTTGACATAATCGTAATAACATGCATGCACTTGTTGTCAACAGGGTATACTTCTTATTGACATGATATCGTGTATAATTGATATTGATTTATTATGTTTGATTTTAAAATTTTTAAGATTATTGACATTTTATATACTAGCTATTGACATAGCTATAATAATATACTGTTGACAGTAGTAGTGTATGCTTGTTTGAATAGGTGTTGACATAATTATATTGACATAGTGTATGCTTGTTTGAATGGCTGTTAGGATGGCTGTAGAAAACATACAAATGTTTCTAGGTCATGTTGTTTCTCATGGACCTTATAGGGAGGAACGGCTCCCCTGTTTTGGTGTTGGTCTTGGATGGCTCTTGTAAGTTTATCTAGCAGTCATTGTCTACTTAATTATTTCAAAAATGCTTTTCTTAAGAGATAATGTATGCGGTGCAGCTGATAGTTTCATGATAGTTGAATGATTTACCATCTTGTTCAGTGAAATAGGAACTTCTCGGATTTTGCTACTTTTTTGCTCGATTTATTACTAGTTTCTTCCTGGGTGCAATCCCATGGTATATAGGAGCTTTTCTACTGCTATGTGTCCGTATGGATGACAGGGAGAAGCCTGGACTCATTGCATGTGACATAGCTGTAAGTCTTTTCAATCTCTACTAGAATCTCCTCAAGTGTCAATTCATGGATGTTGGTATATAGGAGCTTTTCAACTGCTATGTGTCCGTATGGATGACAGGGAGAAGCCTGGACTCATTGCATGTGACATAGCTGTAAGTCTTTTCAATCTCTACTAGAATCTCCTCAAGTGTCAATTCATGGATGTTCCCAACAGTTATGGTCTTAGGGATGATGTGTAATCATATTTTGGTGTTTTATGCCTGTTTTTTATCCAGTGGATTTTGTAATTTATAGTCTCTAAATAAGTATCTGAGGTTTCTTTTGTCAATCAATACCCCCTCCCACCAGTCATCATATGTGTTTTGCTTCTTGATGCAACTGCTTGAGTTGATCTGCACTTGGAAGCCAAACGACTTCACTTGAATCTGTGGCCGACAAGTTTCTTCATTTGTCCAAGACGTTCCTTCAAGACAAGCCTGATACTTTTGATCACTGGAAAACAATATCTGAATCAATTGTTATTGCCGAAAAAGAAAAGGAAGTTCTTGAAGATTTGACTGAATTTCCAACTTTTAAATTTGGACATTTCTGTGATGAAGTAAGTACATCATTTTGTTTACATATGTTTCTTTGAGTTGACATTAGATTACTCTAGTTTATATACTAACATTGTAGAACTAATTTACAAGCAGTATGCAGATGAAAGAAACAGAGAAAATATCCCTACATCGCCAGGTTATGATCCTAAAGGGGTGAGCCAATGAATCAGCCTCTCATATCTCACCACCAGCTGCAGGCCCAATGGATGACGCACAAGTTGAAACGAACAATGAAAAGCAACAGGAGAAAAGGAAAGAGAAAGTAGAGAATATTGTTAAAATAAAATAACTAAAACTAAGATTAAATAGTATATTGTTTTTATAAAATGACTGAATTGTTGTTGACGTGGCTTGAAAGTGTAGTTGACATTTGGTTATAATTGTTGTTGACATGATTTGTACGTGTTGTTGACATGACTTATAATTGTTATTGACATGGTTTATATGTGTAGTTGACATGGCTTATAAGTGTTGTTCACATGGTTCTATGTGTAGTTGACATGGCTTATAATTGTTGTTGACATGACTTATAATTGTTGTTAACATGGTTCTATGTGTAGTTGACATAGTATGTAACATAGTTGACATGGCTTGCACGTGTAGTTGACACGATATGTACCGTAGTTGACATGACTTATATGTGCCGTTGACACGATATGCACCATAGTTGACATTATTATATTAGTTGTTGGCATGACTAGTATATATAGTTGACATGATTTTTAATTGTAACTAACCTTAAAAACATGAATTATAATTGAGCATAATTAAATTATATGTTTAAGTAATCTTAAATTATATAGTTGGATAGGTTTTAAAACTATTATTATGGATTCTGAAGTTTGACTTTAGCAGTTATATCAAATGTTAATCAGTTCAACAAATTGTATTGAAATGTCAACAACCAATAACCAAATGTCAACAGCTTGTATAAAGTGTCAACAACTCAGAAAACAAATATTATAATTAATAAAGAAAATTATAAGATAGATAACATTAGAGAGCAGAATCAAATATCAACAACTAATAAGGTAATGTCAATAACTTTTAGTATATGTTAACAACTAAAAAGCAACTCTGATTGTTGTTGACATGGCTTGTACGTGTAGATGACATGACTTATAATTGTTGTTGACATGGTTTCTATGTATAGTTGACATGGCTTGTACGTGTAGTTGACACGGTTTGTACGTGTAGTTGACACGATATGTACCGTAGTTGACATGACTTGTATGTACCGTTGACACGATATGCACCATAGTTGACATAATTATATTAGTTATTGACATGGCTAGTATATATAGTTGACATGATTTTTAATTGTAATTAACCTTAAAAACATGAATTGTAATTGTAATTACCCCTCCAAGCAGGACTGGGGTAGTCTGGACGCCCACATCAGCGAGTAGCACGGAGGCAAGTCTGACTCTAACTTGTATTGAAATGTCAACAACTTATAACCAAATGTCAACAACTTGTATAAAGTGTGTACAACATAGAAAACAAATCTTAAAATTAAAAAAAAAACAAAATCATACAATAGATGTCAATAGAGAGCAAAATCAAATATTAACAACGGGTCTTGTTAGGTTGAGATTTTTTAGCTTAATTGAGAATTGAGATGCATTTTCAGCCACTCATTCACAATTTTCGCGCAATGTCAACTACTCAAACATTATGTCAACTAGGGGGCATAATTGTCATTTTCGCGATGTCAACTACGGAGACATTATGTCAACTACGATGTCAACAACAAATGTTATTTATGGGAACCACGATGTCAACAACAAATGTTATTTATGTCAACTATTATGTCAACAACAACATTTTACAAATAATTAATGTCAACAACGAATATTTTCATGTCAACGACCTATATTATTTATGTCAACAACAACGTTTTACATATAATTCATGTCAACAACAACGTTTTACATATAATTCATGTCAACAACAATGTTTTACATATAATTCATGTCGTTGAAGCCGGATTTGACTGCAGAACAATATGACAACGATCCAAGGGCTTTTGCTGCGAAGTCCACTATACGCTCCCTCACAGCTGCTTTAGACTTGTTAAATGTCACCTTCCCATAAGATTTATACTACACAACCGCGCTTAAAAAAAAAGAACCACACACAAGATTTCATGAATTATAAGATCAAGAACTGATGTAGGAGATTTACAATGTACCTGATGGTGGAAAAAGGCTTCCAATACATGGAATGTTGATGAAGAGTTGATCTTATTAGCTATATGCAGAGCCTTAGAAGTTGCAAATGAATTATCATGGTAACTGCAATCCAATCAGATTCATCTCTCAAATTATGCAAATTGCATAAGCAAGCAATCATAAATTGGAATAACAAATCCTACAACATAATGGGAAAATATGTAAACAAACTGAAACAGATAATGTCAACTAGCATATATTAATTGACCCACACCAGCACCAACATCTCAGACATCATATCATAGACTCTCAACCCTATCCATAACACCTTCCTCCACCAACAAACACCACCGCAGAGGCTGTTCAGACAGGGGAGGTTGCATTTGGCATAAAACTATTTTGTATATAAATAAAATGTCAACAAAGAGTATAGCTACATAGAATATTTAACAGGTAACATACATCAGACATCCTATCATGGACTCTCAACACTATCCATAACCCCTTCCTCCACCAACAAACACCACAGCAGGGGGGCTGTTCAGACAAGGGAGGGTTCATTTTGCATAAAACAATTTTGTATATCAACAAAATGTCAACAAAAAGTATAGATACATAGAATATTTTACAGATAACATACTCATGCCAACAGATTTGCATTTATGTCAACAGAACATCAATTTAAATATCAACAGTGCATTTACGTCAACAAAGTATAATTCACCAACATAACACAAAAAAATCATGTTAATGAAACAGAATATCAACAAAGAGTATAGCTACAGAGTATAATTCACCAACATAACACAAAATTTGACAGGTAACATACATCATGTCAACAGATTTGAATTTATGTCAACCGAGTATAATTCACTAACACAACACAAAAAAATCATGTTAATGAAAATCAAACAAACTTACCTCAACCATTCGTCAACGTCAACTCGGAATAAGATAAAGAATCCATCAGATAACACTTAGGAGTTGATTATGAAGTGAAATCGAAACTAAAGATGAAAAAGCAAAAAAATAAAAATTGATTAGGATGAAATTTGACTGGGCATCAACAAATAAAACATAAAAACAGAATCAAAGTAGATAAAATCGACCTAAAAACTTCAGATTCAACACCGAAATCCGTCGATTTGTCTTCTGATTTTTGAAAATTGATATCCTGAGGAATCATCGAATCAGATATCGTTCATATCGTTGAAATCGCATGCGTTCTAATTTTTGAGTCAATTGAATCAGAAATCGTTTCAATCAATTGAATCAGAGATCTCATGAAATCGCAATTCTCACCAAAATCGCAATTGAAAGCTGAAGAACTTCAAAATCGGTAAAATCGACCAAAAAACTTCAAAATGAACACAGAAATCCGTCGAACTGGTAGTCTGTTTTTTGAAAATTGAATCGCAAATCAGATATCATTGAAATCGTCTGACTCTAATTTTCGAATCAATTGAATCATAAATCGTTAAAATACATTCAATCAGTGATCTGATGGAAATCGCAAAATCTCACAAGAATCGCCAATCTCACGGTAATATGCTGAAGAACCATAGATTAAAACGCGAAAAGACAATTTTACCCTTTCATGTTAAATTAATCTAAAAATATTTATTGTGTGGCAAAATTTGGACCACTCATTTAATAAAAATGAGTGGCTAATATTGCATCTCATTTCTCAACTAGCCTTAATAATCTCAATTGATCACAATCCTATATATATATATATATATATATATATATATATATATATGGGAGCATTAAGGTCCTATTACCCCCTAAGTGTCTATTTCCTTCTTAATATCATCCATTAGATTGATGGAATGGACTTGATTAAAAGGGGAAATCCGATCCTGTGTTGCATTATTTGTACTAATCTGGGCATTATGAGGGTATAAGAGTAAAAACATGATGGCTGTAACGCGTTTCAAAATGGAAGGTCCGATAATTAAGTGGGATTTTCATAAACCTTCTGTCTACTCACTCTCTCTCTCATTCCATCCCATCAACCCACGATCAATACCATTCTCCACCATTTCAAAACTGTTGAAACCCTAGCTGCCTCTCCAGTCGACGAAAAAGCAACTACACAGTCGATTCTCGCCGCAAATATCAACGTCGCTCACCGATTCACAGGCTTAAAGTACCGATTTTTAGTTTCGCGCTCGCCGATTGAGTTGCTGAAGTTCCGTTTTTGGTTTCTGAAGGTGTGTTTCTGAAGTTCCGATTTTGGCTAAAAAAACACTTTTTAGCATCGATTTTTGACTATTGTACAATTTTGTTGGGTCAATTTTTCTGAAAAAATGAAATTGTAATCTGTTGAACTAGGGTTCTTTCCATTAGTTAATTTTTTTGTTTATTGTTGAGTTGTATTTGGTATATGTTCGATTATATGTTCGATTATTGAAGATTTTGTTTGGTTTCTGGAAATTGTCGATTTTGTGTTCATTGTGTTGTCGATTCTGTCTGTTATTGACTATTTGGTTGATTTTTGAGTTATATCTCTGATTTTGGTCGATTTGGATGAAAGAATTTAACTGATTTCGTAGGTGTGTATTACAGAACATCAATGACGAAGAGAGGTAGGCCCTTTAAGAGTCAACCAACACATTCTGAAGGTTACATAATTGTTTCCCGTGATGCATTATTCGTTGTCTTTACTACATTATTGATCACTAATCTTGTATTTGTACTCTATATTCATGGATAAATTATCCATTATTGTCACTGTTGTGTGTTTCATGAATTGGTTTGAATATGAAACGATTTGTTCACAATTAGATGAAGCATTATTTGTTGGTTGTGTAATCTGAAGCGATTATTTCACGTGAATTGATGCATTATATGGTTGAGAGTTAACATTATTTGTTCATTGTTTTTACGGATTAGTACATTGTGTTAGTAATAGTGCTTATTTGGTTGGAATTGTACATTATCGATTAATGGTGTATAAGGATGAGTACATTCCTTGTAGTAACCATTGGTTACATCTAATGCATTATTTAAGCTTTGTTGTACATTATTGTCAATTTTATTGCATTTGAATTATGTATCATTGGAAAATTGTTGTTGGGTGTATGTGAACATGTTCTTGAGATAGCCACATTTTTTCTGTTTAATTATTGCATTATTGGGGTTGTGGAGGACATTATTGATGTATGTGTAATGTTTAATTTTTGGTTTGTATGGATATCATAGATGCACATTATTGGTTTGATAATATGCATTACTATATGCTCTATCTACATTATTATAAGATCAACTTTGTACATTATACCCAAAAATTTAGGGAGAGATTGGGTAAATAGAAAGGGGCTGAGGCTAGTACCTCTAATCAAGACGCGTAGAAGAGGAAGTAGAGGGGGAAGAAAGTCGACCACCTATACAGCCGGAGCACAACCGAGTTCATAAACTGTTTAAAAAGCCTAACACCACGGCAGAAGGAAGCCGTGCATGAACTGGGTTTCGGCGCTATCCTGCACCTCAACATCAAGGAGATCCCGGGGTACATTGCCTATTTGGTACTCAAGTCATTTAATCTAGCGCAGTTCCAGATTCTATTGTCTGGGGGTGGGAACTTGACCCTAGATGAGGAGGACGTCCATTTAACGTTAGGCTTTTCGAGAGGCCCTGTTAGAGTTTGTATACTGTAAAACTCTTATTTTATTTTCCAATGAATGAAACAGATTATTTTTGTCATAATGTTGTTATGTTTTACATTTAATGGATGTTAATTGCATGTTTAAATGTATAAGTTAACTTAACAAAGTCTAAGTCTTTGTTTTAGTAGACCGGTTGTGGGCGGCGTCCACTTTGAGGTAACACGGTCAGTTCTAAACAAAGAAAAAGAAGAATTTCGCAACCTAGATGGAATTAGACTATCCATCGTGAAAGGTTGCAATGTCAGTCCGCATATTTCTAAGCCTTACTGAAATAAGATGATATTGGTGTGGTATAGCACTGAACGGATCTAACCGCAAGACTTGTCCTTGGGCTATCTACTGAAAGGCGAGGTCTTGATAAATATTTGTTTCTTAATCAATGTAGGTTAGCATTGAGCATACGATATTGATTATGCATCACTTTGACTTATCAAATGGTGCGGGTTTTTCGTAACCCAATAAACCTGATATATTGGGTAGTGGTGATTAATATCTATCGGTGCTAGGATTGCTACTATATTGAATCGTGCGCGAGGTGAGTCTCGTTTCATAATGTCCTCAAGAGGAGCGCGAAACAAGGCTTTATTGTTTGGAACCTAGCTAGTTGGAGTTTGATTACTCTATGAATAATAAATAAGTGTTTCATGCTAAGTCCACTCTTGGAATTAATAAGATATTAATTAATTAAGTCCATAGCAGACATTAATTAATTAATGGACATTTTTAATCTTAAGCGCGGGAAATAAAAGATAAAACGAAAACCCGAATCACTTATAATTTCGGATTTCGATGGGGAGAGTTCAATATTACTTCTGTAGTGCCTGCTCGTAATATTCCAATTAAGCTTATATTAAATTGTGGGTTCAATTTAATTAGTAAAAAGTAAATTGGATGAGCCCATATATCCCAAACCTTCCATAGATCCCTGTCTGGGCCCAAAATGAACTTAATATAAATAGAAGAATAAAGGAGACAGAATAATCACAATTTTTATTCTTAAAATTTTCGAAAATTTTACCCTTCTCATATTGAGCTGGTCGAATTTCCTTCTCCTCCGTGAAGTAGTTTTTCTGTCTCTTTTATTTGAGTCCTAGTATTCCGGTGAGATCAGCCCACACTAATATCGGAGTACAGTTCGGGAACCAGAGAGAAGATCCGTGGTCTAGTATTTAAAGCATCACGTGGACAAGTCGCTAGCCAGCATCAATTCTGTGGAGAATTAATAAGATATTATTTCTGCTCCGTAGAAAAGCATGTTTTAGGTTTCAATTACACTTAAAGCAACTTAAAGCATGATTAATTCAAGTTATGAGCATGATACAAGTAAGAATTACGCGAATATAATTTGTCTAAATAATCTGCTAAATAGATCCGATTATTATGTGATTTACATTCATGCACGCTTCCGCTGCCAGTTCCTTCAATTGGTATCAGAGACAGTCTTTGTCTCTGATTATTTGGATTTGAATTTCGCGAAATTCATGTATGCATGTGTTATTTGATTACGAAGCATGTTCTTGTATTTTATTGTTTATATTTATGCATGATGAACTCAAGAACATTCGAATCAAAAGAACTTGAATTTTCGATCATACGAGGCATGCGATTCGTCGGCGATCGGAATAGGGTGTCGATCGTAGTGGGAGCAAGGGAGGCGATCAACTGGCGACATGCTGACGAGCGTGGGCTAGTGTACGCCGCCGTCGAGACCGCCGATCCCGGAGTACCTCACGAATCATGGCGGATTAGTGGGAGGACCGAGACGAATGCGCGGCGATGTGAACACGAGCATAAGGCTCATCCACTCCGCCGTCGTGATCGAGATCTTCTTCATCCTCTGGCTAAGAGGCTGTCGATGTCGCGATTGGCTGGCGAAGCCACCGGAAATCGCAAAACCCTAACCCTAACCCTAGTTGATCGGAACCGCGCGACGCATGACCGGAGCAGCGCCGCTGCGTGCGGTTGCTGCTGGTTCAGGCGGGTTCGCTGCGGCACCGAGGTCGCCGGAGCTGCTGCGTAGCACGACGACGACGGAGGGACAGTCTCGGCGGTTCACCGCCGGGAGAAAACGGAAACCTGGCCGTTCCGGCGAGCAAATCGCCGGCGTATCTTCGCCGTGTTGATTCGTCCAAACCTCGAACAACGAGATATCGACGAAAGATTATTTTAATGATTATTTAATTCCTAAATTAAAAGATATCATTAAAAATAATATTATTTAATGAAATAAAATATTTTGGAAAGATTTCCCGACATTTTAGGAATATTTTGACTATTTTCTATATCTATGGAATATCTTATATCCTAGATGATATAGATAAGAATAGTTTAATAGTTTCAAAAATATTATACACATCTAAAATCCTAATTAGGATAGATATGTAAGATTACATTAAATAATATAATTATTTTCTTCCTAATCTTGTACATCGATATTATATGAATTTAATTTTTCGTGTCTAATATAAGATTTAAATAATGTACTTTATTTTAGATATATCTTATAGTATGACATGAATAAGAATTAAATTCTAGATTGATTAATTCCTAAACTAAGATACTAAAGATAATAGAAGATTTAATTATCTAGTCAATTAAATACAAATAGAATTTAATTAGTCTTAATCTGCCTTAAGGCTAAAGGATAATTAATGAAAAACCATAACCCAAATATCTAAGAGATAATTATGAACTTAAAGTTTATATATGGTCTTCATCGATTGGACTGCCAAAATTTTGTGAAGCTAGATTCTAATATTATCGCCACCCACTTTGTGGGGACAACAATCCTACGAAATAGTAAGTTCATAAGGGCGGACTTCTCACACAATAAATAGAATGAACTAGAAAGTGGTTCCCAATATTATCGCCACTCACCTTGTGGGGACAATAATCCTAAGGAACTGCGAGTTTCAGGGTTCAATTAGAATTTATGAGATTGCTTGATTTTGTTATCAGCACATAAACATTGTCATGGGAGTGTGTTGTAGAAATAAAATTCTGTAATGCTAAATCCGATGGTCGTGTTTAGGCAACATTAGGCGGCCATGCCATGTCTTGTGGAATCTGGACTATTCGTCGGTGTTGTGACCAATAAAATTGTAAAAATTTTAATGCGTATTAACCTAAGAGGCCGGAGTGCCTCATGAATCCCGGCGGATCAGTGGGAGGACGGAGACGAATGACCGGCGACGTGAACACGAGCAGAGGGCTCATCCACGCCGCCGTCGTGATCGAGATCTTCTTCATCCTTCGGCTAAGAGGCCGTCGACGTCGTGATTGGCTGGCGAACCCACCGGAAATTGCAAAACCCTAACCCTAAAACCTTAACCCTAACCCTAACCCTAACCCTAACCCTAGTTGATCGGAACCGCGCTACGCATGACCGGAGCAGCACAGCTGTGTGCGGTTGCTGCTAGTTCAGGCGGGTTCGCTGCGGCACTGAGGTCGCCGGTGCTGCTGCATAGCACAACGACGACGGAGGGACAGTCTCGGCGGTTCACCGCCGGGAGAAAACGGGAGGGAGGAAGCGACCGCGCCTCGCGCGCGGGCTGGTCGGCGATCGTCGAACGGAAACCTGGCCGTTCCGGCGAGCAAATCGCTGGCTTATCTTCGTCGTGTTGATTCGTCCAAACCTCGAACAACGGGATTTCGACGAAAGATTATTTTAATGATATCTTTTAATTCCTAAATTAAAAGATATTATTAAAAATAATATTATTTAAAGAAATAAAATATTTTGGAAAGATGTCCCTACATTTTAGGAATATTTTGATTATTTTCTATATCTATGGAATATCTTATATCCTAGATGATATAGATAAGAATAATTTAATAGGTTCCTAAATATTATACACATCTAGAATCCTAATTAGGATAGATATGTAAGATTACATTAAATAATATAATTATTTTCTTCCTAATCTTGAACATGGATATTATATGAATTTAATTTTTCATGTTTAATATAAGATTTAAATAATGTACTTTATTTTAGATATATCTTATAGTATGACATGAATATAAATTCTAGATTAATTAATTCCTAAACTAAGATACTAAAGATAATAGAAGATTTAATTATCCAGTCAATTAAATACCAACAGAATTTAATTAGTCTTAATCCGCCTTAAGGCTAAAGGATAATTAATGAAAACCATAACCCAAATATCTAAGCGATAATTATGAACTTAAAGTTTATATATGGTCTCCATCGGTTGGACTGCCAAAATTTTGTGAAGCTAGTTTCTAATATTATCGCCAGCCACTTTGTGAGGACAATAATCCTACGAAACAGTAAGTTCATAAGGGCGGACTTCTCACACAATAAATAGAATGAACTAGAAAGTGGTTCCCAATATTATCGCCACCCACCTTGTGGGGACAATAATCCTAAGGAACTGCAAGTTTTAGGGTTCAATCAGAATTTATAAGATAGCTTGATTTTGTTATCAGCATATAAACATTGTTATGGGAGTATGTTGTAGAAATTAAATTTTGTAATGCTAAATCTGATGGTCGTATTTAGGCAACATAAGGCGGCCATGCCATGCCTTGTGGAATCTGGACTATTCGTCGGTGTTGTGACCAGTAAAATTGTCAAAATTTTAATGCGTATTAACCTAAGAGGCCGGAGTGCCTCACGAATCGCGGCGGATCAGTGGGAGGACGGAGACGAATGCGCGGCGACGTGAACACGAGCAGAGGGCTCATCCACACCGCCGTCGTGATCGAGATCTTTTTCATCCTCCGTCTAAGAGGCTGTCGACGTCGCGATTGGCTGGCGATGCCACCGGAAATCGCAAAACCCTAACCCTAAAACCCTAACCCTAACCCTAACCCTAGTTGATCAGAACCACGAGACGCATGACCGGAGCAGCGCCACTAGTGCGGTTGTTGCTGGTTCAGGCGGGTTCGCTGCGGCACCGAGGTCGCCGGAACTGCTACATAGCACGACGACAACGGAGGGACAGTCTCGTCGGTTCACCGCCGGGAGAAAACGGGAGGGGGGAAGCGACCGCGACTCGCGCGCGGGCTGGTCGGTGATCGCCGAATGGAAACCTGGCCGTTCTGGCGAGCAATCGCCAGCGTATCTTTGTCGTGTTGATTCGTCCAAACCTCGAACAACGAGATATCGACGAAAGATTATTTTATTGATTATTTAATTCCTTAATTAAAAGATATCATTAAAAATAAGCATTCTGCCATTGCGACTGCCGCCGAGATTATGCAAAATCTTGCAAATCTTTTTGGTACTCAGAATCGAATGGCTAAGTCTCAAGCCTTTTGAACTATCATGACGAAGACTATGGCGGAAGGCACATCAGTGAGGCAACATGTCCTCGAGATGACGATCGATCCCGAGTCCCAGATTACTATAATCCTTCAGAGTCTTCCTCCTAGCTTCCAGCAGTTCAAGCTCAATTTCGAGATGAACAAGCGGGATTACACTTTCGCAGAGCTGCTGACTGAACTTCAGTCGGCGGAGGACCTTATGGTTCAAGCTAAAGTAGCTATGCTGTGTTTGGCGCCTAATTTTCTGGCTCTAAGCCGCGCGAAGGAATGAAAAAGGCACCGAACCCAGTGGCAGCTAAGAATGCTAAGGGAAAGAAGAAGAAAAAGGCCGATAAGAAGCCTACTAGAAAATGCTCCAAGTGTGGAGAGAAAGGTCATTGGAAGCCAGACTGTCCTAAGAAGGGCAAGGCTACAGGTATGCACCATGCTCTAGTAGTCGAGTCATGTTTGGCATCGACATCTACTCATACGTGGGTTATTTATACTGGAGCGACTGATCATATATGTTTTGATCCTGACTTAATGCAAGTGATAAGATGGTTACATGATCGTGAGATCGAAGTCCAGCTGGGCGACGCTACTAAAGTGGCGGCCGTTGCAGTGGGAGACATTTATTTGCATTTTTCTAGTGATAGATTTTTGATGTTGAAAAATGTTTTGTTGATACCTTATTTTAGAAGAAATTTAATTTCAGTTTCTAAATTGTCTTTTGATCGATATTCGATTTCTTTTAATGACAACTGCGTTATTGAGAAAGATGGTCAATAATACATCGAAAGTTTCTAAGAAAAGAAAAGAATCTTCAATTTCAATGAACGAAACGTACTTATGGCACCTTAGACTTGGTCATGCCAACAAGAGAAGGATTCATGCGATGGTTGATCAAGATCTTATTAAAGGCCTTGAGAAGGAACCATTTTCAAAGTGTGAATCCTCTTTGGAAGGCAAGATGACTAAGAGACCTTTTAGATCAAAGGGTAATAGGGCCAAGGAAGTACTTGAGCTCGTTTACACTGATGTGTGTGGACCAATGTCAACCGAGGCAAGGTGCGGTTTTTGATATTTCATCACCTGCATTGATGCTTCACGAAAATTGGATACGTCTATTTGATGCGCTACAAGTCTAAAACTTTTGAAAAGTTCAAGGAGTTTAAGGCTAAAGTAGAGACGCGTCATGGTAAGAGTATCAAATTCTTGTGATCTGATCGCGGAGGCGAGTACCTAAGTGCTGAGTTTTTGGACTACTTATAAGCGGCGGGAATTCAATCCCAACTAACTGCGCCGGGCACACCCCAGCAGAATGGCGTAGCTGAAAAAAGGAATAAGGACCTTATTAAACATGTTCCGATCGATGTTGAGTTATGCACGGTTACCAATTTCATTTTGGGGGCATGCCTTGCTATCAGCGAGCTATATCGTAGACAACTTACCTTCTAAATCAGTTCCTACTACCCCATATGAGTTGTGGACTGGGCGAAAGCCCAATCTAGAACATCTCAGAGTGTAGGGGTGTCTGGCTCATGTATTGGAAAAGGATCCAACTAAGCTAGAATCTAGGACGGAGGTATGTGTGTTTATAGGCTACCCTAGAGGATCGAAAGCTTATGAATTCTATAGTCTCCGAGACAAGAAAGTTATTGTGAGCACGCATGCCACATTCTTAGAGGAAGACTTTGTAATGAATCATAAGTCCAGCGGTGAGATAGCTCTTGAAGAGCTAACTTCAGTCACAAGTTCCATTAACCAAGAACAGACACCTAGTGTAACAACAATTCCAGAAATTTCAACTAGTACACCTAATGTTGTAATGCCACATCGCAGTGGGAGGGTCTCTCATTAGCCCGAAAGATACATTGGTCTGGGAGAGTGCATGGATCACTCCTCGGACAGCAATGTACTTGATCCCTGGAATCTTGCAGAGCCGGAGGCAGAAGTCGATCATTGCGAATGGGTGAAAGCAATGGATTCGGAACTACAACCAATGGTAGGCAAAGGCGTTTATGATTTGTCTATCCTACCCGAAGACTGTACTGCCATTGGGATCAAGTCGATATACAAACGTAAATGTGGACCCGATGGACGAGTTAAAGTCTTTAAGGCAAGACTAGTGGCTAAGGGGTATACCCAAAGGGAAGGCATCAACTACGATGAGACCTTCTCCCCAGTGGCCATGCTCAAATCGATCCGTATTATTTTGTCTATTGCAGCTTACATGGATTGGGAAGTATGGCAGATGGACGTTAAGACTGTGTTTTTAAACGGCAGTCTTGAGGAGACCATCTACATGGAACAACCCGAAGGCTATGTGGTAAAGGGCAAGGAACACATGGTTTGGAAGCTTAAAAAGTCCGTTTATGACCTCAAGCAAGCATCTAGATCATGGAACCAATGTTTTGATCAAACTGTTCAAAAGTTTGGATTCGAAAAATGCCACAATGAAAGCTGCGTGTATAAGAAGGTTGAAAAGGGAAATGTTGTGTTCTTAGTTTTGTATGTAGATGACATTCTTCTAATTGGAAACAATATAAAGATGTTGTCATCAGTACGAACATGGTTGTCCAGCCAGTTCTAGATGAAAGATATGGGTGATGCGGGTCACACTCTCGGTATCAAGGTTCTTCGAAACCGTGCAAAGAGAACGTTGTGCTTATCCCAAGAATCTTTACATTGATATGGTACTTAGACGCTTTAGCATGCAAGATGCCAAGAAAGGTTTCTTACCTTTTAGACATGGCATCCATTTATCTCAAGAGATGTGTCCGATGACAGCATCTGAGATAGCTGAGATGAGAAGGATGCCATATGCCTTGGCTGTTGGTAGTCTCATGTATGATATGCTTTGTACAAGACCCGATATTTGCTTTGCTGTTGGCATGGTAGCAAGATATCAATCAAATCCCGGCCAAGGACATTGGACTGCCGTAAAGAACATACTCAAGTACCTTAATCGGACTAAGGACTATGTTCTAGTTTACAATGCAGCCGAGCTCTGTCCTTTAAGATATACAGATTCAAACTTTCAAGCTGATGTAGATTCGAGAAAATCAACTTCCGGATATGTGTTTACCTTAGGAAGTGGAGCTGTAATTTGGAAGAGTGTAAAGCAGAAATGCATTGCAAACTCTACCATGGAAGCCGAATATGTGGCTGCTTCGGAGGCTGCAAAAGAGGCTGTATGGGATAAGAACTTCCTTCTGGACTTAGGTGTGGTTACGAATATGCCCAAGAGCATCACCATTTATTGTGACAATTCTGGTGCTGTGGCAAATTCGAGAGAACCACGGGCTAATAAAGCGAGCAAGCACATAGATTGAGACAGAAAACAACCTGGCAGATCCTTTCACGAAGGCATTAGCGGTCAAGCCGTTTGAGGGCCATGTTGAAGGAATGGGATTTCGACAAATACAAGACCTCAATCCGCTTTCAACATAAATGGGAGAATTATACGTTAGCACCATTTTGTATAATCGAAAGTGTTTTGAGTATAAGTGGGAGATTGTTAGAGTTTGTATACTAGAAATCACGTTTCGAGTGATTGAATACTGTAAAACTCTTATTTTATTTTCCAAGGAATGAAAGAGATTATTTTTGTCATAATGTTGTTATGTTTTACATTTAATGGATTTAAATTGCATGTTTAAATGTATAAGTTAACTTAACAAAGTCTAAGTCTTTGTTTTAGTAGACCGGTTGTGGGCAGCGTCCACTTTAAGGTAACACGGTCAGTTCTAAACAAAGAAAAAGAAGAATTTCGCAACCTAGATGGAATTAGACTATCCATCGTGAAAGGTTGCAATGTCAGTCCGCATATTTCTAAGCCTTACTGAAATAAGATGATATTGGTATGGTATAGCACTGAACGGATCTAACAGCAAGACTTGATAAATATTTGTTTCTTAATCAATATAGGTTAGCATTGAGCATAAGGTATTGATTATGCATTACTTTGACTTATCAAATGGTGCGGGCTTTTCATAACCCAATAAACCGTATATATTGGGTAGTGATGATTAATATCTAGCGGTGCTAGGATTGCTATTATATATTGAATCGTGCACGAGGTGAGACTCGTTTGATAATGTCCTCAAGAAGAGCGCAAAACAAGGCTTTATTGTTCAGAACCTAGCTAGTTGGAGTTTGGATGGGGAGAGTTCAATATTACTTCAGTAGTGGCTGCTCGTAATATTCCAATTAAGCTTATATTAAATTGTGGGTTCAATTTAATTAGTAAAAAGTAAATTGGATGAGCCCATATCCAAAACCTTCCTTAGATCCTTGTCTGGGCCCAAAAGGAACTTAATATAAATAGGAGAATAAAGGAGACATAATAATCACAATTTTTATTCTTAAAATTTTCAAAAATTTCCCCATTCTCATATTGAGCTGGTCGAATTTCCTTCTCCTCCGTGGAGTAGTTTTTCTGTCTCTTTTATTTGAGTCCTAGTATTCCGGTGAGATCAGCTCACACTGATATTGGAGTACAGTTCGGGAACCAGAGAGAAGATCCGTGGTCTAGTATTCAAAGCATCACGTGGACAAGTCGCTAGCCATCATCAGTTCTTTGGAGAATTAATAAGGTATTATTTCTGCTCCGTAGAAAAGCATGTTTTAGGTTTCAATTACACTTAAAGCATTATTAATTCAAGTTATGAGCTTGATACAAGTAAGAATTACGCGAATAGAATTTGTCTAAATAATCTGCTAAATAGATCCGATTATTATGTGATTTATATTCATGCACGCTTCCGCTGCCAGTTCCTTCAGGCTCGACACCAATCTCACGGCCAGCCGATAAACAAAGCCACTTCCATTTCAACGACTATGTTGCAGATCGGTGTAATAAGACTCGGTACAAAATGACCGCGGGAGACATTGCCAAGCTGATTACGTAGGAGGTCAATGGCGGTCCAGATTTCAAACGCATGCTTATGTTCTTGCTAGAAAATGCAGTTTTAGAGACGCCAACAGATGGTAATTTGAAGCCCAAGATTCTACATTTCATCAACGACGTTGATGAGATTTGGAACTTCAACTGGTGCGGGTACGTCTTATCCATCTTGAAGGCCACGTATCCTACCTGGGACAGAGGCGAAACCGTATATTTCATGGGCCCACTCCACTTTTTACTGGCGAGGGAAACAATTACTGCATTATAAGACAATTTACATACATTACTTACAAATAACAACATGCATTATTGTATCTATTTTATATTTGCTCATGTGTGATTTTTCAGTTAAATTATGCGTTACTGTTGTTGATCTGGTGCATTGAATTGAAATTATGCATGCATTATGTATACAATACGATGCATTACTGACCTTTGGCAATCTGTGGTTATTGTTAGTGTGTGTATGTGGACTGCGTGGTTCACATACGAAGGTGAGTCATCCGTGCCTGGCCAACAAAAAAAGGCTGGACGACAGAAACCCTCAAACAACGGGAGGATGCCGAGCGTGAACAGTTCGGTACCGGGAGGTTGGAGGGCCCGGTTGATAAAGAGAAATATTTGATGAATGAGGAAGCGATGAGGGTTGATGCTTTGAATGTGGGAGGCGGTGGAGCACCCAGCAGGCATAGAGCGAAACGTATCAGAGATAAGTTTGTCGCGTCAAGCGCGCTAGTGGGCCACATAATTTCGGTTTGGGTTGATGATTTTAAAATGATACCTGTAGAGTTGGTGGAGGATGAATGTGTCCGAGTAGGCAGTCAGATTGGGAAGAAGTTGTTGGGATTAGAGGAGGACAATATGGTTGAAGAGGAGGAAATTGTTACGAGATTGACACAGGAAAGGGAAGACGAAGAGGAGTATAGTCCGAAATGGATTGAAGAGATGGAAAAAATGATGGCGGCCTATGACAAGAAGAAGACGATTACAAGAAGCTTCGATAGGCCATAATTTGTGCTGGATGGTTTTGAATGTCCTGACCCCTTTGCTACACAGCAAACACAAAGGACAGAGGGTGTTGGTGGTTCAGAGATAAACAATAATGATGATAGACCCCAAGATATGGCAATTGGTGATCATCCTGGAGATCCTGACCAGGGATGGGACATCCCCATGCACGAGCTGATAGGCAATGATATCCCTGATATCACAACAGGAGATGCTAGTGGAGCCGGACTTGAAAACCCATCCATCTTGCATACTTCAGGAGCAACAACTGAGGTGCGCACTAAGAAACTAAAGCCTTAAGTGTTATTAATTATTAACATTATTAGACTTTTTCAATTGTTGTCCCATTGTATGCAGGGTCTAATACGATTGTTGAAGATGTTGTTGGAAAAGATATGGAGGATTCAGGGGCTAATACAAAAGCCAAGACAAAGAAAGCCCCTTCAAAGAGTGCAGCCGCAAAAGAGTCTGACAAAAAGCTCCTTCAATCCTAACACGTAACTCCAAAAAGCTCCTAAGACCCTTGAAAAGTCCTCACTCTCAATTAACATTGACGTTTTAAGGGAAGCTAACTGTAGCGTCTACTAAGTGGACCTAACTCGCTAGAACTCTCTCATAGTTATGAAGCAAGTTGTATTAAATCATACATAATTGTTGTTGGGGTTTGGTGCCCCTTGCACAGCGGAAGACTTGTACAAAACAAATAAATCAGACGTAGGATCTATTTGACCGATTATGCGATTAATCAAATCACATGTTAAACAGATAATTGCATGCTAGAACGCAAATAATTCATGCTCAAAGATAGTAAATCCTAAAACATGAATTCTACGGTTTAGAGTTACCGATTTTGATTCTCCAAAGAATCGTCGATTGCTCGCGTCTTCTCCACGTGATGATCTTCGTTACTAGACCACGGATCTTCTCTCTGGTTCCCGAACTGTATCTCGACATCAGGGTGGGCTGATTTTATCAAAATACTAGAACTCGAATAAAGAAGACAGAAGAAATCCTTCTCCAATTAGGAGAGAAATTCGAACTCCTCTAGGTAGAGGGGGACGAAAATTATGAGTAATAATAATGAATGATTTCTGTCTCCTTTATTCTCCTATTTATATTAAGTTCATTTTTGGGCCCGGACAGGGATCTATGGAAGGTTTTGGATATGGGCTCCCCCAATTAGCTTTTTACTAATTAAATTGAACCCACAATTTAATACAAGCTTATATTGGAATATTACGAGCAGCCACTATAGAAGTAATATTGAACTCTCCCCATCCAAATCCAAAATTACAAGTAATCCGGGTTTCTACTTTGTTTATTATTTATTTCCCGCGCTTAAGATATAAATGTCCATTAATTAATTAATGTCTGCTATGGACTTAATTAATTAATATCTTATTAATTACAAGAGTGGACTTAGCAAGAAACATTTATTTATTATTCATAGAGTAATAAAACTCCAACTGGCCAGTTTTCCGAATAATAAAACCTTGTTCGAGCTCCTCTTGAGGACATTATCAAACAAGACTCACCTCGCGCACGTTTCAACATAATAGCAATCCTAGCACCGCTAGATATTAATCACCACTACCCAATATATCAGGATTATTGGGTTGCGAACTATTTGATAAGTCAAAGTAGTGCATAATCAATACCGTATGCTCAATGCTAACATATGTAGATTAAGAAATAGTATTTTATCAAGACCTAGTCTTTCAGTAGATAGCATAAAGACACGTCTTGCTGTTTGATCCGTTCAGTGCTATGCCACACTAATGTCATCTTATTTCAGTAAGGCTTAGAAATATGTGGACTGACATTGCAACCTTTCACGATAGGTAGTCTAAGCCTATCAAGGTTCTGAAATTCTTCTTTTTCTTTTGCAAAGCATTGCATAGATCTGACCGTGTTACCTTAAAGTGGACGCCACCCACAACCGGTGTACTAAGCAAAAGACTTAGACTTTGTTTGCTTCTTATACATTTAAATGTTTGTAAAACATCTTATAAATGCACAAGCAAATACAATGTAATAATATAACGATTCTATTCATGCAAAACTGCTCGAATAATACTGAATCGGGTTAAAAGTGGATTATAGAGTTTTACGTATACAAGCAAGATTCTATTCGAGCGAAACTTGCTCGAAACATGCTTTTTAGTATACCAAACCAAACAATCTCCCACTTATACTCAAAACATGCTTTCGAGTATACCCACTGCCAAAAACTCTCCCACTTATACAAAAAGCATGTATTGATACTAGATATATCGAACTACCATTCATTTCACAAGGTGAAAGAAAAATCTGCTTGGTTGTTCTCTGATTATATCTTTTTCACCATAATGTCTTTGCTGCGTACTTGATCTTTAATTAATTTCATCTCCATATGTGATTGCTTAGCTTAATAAACTCGTGTGTCCCTTGAGTTAGCCTTCACTAAAGGAAAAAAACATACTCATAGGCATACTCAAACTTACGATTAAAGCTATTTGGAAGATATTCCTAAATTAAACACATATTCAGATGATGACTTACTCGATCACTGATTAGTCATTAAACTAAGACAGTGTAACCCCAAGGACATTACATGAATGACTGGTAAACTAGAATATAGTTACTAGTCTTTCTCAAGCACTGGGGTATATTCATTACCTCAATCAAAATCCTTTGCCATGGTTAATATGATATATACTTGTTGTGCATAAGCACAACTAATATCAAACTTAGTACACATTATAGCATACATGAGACAACTATCTCCGAAACTAGTCTCATAATTCTTGATCTCACTAAGTGTCAAACGACACTTGACTAGAGACAAGACAATTCCATCTTGAGAGGTATAAACCTTTTCATGGAATTTCTAATGCTTAAATATTCCAAGCAATGTGTAGATATAGGATTCCTAAGAGAATCTCAACATTCTTTCTAGCAATCTTAAAAGGACTTAGATGCTAAGAATGTTATTAGTTTCTCTTAAATCATTTATCTTAAACTGGGTAGACAACTAGATTCCTACGCCAGATGCCAATCTTAGTTGTTTGCAACTTTTGTAGATTTCATCATCGTAGAGTACCAATAATACCATATGTAATGCACTTACAACTTCCTTGTGCTTACAGCACTGTTAAGGACACAAGTCAAATTCCAAATATTTGACAATTTTGATAAAACACATATACTATGATTTAGATGCTTGCCTAAGACCACGAAGGTCTATATGAGCTTTCAATCATGCGTTTCTTGCCCTTAATTACATATCTATTAGAATGTTCTAGTAGATGATTTCCTCAAGACTTCTATTTATAGAAGGCTGTCTTGACAATCATAATACATATATTCTAATTTATGTAAGTTCTAATAGACAATAGGATCGAATAAATCCTGGCACAACGATAGCGAAAAGATAATTCTCTTTGGGCATAACCAATTGTCATTGTCTAGCCTTTTGAGATCCATATTTACACTTGCAAATATACTAGCTCCCACTGACTGACACAACGTATAGGTAGTTTTGCAAGTCTTACAAAACATGTTGTCTATCTTAGATTGTAGTTTGGAATCTATCACCTTTTCAAGGATGAATATCCAATTGAACCAATACTACAAATTAGTTAAAGGGATTATGTTCAAGTTGATCTAAGACTCAGTCTTGCGACACTCTTAGACCCATGAACTTGTTGTGTTCCAGTGGAACGCTCCCACTACGATATGGTTCTTACAATCTTAGGTACTGAAGTTGATTTTATTAGTGCAATAGTTTCTAATGGTATGACTTGTTGGTAATGTGGAAAATCCGATATCTCTCTCTTTATTTTGAGAGTTATCACGATGTTAGGTTTGTAGTTCATCTCATGATCTTCATACAAGAATTATATCTTTGAAGATTACAGAACTTATAACCTTACATCATTTAGGACAAACCTTAAAACATGCCTCAGTACTCAACTCCAATTTCTTGGACACTTTTCCAACACGTGTTGGAACAACATTACACCTTGAGATGTGCTAGACTAGAGTCACTCTAGTCCACAACTCGTGTTTTGTAGAAGGTACTGACGTTGGTAGTTTCTTTAATGTTTATCCCATCAATGATAAGATTTTAATGAGTACAACTCATCACTTAATCAAACTTGTCTTAGAAAAACTTAGATTCCTTCTTACATAACTATCCCATTCATTAGATGAATGCTTGGATTCGTTAATGGAGATTAGACTCCCACTACTGATCATAACCCTTTGCTCGTCTCCTTATGGTGTAAACCATTAAGACTTGCTAGTCTTTCTATGTTGCACTTTTATAAGTATTCTGAATCTCTTGAAAAATCAAATGATTCTAACTCATAGTGCATTAAACAGACTTTCTCAACTCTCAATCTATTTAACGAAATGTTAAAATCTTGATAGTCTAGATCAGTTCGAACAATTTCTAAGTATTTTCTTGGCCTTAAGGCTAAGAGCCATAAATACTTTATCATTCAATGATTAAGAAGTTGATGTGTTGTAGAATATTCAACCTAGTCGCACTTATATTATTTTAATACTACGATGCCTTAAGCATCAACCATAAAACAATAGTTGAGCATTAATAGCTCCCACTGCAACAAAAACCTAACTGGATCGAGATCTCTTACTTATAAGTTGCATTGTCATGTAAGTCATTGTCCTTTTATAAAATAGGTCAATCCAACTCACAAAGCATCTTTTCTCGCTTTAAACAAACTTTGATGACAATTCAGGCCTCCCATTTCCACATCTAGTCTTTTGTTCCAATGAACTAGGACTTAAAAAATGCAGCCTTTATGAATTTGTCATCTATCATGTTACTTTGCTCTAACAGTAACATAACGACTATTATTCTGAAGATTTTCTAATTTTCAATTAAACCTTCTTCTAGTCATTTCTTATTACTTTAGGCAATGACTTGTGTCAGAAACTATTTGACTGATCAAAAGATCCTCAAAACATTCTGTCACTTTAGGATATTCCAATCGAATCATCTTTACAGATTCTATTGATATACATCTTTCATCGTTATTAACCAAGACTTGTCGAGCTACTTAAAGGAAAATAGCTTGACCTTATTCCTCAAAGAGCTTGTCAAGTACATGCATAATGTATTCTCGAACATTCTTCGTGGAATTATGTCGAGGAAATGGAGGACATGAATCATTGAGTATAAACTCAAGGTTTTTCAGCGATGAGAAACTTATCCATTTTCGTTTCCGGTCTACATAATTTAGGCATTCGAGTTTTCTTTCTTTAAGGATCGCAAACAAATATTAAATGACATAATGAAGATTTGGCAAATAAACTTATTATCACATACTCATGCTCAATACATAATCACAAATAACCACAAAACAATTATGTATCTTACAACTGCAAAATTAATAAATTGTATCCTCCTCTGGAGGTTAATACGCATTAAAATTTTGACAATTTTACTGGTCACAACACCGACGCATCAATTGCTTCCTCCTTTGGAGGTTGATACGCCTAATGCTGCCTAAGCACGACCATCAGATTTAGCATTACAGAATTTTATTTCTATAACACACTCCCATAACAATGTTCATGTGCTGACAACAAAACAAAGCTATCTCATAAATTCTGATTGAACCCTGGAACTCGCAGTTCCTTAGGATTATTGTCTCCACTCTGCAAGTGGCAATAATATTGGGAACCACTTTTTAGTTCATTCAATTTATTATGTGAGAAGTCTGCCCTTATGAACTTGCTGTTTTCATAGGATTATTGTCCCTAATCTGTAGGTGGCGATAATATTAGAAAATCAGCTTCACAAAATTTGGCAGTCCAACCGATGGAAACCGTATACAACGCACTTGTTGTAATCATCACTTAAATATTTTGTATGGTATTTGCATAATTATCACATAAGCAGATAAAGCAGATAATCCACTTAAAATAGATAAACACCAAATAAACAGATAAATCCATTTAATACATGACATTTAAACACACATGATAATTATCGACAATTATTTAATCTAGTCTAGGGAGAATCAATTAAATAATTAAGTTTTATATTGGATCATAATTATCCAAATTTATTTAGGATTTATGAAGATAGAGTTAACTATCTAAATCCATTTAGGATTATTCAAGATTTTATTTCGATAAAATCAAATCCTACAATTCAAGATAACGTTGATCTAGGATTATCATTATTTAAAACGTATTAGGATATTACTAGATAGGAACATTTCCATCATAATCCTTAACATAAATAAAATCCAATCAACAAAGATTTATACAAATCTTAAATCTATTTAGAATAGACATCATGAATATATCAAACATTACTTAGGATTTCTTAGATAAATAAATTTATCTAAATCCAATTAAATAAGGATTTTCTTATATATCATTAACATCCTAATCTATCTAGGACATACATCCAAAAGATAAGGATAACTTGGATTAATACTTATTTTAATCCATCTAAGATTTGTC
Organism: Salvia hispanica; assembly: GCF_029641045.1. Classification (NCBI taxonomy): domain Eukaryota; kingdom Viridiplantae; phylum Streptophyta; class Magnoliopsida; order Lamiales; family Lamiaceae; genus Salvia; species Salvia hispanica. The sequence goes on from NC_142696.1 coordinate 26,248,372, forward strand.
TTAATAGAATTAAATCTATCCAAATCCATAGGATAAAATAAATTAATATAAATGTTTATCCTAATTCATCTAAGATTTATCTTGGATTAAATCCATATAAATCCATAGAATACGATAATATTATATTATAATTGTTCAAATCTATCCAAGATTTATCTAGGAACAAATCCATACAAATCTATAAGATAAGAATAAAATATTATATTATCACTATCCAAATCCATCTAGAATTTATCTATGAATAAATTCATATAAACTCATAGGATAAGAATAAAATAATATTTTTATTATCTAAATCCAACTAAGATTTGTCTAGGAATAAATCCATACAAATCCATAGGACATAGATAAAAAATTAGTTGTCATTATCCGAATTTAACTAGGATTCATCTAGGAATTAAATCCCTACAAATCCATAAAATAAGAATAAAATCTATAATTAATCCATGATTTAATACAAAATCAAATCTTAATATAATATATAAAATCCACAAGATATATTCAAATCTAATTTCCAAAATAATCTTGAATTATTTCCAAAATTAATTCCAAGTGTAAGGATACCCTAATCTAAATTTGGAAAGAATCTTGATCGAACCATGCACGATTCCGGGCAGCTGCGGCCGGCAGGCTCCCCACTCGCATCTCCGGTGTGCCCCTTGGATTTTTCTCTCTGTTGTTACCGTTGCTGCGCCATCATTGCTACTACGACGTCTCCTTCGCAGTGGCTGCGACAACAGCTTCCTCCGAGCCTGGAAACTGCCCACAAAAGGGCTCCCACTCGAACCGCTGTCGCCGCCGGCAACCTCATGTGTCGCTGCACGGAGTCACCCATCCGCCGATCTGCTGGGCAGCCCGCGGTGATTTCGTCATTGCCGCAGCCGCCAGCGCCGCTGCATCAGCCGGTTGGAGATCACCGTGAAGAATCAGGTGAGACAGCTTCATCGTGATCGCGATGTTGCCACCAACGCAGCCATGAATCGTATTCTCACAATTCAAAATTAATGAATTCTTGCGGAATTTCGGCAACAGACTCCACGGTCAAGAAACATGAATCAATTGATTCATGAACAAACCCAAACTAATCAAGATATGTAATCATTACGCAATGATTGGTTTTTGATTCCATTTAACAAGGAAAATAAACTTTCCAACACATCATAGCTATTCTCGACGGCGTGGCTTGCCAATTCGGCAACGTCATCGTATAACCATTCTTCGTAATTGTGATAAAATAAGTAACCACACAAACCAACAAAGAAACTCATGTCATTCAAGCAATTCACATAACATGAAATTAATCCACATAATCAGAGCCAAAAATTGTCTCTGATACCAATTGCTAGGGTTTGGTGCCCCTTGCACAGCGGAAGACTTGTACAAAACAAATAAACTAGACGTAGGATCTATTTGACCGATTATGCGATTAATCAATTCACATGTTAAACAGGTAATTGCATGCTAGAACGCAAATAATTCGTGCTCAAAGATAGTAAATCCTAAAACATGAATTCTACGGTTTAGAGTTATCGATTTTGATTCTCCAAAGAATCGTCGATTGCTCGCGCCTTCTCCACGTGATGATCTTCGATACTAGACCACGGATCTTCTCTCTGGTTCCCGAACTGTATCTCGATATCAGGTTGGGCTGATTTTATCAAAATACTAGGACTCGAATAAAGAAGACAGAAGAAATTCTTCTCCAATTAGGAGAGAAATTCGAACTCCTCTAGGTAGAGGGGGACGAAAATTATGAGTAATAATAATGAATGATTTATGTCTCCTTTATTCTCCTATTTATATTAAGTTCCTTTTTGGGCCCAGACAGGGATCTATGGAAGGTTTTGGATATGGGCTCCCCCAATTAGCTTTTTACTAATTAAATTGAACCAACAATTTAATACAAGCTTATATTGGAATATTACGAGCAGCCACTACAGAAGTAATATTGAACTCTCCCCATCCAAATCCGAAATTACAAGTAATCCGGGTTTCCACTTTGTTTATTATTTATTTCCCGCGCTTAAGATATAAATGTTCATTAATTAATTAATGTCTGCTATGGACTTAATTAATTAATATCTTATTAATTCCAAGTGTGGACTTAGCAAGAAACATTTATTTATTATTCATAGAGTAATAAAACTCCAACTGGCCAGTTTTCCGAATAATAAAACCTTGTTCGAGCTCCTCTTGAGGACATTATCAAACGAGACTCACCTCGCGCACGTTTCAACATAATAGCAATCCTTGCACTGCTAGATATTAATCACCATTACCCAATATGCCAGGATTATTGGGTTGCGAAAAACCCGCACCATTTGATAAGTCAAAGTTGTAACAGCCCACCCTCCTAGCGTACAATAAATGCGGGGACTGCTACCAAAACGGACTCAAAGAAATGAACGAAGGCTAGGGTTTCAATTAAAGAGTGTTGACCAAAAGATTAGAAAGAAACTATCAGAGTGTTTAAAGCAATAACTTAACCTCGAAACTCGAATAAGAAAAAGGAAGGTGTAATAAATGACGTTCAACAATGTCAAGATTATGGCATAGTTTTCCAAGATAAAAACCACAAGATAGTCTAAAGCCTCTAACTCGAAAGGAGAGTGCGAAATATTCGAAATAAACATAAGTGTATCAAAACTCAGCGGAAAACGACCAAGAGAAAGAATAGCTATGTATGAAGACACAACTACGCTTGAAGTTTCAAATATCCATCTTAATTAATTATCATGCTCAACACCCGCCACCGCTCGTCATCGTTCAACCTGCACATAAGGAAAACACATGCAGGGCTGAGTATTTTGAAATACTCAGTGAACTCGTTGCCAAAACATTTTAAGTTATGCCACCCTTACCAAGTGAACTCGAGTTTTAAGCAGTTTAAAGAGAATTTCACGAGTATCACAAAAATATTTAAGATAGATTGGCCAATCAAACAACTCCCCATTTTCTCATCAATTCATAAATCACAATCTTTCCATAGTGCGACGAAAGTGTGGCCACACTTTTTGCCCACGAGACCGGCCGACTAGCAAAGATGGCTCCCGATCCCCTCGTGTACACAGCCTGGTAGGGTTTGCGGCCCGTACTCAGACCCGAATTCGTATAACATATCCACAGCCCTAGCCCAATGGAGCGAACTCACAAACTAGGCATCAGGCGCACAATATCACAACAAAACAAACATAGGCATGGCATAACAGTTAAACCACCCTTATAACACCAATAAATATTTTTGCAAGAAGTAAAAGAGTTTAAGAATAAAGCCCACCTTGACTGCTTAGGTTTCAAGTATGTTCTTTCCTTTGTTATCCGGCTTCGCAACTGAGGTTTCACCTTTTTAATCACATAGGCACACATATCACAAATTAGGTTCAACACTACTCTTACTTATGCATGTCTCGATGTTTTTCCCTCTTCCCAACGATTTATCTTATCATTACTAATCAATAAAAATCATGTCTTTATATCCCATAATATTCACAACACACACATGACACACACACACTCACACAGGAAACATATTCCTACATCCCTTTATATCCCACTTTCACTCAACCAAGATGCATGAGGGTTCAAGAAGACCGATTAATCGGTTAGAGAGAAGAGGAATCAAGTAGAAACAAGAAGATTGATATAAAAATACCTTATGAGAAAAATGAACGGTAGAAATTAAGTATTAGGCTTGGTTCTTCAAGATTCTTGGATCAAACTTCAATTCTTCTTCAAAAGATGACAAAATAATGGAGAATGGAAGAAGAAAAATTTGGAGAGAGTGAAGAAGGGAGGGAGGCGAAAATTATGGGGCTAGGGTTAGGGGTTCCTCTTATTTATAGTGCTCAATAAGATCTTTAGGTAAATAGAATAGAATATTTGGTAAGATTTTATTCTCCACAATTAAATAAATAAATATTGTGAAGTAGAGAAGAAGAATTAACAAAAATAGACTAGGGTATCAAGGCATGTAATTTTCGAATATATGGCTCCCAATTGGCCAAGATTTTGTTTTGGTATATTTTACGGGGTAGAATAAAATATCACGGAGCAGAATAAAATAATAAAAGTCTCCCCTTGGAAGATGAATTAGGCGTGTATTTTGGGGTTCTCCCATAAAGAATATATTTGAATATTAACTAAATTAAGATAAGGCAAAATCTCATGAGGTATGGAAAGATTTGGTAGAATATTTAAATTCTAGGTATGGAAGGAAATCAGATAAGGGATCAATTAGAATAAAATAAATTCTTCCTTCCCAACATTATGTGATTTTCGAAAATCACCTTAGAGATAATAGGGCTCAATTTTTCTCAATAAAAATAAGGAATAAATTGGGTCTTGGATTTAATTTGGATAAATATCCCAAAAAATAAATTAAATCCGGAAAAATAGAATTCCTTCTTCAAAAGTCAAGGGGGTCGAAAATCTCAAGAATAGAGTGGCTAGTATTTATGGAAATTTTCTCTAATATTCTCACTCACCCTTAAACAAATAATTCACCTCATAAATTTAATAAATCACATGCCACTCCACATAGTCAACAAGTTTGACTTTTCAAACTTTCCAGTCAAAAAAACTCATGCAATAAATTCATATATCAAATAATTCACATCTTCCACGTCATCAATAATAAATTTTAGGGCTCTAAAATTAGGGTTCGGAAATTCGGGATGTTACAAAAGTAGTGCATAATCAATACCGTATGCTCAATGCTAACATATGTAGATAAAGAAATAGTATTTTATCAAGACCTAGTCTTTCAGTAGATAGCATAAAGACACGTCTTGCTGTTAGATCCGTCCAGTGCTATACCACACTAATGTCATCTTATTTCAGTAAGGCTTAGAAATATGCGGACTGACGTTGCAACCTTTCACGATATCTAGTCTAAGCCTACCTAGGTTGTGAAATTCTTCTTTTTCTTTTGCAAAGCATTGCATAGATCTGACTGTGTTACCTTAAAGTGGACGCCGCCCACAACCGGTCTACTAAGCAAAAGACTTAGACTTTGTTTGCTTCTTATACATTTAAATGTTTGTAAAACATCTTATAAATGCACAAGCAAACACAATGTAATAATATAACGATTCTATTCATGCAAAACTGCTCGAATAATACTGAATCGGGTTAAAAGTGGATTATAGAGTTTTACGTATACAAGCAAGATTCTATTGAAGCGAAACTTGCTCGAAACATGCTTTTCAGTATACCAAACCTAACAATTGTGTCACTCAATGATGTAGAATCAAGATTACTTTGGGAAGAAACAAAGTAAATACAAAACGGATATTAAATAGAAAACTGGAATTGTATAACCAAAGTCGTTACTAACCCATCCCTAGAATCATATGAGTTTAGTTACACATAATGGAATAAGCGAAACACATAGATTGAAGGGAAGACAATTTGAACATAAAACTAAAGCAAATAAAACTCGTAGGTTGAATCCTTGTCGTTCGTGATGTTCTTGAAATCCTTCTTCAACTCCTTGCACAATGACGTACTCTAGCTTCTAAATCTCTGGGAATTTATGTTGCAAAAAGAAGATCTAATTTGATGAAGCTTGAGGTCATATTTATAGGGAAAAGTCAATCCTCATTGTAGAAGGAAAAGATCTTCCAAATATGCATAATTGAGCCGAAAAAGGGAGCCAAAACGCAAATTCTGGAAATCTGGAGTCAGACGGCGACCGGCGACCGCCGCGGATGTGTGCGGCGACCGCCGGGGTCCGGCGGGAAGATCAATGCAGTGGTCCACCTCGGAAAAATATGCCTGGAAGAGAAGTCTCACCCGGCGACCGCCGGAAGTCGTGCGGCGGACCGCCGCCGAATAGACAGACTCTCTGGACTCCAACACGGCGACCGTTGGCCAAGGTGCGGCTGCCCGCCGGAGAAAGGCGGCAAATCCGAGATGCCCTAGATTTTCTCCAAGATTTACCATATTTTGAAGATCTTTTCCTTCTACAACAAGGATTGGCTTTCCCCTATAAACAAGACCTCAAGCTTCATCTAAAGAGAGAGCTTCTACTTGCAAAATAATTCATAGAGATCAAGAGCTAGAGTACTTCACTTGTGCAAGGAGTTGGAGAAGGATTTCAAGAACATCAAGACCGACAAGGATTCAACCTACGGGTTTTATTTGCTTTAGTTTTATGTTCAAATTGTCTTCCCTTCAATCTATGTGTTTAGCTTATTTCATCATGTGTAATGCGTTAGTAACGACTTTAGTTATACAATTCCAATTTTCTATTTAATATCCGTTTGGTTTTTACTTTGTTTCTTCCCTAAGTAGTTTTGATGCTGCATGATTGAGTAACACAATTGTGTATGATTTAATATAACTTGCTTCATAACTGTGAGAGAGTTCTAGCGAGTTAGATTCACTTAGTAGACGCTACAGTTAGCTTCACTTAAAACAGCACTGTTAATTGAGAGTGAAGACTTTTCAGGGGTCTTAGGAGCTATTCGGAGTTACGTGTTAGGATTGACAACATTAATCTTGTAATCAACGTTTGCATCGCATGAGAATAAGTTAGGTGACTCGTTCTATCAAAGTAATAACTGTGCTAGGGTATTGTAGTTTGGAATTTGTATAACCATAACTGTGAACGCACATCCCTGGGATTCACTTATCTCTATCGAGTGTCTTTGTGCTTTACTCGCATTTAGTTGTTAATGCCTTCTATTGTTTTCTATTTCCAAATAGTAATTGAGTCTTAGTAGAGGATAGACACTTTGTGTTTGTCTTCCCCGTGTTCGATATTCCGGTACTGACCTTTGGCTATACTGGAGGTCATTTTGGTTTCTATTGGCCTACCATTTTCGTGACTCTGCTGGCTTTGTTCTCCAATGCAATGAATGCCAACGTGCGGGAGGAATTTCTAAGAAGAAGGAGATGCCTATGAATACCATCATTGAGGTAGAGTTGTTTGATGTGTGGGGGATAGATTTTATGGGACCATTCCCAAAATCAGGAGAGTACCAATACATCATACTTGCAATGGAATATGTTTCTAGATGGGTGGAAGCAATTCCAACCAGAACTAACGATTCTAAAGTGGTTACTGCTTTTGTTAGAATAAACATCTTTTGCGGGTTTGGTACACCCCATGCTCTTATTAGTGATGGAGGATCTCATTTCAACAATAGATGGTTGGACAGCGTGTTGGACAAATACGGAGTTAAGCATAGAGTCACTTCGCCCTATCATCCTCAAGCAAATGGGCAAACTAAGCTAGCAAACAGGGAGATCAAGTCGGTTCTTCAAAAGACGGTGAGCGTGAACCGAAAATTGGGCACGTCGGTTAGATGATGCATTGTGGGCGTATCGTACCGCCTACAAGGGCCCCATAGGTATGTCATTTGCCTCTTGAGATGGAGTACAGGTCATATTGGGCAATCAAGAAGTTGAACCAAGACTTCCACAAAGCCGGTGAGGAAAGACGTCTGTTTCTTAATGAGATGGATGAATTTCGGATGGACGCTTATGACAGTTCATCCACCTACAAGGAATGAGTGAAGGCTTATCATGACCGGATGATCAGCCCAAGAGAACTCACGCTGGGGGATATAGTTTTGTTGTACAACTCGAGACTCTCTCTATTCCCCGGCTAGTTTAAGTCTAAATGGACCGGTCCGTACATGATCGAGAAGATATATGATAGCGGAACAGTGGAATTGCGAGCTCCGGATGGACAATTATTTCAAGCCAATGGCCACCGTGTGAAGAAATATTATAGTTCAGATAAGATAGTGGAGGAGGAGGTTGATCTAAAGGAACCACCCAAGGAGTAAAAGGGGGTAAAGTCGAGCGAACGACTAAAAACAAAAGCGCTTGTTGGGAGGCAACCCAACCTTGTTTTTTGACAATTTTTGCTTTAATATTAGGTATTTTTGGTTTTATTTTAATTTTTGTTCCTTGAAATTTTTTCGCAAGTTCTGACCTCTTTGTGGCGACCGCCGCATGCGCTGCGGCAGTCCGCCACCTGTTCGCTGGAACAACCTGTGGCTGCGCGGCGACCGCCGGACATGCCGCGGCGGGCCGCCACCTTGGCACAATTTCCAGCGCGATTTTTCGACGTTTTTTGAATTTTCGCACCGTCAAGCTTCGACGCGAAATTTTTCAAGGTACGTTTTTTTTCAGTAGTTTACTCACGTCCCTACCGACTCTACAAACTTATCTTACACTTTGTTGTAAATAAGTTTGGGAGGATGAAGTGGTGGACCGTGAGTTTAGGTTTTGGTTTTAGGGTTTTCTTTTAGTTTTAAAGTTTTTGCTTTTGTTTTTCAAAACCCCGTAGGAGAATTTTGTGTTCTAAAAATATTTTCTTGAATCCATGTCGTGAACTTAACATGAAGAACTTAGAAACACGCATGCTTAGGGACACACTTTAGACCGAGTTGCCGATGGTATTACATTCCATCTATGTTGTTTAAGTGTGGCTTAACGTTTTGATTTGATGGTTTGGTGAAAAGGTGCATAATTAGTGAATTGTTTGTTCGCCTTGAATCTTGCTTATACCCTTGTGAGGATTTGAGCCTAAATTTCATTCTGGTGTGATTTATCTGCATGCATGTACATGTTTCTAGAACTTGCTCCTAGTCTTGCCTAAGATTACGTAGTGTTTAAGTTGATTTAGGAGGATGTTAGGAAATCTTTTCTAGCCTCCTTTTATCCAAATTTTTGACCCAATCAAAATTTCAAAATTTTTCCCTTTGGAGCCAATTTTGAGCCTTTAAGCCTATTCTTTGGAAGCCAAAATAATGGGGACAATTCCTTGGTTAGTTAGTTTTTGCTATCTTTATTTTGTAAAGTCATTGGAGAGGTAAGGAGGAAAATTATAAAAAGTAGTGTGCTTAAATGTAAAGAAAGTACAAGTTGTGAAATAGAAAAATTCCAAGTATGTACTTAGTCTTAGAAAGGATGTGTAAGAAAAAAGAAAGGTTAAAAAGAATAAGAAAGAAAAAAATGTGAAAGGTTGTGAAAAGAAAAGTTTTAAAAAAAAGAGAAATCAGGAATTTGGAAAGTGAGAAGAAATATAGACAAAGTCTAAGTTTACTGAGATTTGAATTGTTGGTTACGTGCTATTATTGGGTTTAGTCACTTTTTAGCCAAATATTCCTCACCTACCAAAGAGCCAACATTACAACCAAAAATAAAGACCTTACGGACTTTTGATGCTTAATCACATCAAGTAGAGGAGGGATTAGACTTTGAGCAAGCCTATGGTAAACTTTGCATGATGCATGATTTGAGTGCTTATATACACATTATCCTTATACACTTTGAGAGTGAGAGAACACTTCCATCTTTGGAAGTTTGCCACATGTGAGGGCTTGAATTCAAGGTGTTCCACGAGTCAGTAATGAAAGTCCACTAATAAGCCTTGCTTGATTTGATTGCGTTAATACATGCTTAATCTATTTTTTCATCTTTTGAGGCAATTATGACGTATAGTCCTTGTGCATTCTGTGCGTCTATTCTTGTGTCTTTATTGTTTTGTTCGAGGACAAACAAAAATGTAAGTTTGGGGGAGTTGATACGCTCGGATTTTGCACTATTTTAAGGCCATTATTTGGTCCGTTTTCGATGTCAATGTCACTCTACACGTCCATTATTTGCATAATTTTTCTATTTTGGTATTTTGACGTGTTTTGTGAGAAATGTGCATAATTGAGCCGAAAAAGGGAGCCAAAACGCAAAGTCTGTAAATCTGGAGTCAGATGGCGACCGGCGACCGCCGCGGAGGTGTGCGGCAACCGCCGGCGCCCGGCGGGCAGATCAATGCAGCGGTCCGCCTCGACAAAATACGCTTGGAAGAGAAGTCTCGCCCGGCGACCGCCGGAAGCCATGCGGCGGTCCGCTGCCGGAGAAACAGAATCTATGGACTCCAACGCGGAGACCGCCGGCCAAGGTGCGGCGGCCCGCCGGAGAAAGGCGGCGAATCCGAAATGCCCTAGATTTGCTCCAAGATTTACCATATTTTGAAGATCTTTTCCTTCTACAACAAGGATTGGCTTTACCCTATAAATTAAGACCTCAAGCTTCATCAAAAAAGAGAGAGTTTCTACTTGCAAAATATTTCTTAAAGATCAAGAGCTAGAGTACTTCACTTGTGCAAGGAGTTGGAGAAGGATTTCAAGACCATCAAGAACGACAAGGATTCAACCTACGGGTTTTATTTGCTTTAGTTTTATGTTCAAATTATCTTCCCTTCAATCTATGTGTTTAGCTTATTTCATCATGTGTAATTAAACTCATAGGATTCTAGGGATGTGTTAGTAACGACTTTGGTTATACAATTCCAATTTTCTATTTAATATTCGTTTTGTTTTTACTTTGTTTCTTCCCTAAGTAATCTTGGTGCTACATGATTGACTGGCACAATTATGTATGATTTAATACAACTTGCTTCATAACTGTGAGAGAGTTCTAGCGAGTTAGGTCCACTTAGTAGACGTTACGGTTAGCTTCCCTTAAAACGTCAATGTTAATTGAGAGTGAGGACTTTTCAAGGGTCTAAGAAGCTTTTTGGAGTTACGTGTTAGGATTGAAAACCCTAATTTAGTAATCAACGTTTGCATCGCATGAGCATAAGCTAGGCGACTCGTCCTACCAAAGTAATAATTGTGCTAGGGTATTGTAGTTTGGAATTTGTATAAGCATAACTGTGAACGCACATCCCTGGGATTCCCTTATCTCTATCAATTGTCTCTGTGTTTTATTCGCATTTAGTTGTTATATGCTTTATATTGTTTTCTATTTCCAAAAGTTTTCAAAAACCTTCCGTTCTTCCAAATAGTAATTGAGTCTTAGTAGAGGATAGACACTTTGTGTTTGCCTTCCCCGTGTTCGATATCCGGTACTGACCTTTAGCTATACTATATATACTCTGTATGCTTGCAGGTTTATTTAGTACTAAAAAATAGTGCATCGCCTACTTGCTGACAGACGAGAGATCGAGACTCCATAAGGTCAAAATCTGCATTTTTTCCTGCATTGACAGCTGGCGAGCGATCCTCTTCCATAGGAGATAAATCTTTTCCATGATTAGCATCCATAACAGAATTAGTAGACTCGTATAAATCACTAAAATCCGACTAAGATTTCATGGATATAGGCGTGATATTTAAAACAATTATTGATTTTTCAAACTCATGCACTTCATCCGAATTTGAAATTATATCTTCCCCTCCACGTTTAATAACTCCCACCTCCATTACTGAATTCAAGTTTCCAGAGTGAACTCCAATATCTCGTCCTTGATTCTCGGTGGCATACGTTTGAGAGTTACCAAAAAATCTGCGTTTGTTATGCGGAGATATCCCTCCAATATGCTCATTCCCCCCTTCGACTTTATTGCTATCCAGATTCATAGAGAAAGAATAAGCAACCCTAGCAAAAGTATCCATCACGTACGCCGCCACCTCCACTGACCGGTGGAATTTCGACGAACGTTCCTCCACAAAATGACCATTTTTCTCATCAGCTCGGCGCTCCTCCTCCATCTCCTTTCGGTATTCCTCCTCTGAATCTATTCATCATCTTCAAGCTCCTCCGGCGACATGGAGTGATCGGAAACCCCACTTTTCACCTCCGAGTTAACCTCTGACTCCGATGCAAAATCAGAATTTCTTGCCTCACTCCAATCTGGATCACTCTCCTCCTCCAAACCTCGATCAGACTCAACAACATGGCACTGAAAAGATGGCGTTAATTGCCGCCGCGGTGAATCCTCCATTGATGTCTGGCCATAAAGTCGCCAACGACCTCCAAAACCAAAACTGAATCGGTACAAAGTCTCCGGCAACCCAGCAGACAACAAAAACAGACACGACTCTACGAAAGGGCGGCAAAATCCACCGGAAAAGAGTAAAAAACGTGATGGAAAAAAGGATGACTCAACGGAAAAAACAAAAACGACCAAAAACCGGTCAAAAGCACGGCAAAAACAAAAAACAAAAACGCTAGAACTGTGACACTCAAGATGAACGGAACAGAATTAAACAAACAACTCTAAAATTGGCGAAATCTGATTTGAGACTTTCAAAAATCTAGAGAACGTTGTGTGTTTTTAGTGTGTGTGATTTGCGTGCAAAGTGACGAATGGTTTTGGTTTAGGGTTTAGGGTTTAGGGTTTGGGGTTTTTAGGGTTTAGGGTTCAGGGTTTATAAGGTCATGGTTAGGGTTTAGGGTTTTTTTTTTTTTTTTTTTTTTTAAATTAACTCCTATATGAAGGAGGATATTATATATAAACTCCTAAGAAAGGAGGAAAGTACAACTAACTCCTAAGAAAGGAGGAAATTACAACTGAGGTTAAGAGGGCTCGAACTTGGCACCTCATACATTGATGTTCAAGCTCCTTGCCGCTAGGACAAAGGCTCTGGACTGGTTAGGGTTTAGGGTTTAGGGTTTAGGGTTTAGGGTTTAGGTTTTAGGTTTTAGGGTTTAGGTTTTAGGGTTTAGGTTTTATGTTTTAGGGTTCAGGGTTTAGTGTTTAGGGTTTTTTTATTTTTATTTTCCTCAAAACACCTTAGCGGCGGGGGGTTAGGCGGACCCCCCAACCTATCCATACCAAGAACATGACGTACATTGATCAAGCCCAAAAGTGACTTGATCCATAAAGGAAATACAACGGGAGGAACGAAGACCCGATGCTAGGATGTGTCGGGTTTGGTGCCCCTTGCACAGCGGAAGACTTGCACAAAACAAATAAATCAGACGAGGATCTATTTGACCGATTATGCGATTAATCTATTCACATGTTAAACAGATAATTGCATGCTAGAACGCAAATAATTCATGTTCCAAGAATATAAATCCTAAACATGAATTCTATGGTTTAGAGTTACCGATTTGATTCTCCAAAGAATCGTCGATTACTCGCGCCTTCTCCACGATGATCTTCGATACTAAACCACAGATCTTCTGACTGGTTCCCGAACCATATTTCGAAATCAGTGTGGGCTGATCTTATCAAAATACTAGGACTCGAATAAAGAAGACATAAATAATTTTCACGGAGGAAGAGCTGAAATTATCACGGAGGAGAATTATCTTGAAAAAAATCGTAGTAGACGTGATTTTCACTATTCTGCAATCTTAAATTATGTCTTATTTATTCTCCTATTTATATTAAGTTCATATTGGGCCTAGTCCTCTATGGAAGGTTTTGGATATGGGCTCCCCAATTAGCTTTTTACTAATTAAATTGAACCCATAATTTAATACAAGCTTATATTGGAATATTACAACCAACCACTACAGAATTAATATTGCACTCCCCATCCAAATCCAAAATTACAAGTAATCTGGATTTCCGTTTTGTTTGTTATTTATTTCACGCGCTTAAGATAGAAATGTCCATTAATTAATTAGTGTCTGCTATAGACTTAATTAATTAATATCTTATTAATTCCAAGAGTGGACTTCGCAAGAAACACTTATTTATTATTTATGGAATAATTAAATTCCAACTGACCAATTTTCTGAATTATAAAACCTTGTTCGAGCTCCTCTTAAGGATACGATTCAAGCCAGACTCACCAGGCACACGATTCAACATAATAGCAATCCTAGCACCGCTAGATATTAATCTACATTACCCAATATGTCAGGATTCTTGGGTTACGAAAAATCCGCACCTTTTGGCAAGTCAAAGTAGTGCACAATCAATACCATATGTTCAATGCTAACAGTACATTGATTAAGAAATAAATTATCAAGACTTCGTCTTTCAGTAGATAGCAAAAAGACTCGTCTTGCGTCTTGCTATTAGATCCAATTCAGTGTTATACCACACCAATGTCATATTTTCTCAGTGAGGCTTAGAAATAATCGGACTGACATTGCAACCTTTCCCGATAGGTAGTCAAAGCCTATCTAGGTTATGAAATTCTTCTTTCTCTTTTGCAAAGCATTGCATAGAACCGACCGTGTTACCTTAACGTGGACAACGCCCACAACCGGTCTACTAAGTAAAAGACTTAGACTTTGTTTACTTCTTATGCATTTAAATGTTTATAAAACATCTTATAAATGCACAAGCAAACACAATGTAATAATAATAGTGATTCTATTCGTGCGAACTGCTCGAATAATACTGAATCGGGTTAAAAGTGGACTGTAGAGTTTTCCGTGTACAAGCAAGATTCTATTCGAGCTTATTCCTGCTCGAAACATGCTTTTTCAGTATACTAACCTAACAGGATGCCGCACAAGTTGGGTACTATCCATCTAACTACTAAAGGTGGAACTAGGATGCCCCATAGACCGGGTACCATCCATCTAAGGATAGAAGTGAAGACGTAAAAATAAAAACATGGGTAGTGGCCAAAAGATGGCCAAGCCCAAGGGAAATACAAAGAAAACAAATCAAATATCCAAACCATAAACCAATTGTGTAACTCATTCATCTCGATACCTGAATCTGAAGTTCGGATAGCCCAACTGGTCCATCCTCACAAGTGCCTTCAAGTGTCGAGGTGTTGAATCTGCATCATAGAATGTGAGGGCAGGGGTTTGGACCCCCCTAACTGCTAGAAAATCCGCTGCTCGATTGCCCTCTAGATAAATGTGAGAGAAGCGCGTCTACAGCTGTGAGAGCAATGGATGGATGCGGGCCATGTGGTGTCTCACGTTCTTCTGCTCCCCTCCTGCCTGAAGTGAACTCTACGACCACTGCTGCATCCATCTCGATCCAAACATGTGCTGAGAATTCCATAGCCATCGCCAGGCCGTAAAGAAGAGCAAGAAGCTCCACCTCAAAGCCCGACGCAGCTACAAGGGTCGTGCAAAAGGCCCTCAAGAGAGAGCCGTCTGAACCACGAACCACTCCCTGGCCACCAGCCAGTCCAGTCGAGGTAGAAAAGGCCCCAACAGTGTCCAACTTCACCCAAGGACCGTCATGTGGATGCCAAAGAACACTGAGGACCTCAGAACTCGCCGACGAGGAGGAGTCATAGGCATGAAATCGACAGTCGGGGTGCAACTGCGCCAATGAAGGGGGACTAGCACACCCACCGCCACCAAAGTCCGCAACTGATGTATCACCTGCCAAATCATGTGGGAGCCACGAAAAGAAATGCTACGGTGCTTGCAGCTATTTCTCTCCGTCCAAATGAACCAGTAGACCAAGCAAGGAATAATGAAGCTGATGTGCAAAGTGGGAACCCTATGGAAGGGCCTCCACCAGAAACCTAATCTATGTGCAATATCAGTGCACGTGTGAATGTGTGTGCGTATATCAGGAACCAGCCATCAACTAAGTCCCAAACAGACATTGCCGACTGAATAGACACAAACAAATGCTGAAAAGACTCGACAAAAGAAGAAGAGACACAACACAGACACTTGGACGCAAGGGAGATACCGCGAGCCTGCACATGACAATCAACAGGAATCTTCTGAAGGAGGAGGCGCCAGATGAACACGGAGGTAGATGGGGTCAGCCCAGCATTCCACACCATCCGAAGGTCGAAGTGTCTAGTGGTCTGCGTCCGAATGAGCTCCCAGGCTGAGGCCGTCGAGAACTCGCCATCACCGGTCAGACTCCATCGCATCACATCCCTACCGCCCACCACAATCGGCACAGCCCTGATATCATCCAAAACATGCGCAGGCAAAGCATACAGAGCAAGAAAATCATGCAGTTTATCAACACGCCAATTACCATTATGCAAGAAGCAAGAAACCTCGTCGGGAGGTAGAGCAGTCCCAGGCTGACAATAGGTCTGAAGGGGGCGATCCCCGATCCACACGTCATCCCAGAAGCTGATCTTTCCCTCGTCAAGGGACAACCTAATAAAACAATGCACATGTTCCCTAATGACATTGAGACGATGCCAAATAGGACTATCATGTGAAGCACAAGGATCAATAAAGGTACGACCTGGATGGTGGCAGTACTTGCGCATAGTGAACTGCGCCCATAATGAATCCTATGAGAGGAATCTCCACCAGAGCTTAATGCTGAAAGCGGTGACAAGCTCGGGAAGGCGACGGATGCCAAGGCCTCCCTCATCCAACGGCAAGCAAATCTTATTCTTCCAACTGACCCAGTGAATCTTGTTCTATTGTCCAACAGTGCCCCAAGAGAATCTGGCCATAATCTGCTCAAGCTTTCATATCCAATAATCAGAGTGCTCCATGACCTGAAGGATGTGAAGTGGGATAGTCATCAGGATGCTCTTGATCAGAGCAAGACGGCCTCCGAGAGAGAGATGTCTATGGGACCAACTGTGGATCCGGTCGACCATGTTCTGTCGAATGTCTAGGAGGTAGTCAGCCTTTAGGTTGCCTTTATAGATAGGCACACCGAGGTATGTGAAAGGTAACGAGCCCTTCGGGAAACCTCCAACCTCCGCCACCTCATCCGCCCAGGATTAAAACCTCGTGTGCAAGAAGAAGTGGCTCTTCCCCCGGTTCACCATCTGACCCAACACTGCTGAATAGTGGTCTAGGCAATGCACGAGTCTCTCAACCGCCTCCCTATGCGCCCTAGTGAAGATGATGATGTCATCGGTATAAGCGAGGTGGGAGATGGTAGGCGCTGCTCTAACAAATCTGTACACCACAGGAGGATATCAACCAGCCTATCCAAGCTCCTAGACAAGTATTCCGCTACAAGGAAGAAGAGAGAAGGAGAGAGCGGATCTCCCTGGCGGAGGCCCCGCATCGACTGGAAGAAACTCGCAGAGGTCCCATTCACCAGAACCGAGAAACAGCACGAAGAGATGCACCGTCTGATCATACTCACCTAACCCAGCGGAAAGCCCATCTTCTCAAGCACCATGAGGAGGAACGGCTATTGCACTCTGTCATAGGCCTTTGCCATGTCCAGCTTGAGTGCTAGATTAGGCGAAAAGACCCTCTTTAAAAGCGACCTGCCGATGTCGTGGATCACTTCCTTGGCCAGAAGGACATTATCACAAAGCAAGCGACCCTTGACGAAACCACTCTGGTTCGGCGCTAGCACAAGAGGCAACAGCGGCGCCAAACGCGCAATCAAGATCATGGTGATGATCTTGTTGGTCACATTGCAAAGGCTGATCGGCCTATACTCTGCTTAAGTCTCTGGGTTGGCTTTTCTCGGCAGGAGAATGATCGTCGTGGCTGTGAAACTACGAGGCATAGGGGCACCCAGGAAGAATTCCTTGACTGCGGCGACCACATCTGCCCCCATAATGTGCCAACAGCACTGGAAGAACAAGGACGAGAAACCATCTGGACCTGAAGCACCGTCTCCGCTGATGCCAAACACTGCTGCTCTGGCCTCATCTGAATCTGGGACTGCACAAAAACCCTGTCGGTCAACTGACTCTGGCAAAATGTGAAGGATATCAAGCTCGGGTTGTTCCAGCTGCTCGATGTCTGATGTGAGGAGCTGCGGGAAGAACCCAACTGCCGACCGTCTGATCTCCTCCTGTGATGTAAGACTCTGGCCGCCTTGCCTGAATCACATGAATCCTGCACTTGACCCTCTTCTATCGGACCCATCCATGAAAGAACTTGGAATTCCGCTGGCCCTCTGTCGCCAATCGAATGGCGGCTTTCTGCTTCCAAAAATCTTATTCCATCCTAGTGCGGAGGACATACTTTGCGGTACACCTGCGGAGCTCAACCATGTGTGGGGAAGTAGGGTCCCCATTATATGCTGCCAGGGCCAAGCTAACCACCGTCTCTCAAAGATGTTTCCGAAGACGTCCCTGTTCCATCTCTTGAGAAAATCCTTAATCCGACTGATCTTGAACTGAATATTGAGCATTCCAAAGAACCTTGTGTCTGCCTCCCATGCCCTGGAAATATCCTCCTTGAAAGAATGGTGTCGGGTCCACATGTTCTGAAATCTGAAAGATGGCCTCGGAATCTGTAGCAAAGCCTGACATCTAACGAGGAAGGGGGCGTTATCTGAAGAAATCCTAGGCAAATGTGGCACTCGGGTAGCTTCAAAAACGGTCGTCCAATGCTCTCCAAGCAAAATCCAATCTCTCTCAGACCCCATTGCGTGTCCAAGTAAAATAAGGACCATCGAAGCCAGGGTCAAAGAGCTTACAATCTGCAATCGCATCTGCAAATTCCATCATCTCACCGTGTGTCTCTTGCCTCTCATCCTCCGTCAGGAAGATGTTGAAGTCACCTCCAACAAGCCAAGGTGATCCGTCTGTTAACAGGGAGATCTATTCCATCTTGTCCCACAAGCTATATCTACCCATCCTTGTGCACTTGGCATACACAATCGTAAGATAGCAGCCGTAACTCTCACATGAAGGACCTGATCCAAGTCATCAACCACCTCAATCTGCCAATCTCTATGTGCAAAAATCCAAATCTTACCACTAGGATTCACACACCCAAACTGAAGGCAAAACCGCCTACTGTAGAAAAAAGGTCGAGGATCGGTCTGAGGCACTAACACAGATGCAAACATCACACTGTACATATCAATCATGTTCTTCAGAGTGCTCTGGGTACGAGAATTCGCGATGCCCTGGGCATTCCAAATCACGAAATGACTAGACATCAGGGAATCAGTGAGGCCCCGAAGCCCCGAGCTTCGCCTTCTTCAATTTACCCTCAGAAAGAGGGAAAGTGTGTCCCGTGCCGTGGGCCTCAAGCTCTAGCAATCTAGTGCGTGAAGTTGAAGCCTCAGCCATCAAAGTGTCCTTAAACTCTGTAACGAGACGCTCCTCCTCGTCCTCAGACGGGACATCCTCTAGTGCTCCAAACATGTTGCTATCCACCACAAAAATGGCCAAAGACTCATTCACATGTCGGGGCATGTACGATGGAGCGAGCGATCTAGCTCCGCTATCACTCTCTAATGTCGAATTCTGGGCATCGGAGCCGTGCCCTCCACCCCCCTCTCACTGCACCTCAGTCGGAATCCAGATCAACTGGTTCTTCTTCAGTCTTCGCCTCGCCCTCTGCTTGGCCCGGCTCGCTGCACTGCGAGTGTTCTTATTCTTCTTCTTCTTCTTCTTCTTCTTCTTCTTCTTCTTCTTCTTCTTCTTCTTCTTCTTTGTAGGCACGATGAATCCATCATCCTCATTGTCATGGGTCCCTACCATGGCTGTTCCCGAAGGCCCAGCCTCAGAGAAGTGTCCCGCGGCCTTCAGGTCGTGCTCTAGGTGAACAGTCTCCCTCTAGAGGATACGTACGTCTGGCCTCTGTACCTGCAGGCTCTCTGGGTGCCGTGTCTTAGGAATCTGTTTGTGACCTCCCGATTTCCTAGTGTGTGGTTCCCTAATTTCTTGGACGCCAACGGTGTACCAACCGTTTCTCCTGATGTGAACGGTTTCCAGATGCCGACCACTCGTCTCCTGCCTCGTTGGGGGCTGATCCCCCCCTCCCATGATGGGGTGGGCCAGGCTGCATAGGCGTCCCCTGAAGGAAGTCCTTTTTGGGAGGCATTGGACGCTTGCCAAAAGCATAGCAGTTGCCTGCACTGTGCCCCGCATGCTGACACTCTCGGCAATACAAAGGGATCTTTTCCCATTTAATCTTCAGTATGACCCTCTAAAGTGATCTCCTCAGGGATAGGCTGAGTGATATCCACCTCAACACAAATACGGGCAAAAGAAACCCGCGACCTAGTGATTGTGCCTGATCCACTTACAAAGCATGACCAAGTAAATTCCCAATAGCAATCAAGGCAGACTCCTCAAATAAATGAACAGGCAAAGCAAGAATATTGCACCACAAAGTAACAATGGGGATCTAAAAAGATCAAAATCGGGGGTCCACACAGGAGAATTGTTCGGACCATTTAATATTTTCACATAATCACTCATCTCAGATAATTGAACAAAAACATGCTTCGCATTTAAAAAATTCCACGACAAAGTACCTTTTAATTTGATGTTTCTCAAGGCTTTTTGAATCTCATGAACAACTTCTCTCCAATATAACCCATCTGGGCCATCGAAGGCTGCTTTTATTGACGTTGGCTCTTCATCCAACATAAAAGCAATGTAGTCAGGACCAAATGTTTTTGGTGTTCTGACCCTACTACCACGTCTTAGTACTGCATCACTTGGATCAGGCCTCACTCGCTTGCGCGATTTAGGCTCTTCATCCACTGATGTAGAACTAGTGGCTTCATCCACTGTTTTAGAACTAGTGGCCTCATCTTCAATTCTTGTCTCAGAACTGATTGGGACTTCTTCTTTGTCCTTTCAAGGAAATTTATTTTCGAGAAATGCGGCATTGCTTGACTCGATTGTTGTTCCTACTGTAATAGTCGATATTTCAGACTTGTGAACAACAAATCTATATGCACTACTGTTAAGTGCATATCCAATGAAGATACAATCAACCGTTTTAGGTCCAATTGTGACTTCTTTGGGCGGGGGAACCATCACTTTCGCCAAACACCCCCACACTTTGAGGTATTTGTAGGATGGTTTCCTTCCTTTCCACAACTCATAAGGAGTAATGTCTTTTCCTTTGAGTGGAATTTTGTTTAGGATATAGTTGGTTGTCAAGATAGCCTCCCCCCACATGTTATGTGGCAATCATGAACTTAGTAGCAACGCATTCATCATCTCTTTTAGAGTTCGATTTTTGTTCTGCTACACCATTAGATTGTGGTGAATATGGAGCTGTTGTTTGATGAATTATACCACTTGCGTTGCATAACTCCTCAAACGGAGTACATACTCGCCTCCTCTATCACTTCGAATCGCTTTGATTTTACAACCAAGTTGATCCTCAACCTTATTCTTATAATTTTTGAACGCTTCTATTGCTTAATCTTTAAGTCTTAAAAGATAAATGTAGCAATATCTCGTGCAATCATCCATGAAACGGTAACTTAGTTATTTTAGCTTCAAGACATATTTCACATTTGCTTTGGGTATCCACTTCAATTGTCTTTAGTAAATCTAAATTTACTAATCTTTTCACGGCTTTTGAATTTACATGTCCCAATCTACAATACCATAAATTTGAAGAGTCGGTCAAATAAGAGGAAGTAGATGCTTTATTATTATTAGCCAATGTCTTCGTGGCACTACAAGTTGTCACACTAAGCTTAAAAAGTCCATCGGTTACATAACCTTTTCCGAGGGACTTCCTAAACTTATACAAAGCAAACCTATCGGACTCAAATACAAGTTTAAAACCCTTATTAACTAGTATTGATCCTGACACTAGGTTCTTGCGGAAGTCCGGGACATGCAGCACATCCTTCAGCGTAATCGTGATGCCAGACGTCATCATGAGGATCACATTTCCGATGCCAACGACTTCGGAGGATGCTTGATTCCCCATGTTGATCTTCCTTCCTTCAACAGCAGTGTAGGAGACAAGCTTGCTTCTATCGAAGCAGACATGAGCAGTAGCGCCGGTGTCGATGTACCAGCCACCCTTGTTATCCACAAGGTTAACCTCTTCAGTGACCACGGCCACGAGGTCATCTTCATACCAGTCCTTTAACTCCTTCTCAACGACGTGGGTTGTCGGCTTCTTCTTCTTGCTTCGGCAGTCTTTGGCAAAGTGCCCAATTTTGCCACACTTGGAGCATTCGCCTTCAAACTTCTTATTTGGGCGAGGGCATTTGTTGGAGGGACCGCCCCGCTTCAACAAGTTGGCTTTGGCCTCAAATGGACCTTTAGCCTTTTGATCAATTTTGCGCACGTCGGCCTCGATGCGCAGTTTCATGATCAAATCTTGAAAACTCATCTTCTTTTGCTTGTGGTTGAGATAGTGCTTGAAGTCCTTCCAACTAGGAGGAAGCTTCTCGATGAGTATGCACCGTATAAAGTTGTCGGGCAAAATCATCCCTTCACCCACGAGTCCGTATATGATCATTTGGAACTCTTGAACTTGTTCCATGACCGGTCTAGAGTCGACCATTTTGTAGTCCTTAAATTTGGATACTACAACATGTTCAGTACCTACAGCATTATCGATACTGTACTTTTTTCTCTAGACTTTCCCATATCTCTTTGGATGTGATTACAACGAAGTATACATTGTACAAGCTATCATCTAAAGCACTTAGAATGAAATTTTTACAAAGACAGTCTCCTTTACGCCATTGTTCATAGTCCGCCAAGATCTCGAGTCTCGTCTCTTGATCACTTGGCGCGGGCGGCTCGTTCTCCGTGAGGAAGTTGGCGAGCCCAATGTTGTCAAGTAGAATAATAATAAGGCTAATTTCATGCATTGGTTATGGAATAACTTTTGTGATTTCCTGTGTCTAACAAGGTTTAATAAGCCAGGTGTGCAGAGAAACTGCCAGTCCCAGGAAGAAAGAGAGGATCACCTGGAGAAAGAAGCTGGCGGAGAAAGCGAGCAGAAAAGGGAAGAGTATACTAGACGAAGGAGCATCCAAAAGGAGGGCAAAATGGGAAGCACAAGAAAGAGTCTAGAAGCTCCGTCCCTTATAAATAAGAGCACGCATCCAACATGAAAGGAGTTCGCCTTTTGCATCTTCAGCTCTTAGCTCAACTTTTCTCATTTTCTACACACACTTTAGGGGAATCATTTTAGGGGTTCACGTTTCAAATCCTTCATTGTGTAACACCGTCTCCACGTGAGGCGAAGATACAATCTCTTTATCTGCTTTCTGTTTACGTTTTGGATTTCCCGAGTCTTCGCTATTCGAAGCTCGGTCGTGTTTTGTTACATTCTCGTTGGATATTGAGCTATTTTGCTATGGAATCTGCTACTTTGGTTTCGGTTATGTTATCGTTGCATTTTATGTTTGTTTTCGATGGATATTGTTGATTGATCTGAGGTGGAGTTTAAATTGCATGGAGATTTGTAGTTGATCGGTTGAATCTGGAGTAATTTGTGAAGATCGGAGATGGAAATTGTGTTTGTTTGTTGTGGATGCCTTGGATCCAGAGTGGATGAAGCGTCCAGCGTTTGGATCTGTTCGTGCTTGTATGGTTGTGATGTTTAAATTTTGTTTACTTGTTTACCTCGTATAGTAATCGTAGATCTGCTTTAGTTTCGGTAGTTGATTGCATTAATCGGTTTGATATCATTTGCCATGTTTTGATCTTTGCTTTGCTCTGTTTTTCTTCTGAATTTCGTGATAAAAGTTAGAGAAGATGATGTCGTTGTTAGTTAGTCCTTTAGTTGGTTAATTTGCAGCTTTTCTGTCGTACTATGCTGTTTAGGGAAATGGTCCCCACATTTTGTTCGTTCCTCTATCTAGGTTAGTTTAGGAAGCCGTTACCCGGTCTAGCAGTAATTTCACACGTGTTTGGTCATTATTATGCATGTTCTATTATCTCTGCCTAGATCTAGCTGTTAGGATAGAGCATTTCATTTCCCAAGTCTAGGATTTAAATCTCAACCCCGAGAAAATTGCGTGGCAGCAACCAAAAATAGTTTCCAGGTCTTTTAGCATGTTTACTTACGCATCTGATCACTGTGGATTCGATCTCTGCTTCCCTGTGTTGAGGGTTTTGAAAAGAGAAGGAAGTGATTGTGTGCCCAACGACAGGTAACCCGAGGATTCGTTGAGTTCCTGACCCAGTGTGTAGTGGAATCTCTGGATCGGGGGAAGTTCCATTCTACACAGCAATACACACACTAAGCTCCCCATTCGCTCTTCAAACAACATCTTTTGGTACCACCTATTGAAGTCAGATCCTCCAAACTTATGTGGTTTCTCGACAGGTGGCATCATTCTAGGTGTCAATGGTGCCGCACTTGGTCCATTAAAGAACTAATTTCGTTGCCCCCGAAGGAGCCAACAACATGGTTGGGCATAGAGCCCCCACCATTCATGTTGGGCATAGAGCCCGCCATGATCGTACCGGACCCGAAGGAACCGGTACCAGTGTTGGACCCAAAGGCCCCAACACTCGATCCATTAAAGGATCCGAAGGAACCACTAAAACTGGAACCAACCGACCCACTGGAGGAAGATCCAACAGTGGGCCTAAAGGGGTTCGAAAACCCCCATGAAAGTGTTGATGAAGAAGTGAACCCTGGGGTAGGGATCATCGTCGAGATCGGTCCAGTGTTCGCCATGGTGGAGGAGATGGGGGCGGTGGTGGTGGCCGGAGTGGTGGCAGCAGCAGTGCTCGATTCAGTCGACATCTCCAGCAAAGTTGATTAAAGTTTCGAAAGGTTTAGTTTCAGTTAAGTCCAAATTCCCTCAAAGGCAAGTTATATCTCGTCCTGCGATTGTTGGTTTTTCTACACTAACCGGGCGTAATACAACCCAAATGAAAAACGAAGATAACAGTACAATAAACTGAATTGAAATAACAAAACAATAATCGAAACTGTAAACCGTACATAAGTTGTAAGCCGAGTCGATGAGTCCTCTTTTCGCAAGACGAGATACGCCTCGGTAGTGCTCTCGGATTGGCGTGTTGTCCCCAAAGATAAAACAGTTTCATCTTGTTCGTTGCAGCACCACAAACAGAACAAGCTCCGGCGAACTGGATGGTGGCGAGAGCAGAGCTTTGATGGAAGACTATGCAAAGAGAGGAATGCAATGGATGCATGCCTATTTAACGGCCAAAGTCAACGGCCATTATGTGTGCCATGATGGCTTTGACTGTAACCGCCGGAGGTTACTAGCCGTTACCGGAGCTAGAGTGTTGAATAATGTATTTCTGATATATTCAACTGTGTTATGAATTGTGAGGACTTTACACGCCTAAATAGGCTAGAGATTAATTACATAAGGAAAGATTTACCCTAGCTACAAATCAGGAAAAATATTCACTAAAATCAATCTACAATTAATCTCGTGATTTCTTCCAATCTCCTTGATTTATTTCCAACATAGAGGTACATGCTACACGACGGGGTTCATCGTGAACCTTTTGGTCCCACGATACGTCGGGATCCATCGATAACCTTTTGTCACCCGCTATGCATCGGGGTCCGTCGTGGACCACTTGGGATTCGCTATATGTCGGGGTCCGTCGTGGACCTTTTAGCACCCGTTGTGCACTTGGGTCCACTATAATTATTACATGTAATAATTCATCTTATTAAATCAATGTTTTAATAAGATTTTCTCCACCAATGTGGGATAATTAACTCTTTTAATTAATCCCTTGGTTTTATCTCTTAGCTTCTTTATAGCTCACCATTGTGACAAACTTTAATTCATAATTTCTCACTCACCGGGAATCGATTTAGAGAAAATGAATATACCACAGACATCTACTCCAAAAGTATATCGTTGCTATTGCATTTAATTTTACAAAACTAAATGTCTCGTCACATTTATATTAGTCAAAGTCTATTGACCAAACACGATTCCAACATTCACTTTGCTCATTCGAAACGTATAGTCATCCTCGGTGCCTAATGTTTCACAACATCCATTGGCCAAAACTATTTGTGATAGGCTTGTGATAACATAGGACAGTGGGACGGATTCTTTGCAGGTTTTTGACTTGCACAATGAAGTAGGGAATCACACAATTGCAGAGTGTTGGAACCGCCTACAACGCATTTGGATGATGATTGATTCACCGAAATAATGTGATTTTACACTCTCGTTGTTTGAACTGATATTGTCATCACCAAAGTATGCATTTATAATTTGGAAGAGGGTTGAGAGAAATACGGATGAAAGAGGGAAAATTGAGAAAAAATGAAGAAGGATTGGATTGAGGAATGGTGTTAAAATGATGTGGGAAAATGTGGGTATTTATTTGAGGGGATGTGATAATTAAAAAATGGCAAAAATCAATCAAACACAACTTCCTAAAGGCAAAATTTAAAATATTTAACTAATACTCCCTCTGTCCCATTAAAAATGCAACGTTTTCCTTTTTGGGTTGTCCCACTAAAAATGAAACGTTTCCTAAAATGGAAACATCACTCTCTCTACTTTTCTCTCGCTCTTACTTTACTCTCTCTTCATTAACTCACAAAACAACACTTGCATAAAATCTTGTGCCGGAAACCAAATGTTTCATATTTATTGGGACGGAGGGAGTAATTATTTTTGAGAATAATAAAAAATTTAATGAATGTTGTCCACTGGCACTCCCGATGAGTAGACATCATTTCACATTGTAATTGGACGAGCAGGGGAAGACAAGGGGCTAGCAAGGTTGACTTTTGTCCTTGAGCGGGAGCAACTTTCAATTGCCACGGCCCTTGCACCGCATCTTCCCCGATATCGTCCCTCAGGGATGGGCTATAGAGCGGATGTTATAACATGGAAATTTGAGAGAAGAGTAAGGAATTAGATGGAAAATGTGGTTGGTGATACACATGCTAGTAACTTAATTTTAACGTTTGAGTTTTAGAACTCAATTTAAAATTTGTGGCGTAAAGGCTTACTCAATGGTTCACAGGTTTTTTTTCTTAAAGCAATTTCTGTAGTTCAAGCAATGGTCTAAGTAATATCCATGTTGATGTAGACTATAACCCTCCTCTTAAAAATACACTTGGCAATAGTTGCACATGGAAACACTGTTACTAATAACCCTATCACTATGTATAAATATTTCCCTTAATGGAGTATATTTTAAGCAAACTTGTACTACTAATAATCTGCTTCTCATGTTGTATGCCCATGCTATATCACTATGTATAAATATTGAACCAGATGACGCTTCTACATCGCAATGAAATCTCCAATTATAGTAATTTGGAGTAATCCCCCTTCTCACAAGGTGCTCTTTCATCGTATCAGAAGACAAAAATTTGCTATTATCACAAAGTTTACATGGACATCTAATTTTCGAACCATCCATTTTGGAGGGAAATGACATAGCAAAATTCATAAACATATCTAACCCATCGATAAAATCACGATTGAATTCTCTGGTGGGATGCTTTCTCTCATACATCCATTCTCGTTCCATAATTTTATCCATTTTACTATCCTGTAGTATGAAATCAAAATAAAAAAATAATACTTTCAATAAATTAACAAAGAGTTTAGAGAAAATAATTAGCAAATAAAAATTATACTATTGATCATCAAAATATTACTTGAGCAAAAATATTGTTTCAAGTTATTAAAATTCTTAAGTTAGCAAATCTATCATTTTCACGGGTAAGTCCATTGTATATTAGTCATCAGATCCAAAAATAAATTAAAGTAATCTATCCATTTTACTATCCTATAGCATAAATTAATATAGATTAAAACAGATATAACAATATTTTAGATTATTTAACATAAAAGTTAGACAGAGTAACTAATAAATATAAATTATATCTTTAGATAACAAAAAGATAATAAGGAGAGATGGCAACGGGCAAAGAGACTACTATAATTCGAAGAAATAACAGGGTGAGACTGAAAATATGTAGGAACAACCGAAGAAACGAGCTGTAGAGAAAATGGAAGAAGTAAAATGATAGAAGCCAGATCCAGATCTGGTTTGAAAATAATATCCTTGTTTTTCCAGCACCTTCCAAGTGCTAGGAAATATTTTCGAGCACAGGTAATTTGTGCTAGGAATTTTCCGAGCACTGC
The DNA here is from genome assembly GCF_029641045.1 of Salvia hispanica. Taxonomy (NCBI): domain Eukaryota; kingdom Viridiplantae; phylum Streptophyta; class Magnoliopsida; order Lamiales; family Lamiaceae; genus Salvia; species Salvia hispanica. Next base: position 26,275,799 of record NC_142696.1, read on the forward strand.
TAGGAATATTATCGAGCACAGTCAAGTTGTGCTAGAAATTTCCAAGCACCTTAAGTGCTAGGAAAATTTTTCCGAGCATAGTCAATTTGTGCTAGGACTTTACTTTTTCCGAGCGCATTCAATTTGTGCTCGATAAAACGTTGGTGGAAGTATTCCTTGTATAAACGTTGTCACACTAATTCCGAGCACATAGTAGTTGCTCGGAAATTTCCTAGCACATTCTAACGCTGCTAGGAAATATGCTCGCAATTTGTAATAGGTATTCCTAGTATGTTGACCGTGCTCGGATTGTGCATATCTTTTTCAATATTCCGACAACAGGCTTGTGTACTCGGAAAAGTGCTAGGAAAATTCCGAGCACACATTGGTGCTCGGAAATATGTGTTAGGAACACCTTATTTTGGTAGTGAAAGATAAAAATAATGATTTTCAAATTAATCAAGCATAATACATTAGCACAAGAGAAAACATGTGTACAAATCTTGGTCATGTGCAAACTCTACATAATTGAGTGATATATGTTGGATACACTTCAAAATTTAAGTTACACCAACCAACCTTGAATAAAGTAGAAAGAAAAGAAGCATAATAAACAAAGTGACGGTTGAAACTTCAGCTTTGGAGTTTGGCAGTCCCCTTCTTTTTCTACACTCTTGCTTTCTCAATACAGTTGTAAAGAATACTTAAATCTCCCCATCCCTCTTCATCCACCACCATAATAACAAACACCACATCTTCCCAATCCCTAATAAAAATTAACCCAGACATGAAGAAGCTCTTGACCTTGTTATTCATCCTAACCACTCTCTTGTTGTTCTCTCTCATCTACATCCCCACAAAGACAACACAGCCCATCGCCATCTTGAAACCAACAACCACTTTCATCCACCCCAAAATCAATCCCTACAAGGCCACCTTCGCCTACCTGATCTCGGCCTCCTCGGGCGACACAATGAAGCTGAAGCGCCTCATGCTCGCCCTCTACCACCCGGCCAACCACTACTTGATCCACCTAGACGCCTCTGCCCCAGCCGACGACCACCGAGAGATCGCCCGGTTCGTCTCCAGCAATGCTGTATTTGCCCAAGTTGGGAATGTGTGGATCGTCAACAAGCCCAATTTGGTAACATACAGAGGCCCCACCATGCTCGCTACAACTCTCCACGCTATGGCTATGCTTCTCAGGACTGCCAAATGGGATTGGTTTATCAATCTCAGCGCCTCTGATTACCCTTTGCTCACTCAAGATGGTATGGTGAGTGCACTGCACTGCACTGCTCTTTTTAATTATGCCAACAACAAAATTGTCTTATTCATTATTTTCCGTAATGCAGATCTGATTCACACTTTCTCAAACTTGCCTAAACATCTCAACTTTGTTCAGCACACTAGCCACTTGGGTTGGAAACTGTAAGTATCAATACTTTAAAAAATAAATTAAATTTTTTTAAAAATTTTATTTGATTGAAATGCAGGAATAAAAGAGGGAAACCGATTATAATAGACCCGGGTTTGTACAGTGCAAATAAATCTGAGATCTGGTGGGCAATTAAACAAAGAAGTCTGCCGACTGCTTTCAAACTTTATACTGGTAAATATGTTCTCCTTCCTCAATTTCGATAGTATATAAATATTTTGTGGCTTAAAAAAAAGGGTCATATATTTTGTGGCTCACAATATTAGGAGTAATATTAGAGGGTTCCAGCATACACCACATGTGAGATTCCAGAACATTGTCCTATAAAATTATTAATAAAGTACATGTTCCACTACCCCATCACATGACTTATAGTCTTATTATACCCACATCTACACATGCATAGTAAAAACATTAAACGTTGGCCACCCAAAATACTAGTAGTATATTAAAAAGTGAATATTAGTTGTGGAGTAGTATTTTGTTTTGCATCGAATAATTTTGTATTATAGTACTATATTAATTTCAGATTTATAGCTTTATTGGAATATGTAGTAGTACGTCCAAATCATATAGTATGAAGATTGTAAGTTTGTAAAGGCGTGTATGGATTATTTAATGTTGGAACTTTATCAGAAAACAGACATAGGGGAAGAGACAAATACTTGGAGTGGGTATAATAATTGGAGTTAATGACCGACTTATGAATTTAAAAGTGAAGGGATATTTGAATGCGATCGGTTGTTAACTTTGGCTTGTGGCAATGGCAAATATGTAGGAAAGTCAAATAGTTTGGTGCTGATTAAGTTTAGTTAATATAAAGCAAATCAAGCGGTTACTTTCATTGTTATCAAGTCTTGAATAATGGGATTACCTAACTTATATTATCACCATATATAATGACCATCGTTATCAAGTCTAGAATAATGGGATTATAACTTAGTACATTACACCTAACTTATATTATCACCATATATAGTGACCGCCAATATTACTTCCTCTATCACATGCTATAGATATGCTCAATTTCTTTTTTATTCGTTCCATAAAAATAGTACTCCTTTCGTTTCATTGTAGTGGATGCGTTACTTTTCAGCACGTAATTTAAGAAAAAATGTTCTAAATGAGTTAAATAAAGTAATAATAAAGTAGAAAATGAAAAAAGTATATAGATGAATAGAGAATAAAGTAAAAAAAGAGTAAAGTAAGTGAAAGAAATGTGTTGACTTTTATTAAAAGAAAAATGACTCCACTATCATGTAACATACCAAAATGACAAATGACTTCACTACTAAAAAAACAGAGAGAATATATAACATTTATGAAAATCTTTTTTGTTTTATTTTTACTTTATCATTTCTGCACCCTACTCCATCACTATTTAACTATTTTTCTTTATTATTTACACGTTCAAACACGAATCCTAGACTATTGACCTCAGACGTTACCTTTCTATTTATATTTTTTAATGTAATGGAGGAAAATATTAATTTCCCTACCAAATCTCAACCCAGCAGTTATGTTTGTTTTTTATTCTTTTTAATTCTGTTCACCTAAATTGGTCTTTTTAATTGCATGATATGTCCACGTCTCTAAATCATTTTATTTAATTATGAAATCATTATTCTACCGCCCACTAGACTGTTTGTATAAGTTATTGAGCATATTTACACATCAAATACAGGACATAAAATGAATTTCGTGCTCCCTGGGTTTTGAAAATTTATTATTTATTTCTATTTTCATCCGTTCTTAAAATTTTATCATCTTTCCCCACATTCTACCAACTCATTTCCACTCACATTTTATTGCTCTCTCCGTCCCATTATAAGTGAAGCATATTCCTTTTTAGGTCGTCTCACATTTCCTTTTATGGCAATAGTAACACTCTATCTCTCTCTTACTTTCTCTTCTCTCCTATTTTTTCTCTCTACTTTATTTCACTTCTAAAAACTTATACCTAAAAGAAATGTCCCACATATAATGGGATTGAGGAGTATAAAATATATAAAAGTAGGACACACATGTCACTAACTTTTTCAACCTATTTTCTATTATATTTCTTAAAATTCATGTCGGGTCAAATGGTGACAAATTATTAGTGGTGGATATAGCAGTGCATTTGGATCAATCTCCCATCATTCTCTCTATATATATGCGTAGGGTCAGCATGGACAATCCTATCGAGATCCTTCTCAGAATACTGCATAGCAGGTTGGGACAATCTCCCACGAAGCCTTCTCCTCTACTACTCTAACTTCGTGTCCTCTCCGGAGGGCTACTTCCAGACATTGCTATGCAACTCTGAGGAATTCAGGAACACCACCGTCAACCACGACCTTCATTACATTTCATGGGATATTCCTCCCAAGCAGCACCCTAGGTCCCTTGGTCTTAAAGATTACAGGAAAATGGTCCTCAGCAACAGACCCTTTGCTCGCAAGTTTAAGAAGAACGATCCCGTTCTCAACAAGATTGACCGCCACCTTCTCAAGAGGGCCAGCCGCCAGTTCTCCCTCGGTGCATGGTGTCTTCAAGACGGAACCCAATGCTCCATGCTGCACGGGGAGAATTATGGGCTTTTAAGCCCCGGATCTGGTTCCAGGAGGTTCAAGATTCTACTTGACAAGTTGCTTTCTGCTCAAAATTTTCCTAGAAAACAATGTAGATGATTTGTTTTTTTATTTTTTGAAAATGCGATTCTTATACACAAGGGAAGGATGATGGTGCGGTATAGTTAACTACATTCAACAAAGAGGAATTAAACGAATCTTGTTATAAATCACCAGATATTAAACACAGACTTCATACTATTTTTTGTTGTTCAATTGTTTTTCTAAATTAATGCTCGACTAAAATCCATACTACAAATATAACTAACTCATGTATACATACTATTTGATATATTTGGCTCCCAAAAATACTTCGTCATCAGTTAATACTCTATTTCTCATAATTTAAAACCCCACATTGCCACATCTGCCCTATTTTCGCGATTGTTAGACCATCTCCATTGATACACTAAAACCTAAAATGAGATAGGTATTTAGCTCTAATAGTACTCAAAAACCAATATTATTTTTGGTTTTTGAGAAAAAAAAAATACCTATCTTTAGGTTTACACTAAACTAAAACCTAAAAGTTTTTCAAATTTTGTAAATAAAAAAGGCGTAATATAGAGAATATTCTTTTAAGTTTAAGTTTAGTGTAAATGGTTGGAGTAAAATCAATATTTAGTGTGAGATTTACACTAAAATGGATTTTAGTTTAGTGGAATGGTTGGAGATGATCTTAGCGAGTAAGTTGTTGGGAAATAGAGACGTATAATCACAAATATAAAATCATGAAATAAAGAAATGAATTGTTTACATAGTTTTATGTGATGTGTATTTATATTTCGGGGTGATGCTAAACCAAAAATTTTACTATATAGTTTTCAGTTGCAAGTTAATGAGAGTATAAATTCTTATATAAGCAATATAAAGATTAAATCCTAGTTATAACAGGAAATCTCCGTAGTGTTCATCTTCTTTGATTTCTTTTTGTCATGAAATGAAACTAGGTGAGCAATGTGGCTGGGTGGCCCACATAATTAAACTAATAACCCGGCGTTCAGTATAAATTTTTTTTGTTTTGATTAGTATAGTCCATCTTGTGATTAATTGTATTGCACAGGATTTGACTTCGAAAATTTAATAAAATTTTTATTTTAATTTTATTCACGCACTCAACGTTCGATTTAACACTGTAGCTTAAATTCCTATTAGAGCACTCCCAATGGCGTCGGCGAAAACTCGGCGACTTTTCGCCGAAAATCGCCGAGTTTTCGCCGACCAATGAAAGGAATTCGGCGAAAAATCGGCGATTTTTCTCCCGATTTAACGCCATCCGGCGATTCATCGCCGAAAAATCGCCGAATCATCGCCGCCCACTGTGGGCGCGATTCGGCGATAATTCGACGTTTTTTTATTTTTAACGGCTAAATTTGTAAAAATGAAATGTTGAGTTAGGGAGAAATAAGGGAGAAATAAGGGAGAAACCATTGGAGCAGTTGGCTAAAAGTTGGCTAAAAACTGGGGATAAATTATGGTGCTGATGTGGCGCTGATGTGGCAGAAATAAGGGAGAAATAAGGGAGTTTTAAGGGAACCCATTGGGAATGCTCTTAATGACCCAAATACAAGTTTATAATATATTTCGCAGATTAGTTATTCTTATAATTTTCTTTTTCCTCTAAATATCTTATTTTCTCCTTTTTTGGATTATTATATTTTATTCATTTAACTCAATAAATATCTATTCTTTAATATTTTACCTAAAATAAACTCCTTAATTATATCTTGCACGAAGTATACGATTACGTACACAGGGTAGTGATAAAATGTAAACTTATATATTGTACAAACTCCAAATTTTTCAACACAATGTTAACACATTGCATAATTTCAAGATTTTGATGTCAATACAAAGCAATACAATGTCATCATAATATCAACACAGTGTTGACTGTTGACACTGTGTTGACATTTTTTATTAATGTTATTTTGTCATCTGTTGATATTTTCTAACGGTTCAAATTAATGTTTGGAATTTATACAATATATAGAGTTTGCATTTCATCACATTCCTATGTATACATTTGTTAACTACAAATTTTTTCATGGGTTTTAGTTAATAAGTGTTTATATCTTGGGAAGAAAATTTTGAGATGTAGAGGCAGAGAAGAAAACTAATAAGTGCTTATATCTTGGAAGCAGAAATTTTTACAAAGTGATAATGTTTGCTATGTGTCGTTGTGTTGATATAATGTTTGCTAGACAGGATTTAAATGCCTATTTTCATTGGTTTCATTCGGAGTTTTGTAGTAACATGGGATAAATCATAATTTGACCAAACTTCGTAGTTTAAACGATTATTATTTCTTATTTTATTCTCTCTTTATCTTTCTTATTTTTTTCTTATCCTATACTTTATTCTATCCAGTTAATTCAATAAATATCATTTCTTGAATACCATGCCCAAAATGAACTCTTCCTATAGTGAGACATGGGGAGTATACGATTACATACTCATTTAATCACTTTAGATGTCGTCAGCTGCGCATTGCGCAAGGGCTAATTATAAAAATGATATGTGAGGTCATGCCATGTGTTTAAAATTTACAAAGAGACCTACGGGTCAAATTATAAAGGGACGTATGAGTCAAAATACGAAGGGACCTACGGGTCAAAAAACATCATTCTTATTTTTTAGCAATTGAATTTCTCACATCAATCATCCAAGCATAATCTTCTTCCCGTTGAAGTTGATGTGACTTTTGTCTCCCAAGATTTGCTGAATCTATCTTCTAAAGTGCATGTTGGTCCAATCTTGTGTCCAAATTATCTTTGAAAGCTTCTTGGAAAGATCTGTTTTATCATTCAACATAAAAGTAATTATACTTTGTGCATCCAGATTATACAAGGAATTTATTTGAAAAAAAAAATTAAGAGTACAAAACAAATTGAAATAAAAATGACATTCTATCTCAAAAGATCTTTCTTAGCATATTATTGATGATTAACAAATACAGTACCATTTTTTATTGCCGTATTGGGAAAATACTGTGAAGAATTCTGGAATCTCATCATATAAGTGACATACTTGGATTTTACATGATTTTAGAGGGTGGTTTTGTATGAATTTGATCATATTTTGTCTATTATTGGGCGTGTTTATATCTACTTTTCTATTATGTTGGTATGTTGTCCATTTTGTTAAGAATGTGTAGAAAAAGGTATAAAATATGTGGATGTGCAGCAACCTTGGTTTGAGACAATTTTTACTGGAGATTTTGAAGTTCAATCAGACCCTAATGCATATCAATCTCTTCGTCTTTGAAAGAGCTTCGCGTAGGTATCTCGCACGCCTCAGTCGGAGATTAGTAGAAGAAGTTATGACCGTTATAGGAACACTGCGTTGTCCAGAAACTTTCACGCGGCTGGGTGAATTATTACCCCGTAAATGCACTCGACCGGGTATAATGATTATGCACTGAAAGCGTCAGAAACTGGTCGAAAATCATCACCCGGCATGGTGATTTTTACCCTTTATAATACCACCCGACCGGGTGATTTTTACCCTTTATAATACCACCCTGCCGGGTATTCTTTTGCGTTGGCGTATTCTTTTGCCAAAAATACGATTTTTTATGGGGGTTCAAGGGAAAAACACCCAGGGTTCACATATTCTACACCTACCGCGCCAACACTCACACACCCCCAAGAACACCTTTGAGAGAGAGAATTGAAGATTGAAGATTTCCATTCAGAAGATTAAAGTTGCCTCCATAGATTCATTCTCACAGGAGTATCTTAATCTTTTCTCCATGTATTTCATAGAATCTTTTGTTTCGAACATGGTTTTTATGAAGAACATGAGTAGCTAAACACTTTTTGTAGAATTCTTGGTGATGATGCACTAATTTAATAGTTTTTATCCAATTAATTTTGTACTTACCTCACTCTTGCAGTTATTTGATTATTCTTGGTTTTATTCCTTTCAATTGCTTGATCAGCACTTGATTGTGTAGGATTAATTGGATTAATCGGGAGATGAAATAATTAATTTGGAAATAAGAATAAATACCTTAATACTCCCTCCGTCCACGAATAGGAGTCTCGTTTTTCCATTTTGGTCCGTCCGCGAATAGGAGTCCCGGTTCATAATTACTATAAATAGTAAAAAGGTCTCACATTCCACCAACTCATTTCACTCACATATCATTTAAAACTAATATAAATAAGTGGGACCCATATTCCACTAACTTTCTTCCACCCACTTTTCTTAACATTTCTTAAAACCCGTGCCGGAAAGAAGTGGGACTTCTATTAGCGGACGGAGGGAGTACAATAGAACTCGGGAGAGTAGAGGTTTTGAGTGAGGTCTCTGATCTTATCGAGCTTTTGGGAGTTAAGGGTTTAGGATTAAAAGGGGACTTCAATCCTAGCACCTAATCTACAGGTTTCTCACCTCGGGAGGGGGTTTAATCTATAATTTTGGTCGACTTAATAACTCTAGAGAAATCAAAAGGTAAGACAATTTGATTGGATAAGAGCTCGGAATTATGCATCGGATCCTTGAGTTCTACAATTTTCTCCATGTTATCTTTTCCCTTCGTGTTTACTTGTTTTCATTTGTTTATTTGCTTTTTATATGTTTTCAGTAATGTTAGAACAAACCAAACTTTTCCCGATTATTTAGATAGTAGTTAACATTTGTTCGTGGTAGTTAAGTTGGTACAAATTTGTCTTTGTGGGATATAATACTCTTGCTTGCTAATTGCTACACTAGCCATGTACACTTGCGGGTATCACTTGTGTTAAAATAAGTCGAGTCAATAAGGATACATTCATTGTTGATTTAGCCATTGTTTTCTAGCTGTTCTCGACAAAGAGAAGGTTTAGCAAACTGAGTTGGTTTGGGAGAAGATGAAATTGAGTAATTGATTTTGTGTAGTTGCAGTGATCGTTGCTTTTATTGATTGGTAGGTAAAAAGGAGTGAATTCTTTATATTATTGCCATCGAAATCATTAATGTTGAGCCCAAATTGTATTGATTTATTCAATTTTAATACTATCCTTCAAGTCATTTATTATATTGATCAAATGGTATTAATAAAGGATTTCATCAAAATGCTATTGTTTGTACATTATTGTGTATCAGATTTTTTTGTTTTGTTATATGTTACTTCGTAATTTTAAAGTTCTTATCATGTTATCGATCATCTTTTAATTATTAATAAATACTATAATTTCTATATTTGAATATATATTATTTTTTTACATATATGATCAATTTAATATTATGTATTCTATATATCATATGAATGTCATTTGAACATAATTTTATTGTTTTGATTAGTACGGTTCATGACGTGGTTGGTAGCACTGCAGAGGATTTGAGTTCGAAAATACAATAAAATATTTATTAATTTTATTCACATATTCAACTTTCAATGTAATACTCTAGCTTACATTCCCATTAATAAACCCAATATAAGTTTATACTCCCTCCGTCCCGCTTTAGCAGTCCCATTGACTTTTCTGCACTCGTTTTGTAAAAATGATAATAAATAGTTAAAGTGGAGAAATAATAAAGTAAAAAAGAGAATACTGTAGAGAAATAATACTTTGCACATTAGTTATTCTTATAATTTTATATTTTTTCTTTATTTATCTTATTTTTCCTCTTTCGTTGATTATTACTCCCTCCGTCCCTGAAAATTTGTCACTTATTTCCTTTTCCGTCCGTCCCTAAAAATTTGTCACCTTTCACTTTTACCATTTTTGGTAGTGGACCTCATATTCCACTAACTCATTCTCACTCACATTTTATTATAAAACTAATATATAAAAGTATGACCCACATGCCACCAACTTTTTCAACTCACTTTCTATTGCATTTCTTAAAACTCGTGCCGGGTCAAATGGTGACAAATTATGGGGGACGGAGGGAGTATATTTTATCCATTTACTCAGTAAATATCTATTCTTAAACATTGTACTCCCTGTGTCCCAACTATGTTGGTACAAAATTTTTGGACATGGAGTACATGTGATAATCTTCTTTACTCACGTCTTGCACGAAGTATAGGATTACGTAGACATTTGTTAACTACGAATGTCGTCAGTTGTACTAGTGAAACTAATAACGCAGCATTCGGTATCGTAGAAATATCCCATGTTTTGATATTATGAAATTTAATTTTGCATTGAATTTTTTTCCTTCAATTTTTGTTAGCCGATAATGCCCCTTGTTCAGGATTCTTCTCCCTCTCTGAAACATAACATAGCAACTAAAAATCAAAAAAAATATTCCAACAAGAATAGTCCAATGGCGGAGTGTTCTAGAGCAGATATAACCTATTAAGCTTAAAATTTTTAGTATTTTTTGTTAATTTGAGAGTTGTGCAACTAGTTTTGGTGCTGGAGGCAGCGCCGCTGGTCGTGGTAGCGGTGGGACCGGAGCAAAAAATACGGCGGCGGTAACTGTGTGTGGGCAACAAGTGGAGCCGAGGTGGCGTTTGTTTCTTTGAATTTGGTAAGGAGGAGTTAGAGAGAAGAGCGGAGAGAGTGGCGGTGGCTGGTGGCTCCTGCTGCTCGCCGGAAGCTTGAGATTTTTCAGATTTGAGATTCATGTGTCCCCTAACCCAAGGGCGGAACAAAATCTGCACTCATAGACTTTTCCTCCTCAGCGCCAAAATGCATGGGTAAACAAGGAATTCCACACTCAATTCTTGACTCAAAGACAGTTAGCATAGCACCCATTTTGCAAGAATTGAAAAATGGCTATTTCTTCTAGGAACAGTGAACACACCATCCTTGGTTAGAAATAAGCCTAAAATAAATCAGGTGGACAAGGAGAGATTGCAAACCCCCAACAACATCGTTTTGACTAAGAACATTGCACAGGTCTTTTGTAAGAAAGCTCACCATGCATCGTAATTATTCGGCTTAGAAGCACAGTAACAGTAACAGGGTGCCTACCTGTTTATACATGGCTAATTATCCTCACTTTTCTCCATATAACATAAGTAATTAAACCTTAAGGTCCTATCTATTATTAGGCGATTATATAAGATAATTACACATTGTCAAGTGGATGCATCAAGCAAAACAATGATTTTTAAGGCATATGGAATTATGGATTGATATAAAACATCTTTTAGTGAGAAATTATTTCCAATCAAAGAATACCAACCTTACCTTATCATCAACCATTATAATGCAGATACCCCTCTCATATTTACCACGGCGTCCAGCTCTACCATCATAGATACATACGAGTATATATGTTAAAAGAGCGGTGTGATAAAATTTCCGTTCCCTTATCATCTGCGATCAACAACATAGATTTTAGAAAATAATAAAGAATACAAGAATCACAAAATAAGAAAAGCTGTAAACAGACAAAAAAAATCAGATACTGAGATTGAGTCCAAGCTAAACATAGCAACCTGTGAAGCCACTAAAATTCACATGAATTTTATATTTGTGGAATTTGCTCTCTTGCTCCCATCAACAGGATTTGGCTCGAGTTTGAAAAAGTTGCCTTGTTTAAACTGCTCATTCTCATCAATTACAAGATATAAACCAGAACCACCAACAGGAAACTACATGACAAGGCTTTTGTGTATATTACATATCCATTCAGCACATAGTAGCTGAAACAAAAAACATGTATCTCAACTCTCTGCTACTTTTGATTACTCAAAGCTCCTAGAGGAGAAGTATATATGAATCAATGTTTCTCTCCATTATAAAATTATCAGTTTGATAAAATGCCAAAACACAAACATAGATTAGTAAGAGACATAAACATGGAGAAACCAAGACAGAAAAAGATAGAAACCTATGAACAAGATCAATAGCAAAATATAAATGGGAATAGAAGGCAAAAAATCCCATAAGCAAAATAAAATGATCATCCAACTAAGAATGCTTCATCATAGCTGCCAAAACAAGCTTGATCTGAGCTACTTTTAACTCCAAATGCTTAAGGTAATTCTGCACTTCCTCAACTCTAAGCTTCTTCCACTCCTTTTCCCCCTTAAGGCCTTGCCCTGATTCAAACAAGTCTTCACCATTCATCAACATCTTCTCCTCCATGGTCATCGCCCCACGGTAATTTGAGTTCACCCTCATCCTCTTCTTCGGCACCACCTCTTCACTCTCCTTCTTGTTGGCCGATCTCCTCACCGCACCACTAATCACCACAATCGGCTTCTCTTTATTCCCCCAAATTGTTTTCGACAGATCATAAACAGTCTGCTCGTGGGGCTTGGAGAAGGTGATCTCTTTGCCATTCTTGATTTTCTTATCGAACTTGTTCCTCATCCTTCTGATTTTATCAATTAACTGTGTTCGGCTACAATCAGCCTGCAGATCTTCCTTGATAAAAGAATGAAACATGTTTATATCTTTAGTTGGATCTGTTTTAAACTTAGCTAAGTAGTTGATCATCCCGTTCAAGATGACAATCTCGTCGTCCTCGCTCCAGATTCTCTGGAATGGGTTAGACTTCCTATCCGATGTCTCAGGCTCGGCGGACTTCCTAGGAGTATTTTTAACCTCAGCAGCAACGACATCGGCAGCAGCATCAAGAGTATTTTTAACATCGACGACATCAGCAGCAGCGACATCAGCAGAATTGGTGGCCTTGTTGATTCTCACCAGCGTAAAACGAAGCTTACTATCATCCACCGGCTTCACTTGAGTCTCTACCACTGGCTTCGCTGCTAGTGGCCTTTGCATCAAATCGGCATCAGAATCCAACTCAGTTTCAGATTCTTCTTCCTCTGATGAAGAAGATGGCAACAGTGGCCTCGCCATTGCAGATTGAGTCTGTTGGAGTTCCAATCCAGAGTCGGACTCTTCCTCGGGGGCTACTTCATCGTCTTCTTCGCTAGAATCCGACATAGTCTCACAATTTCTTGACATTTATTTTTCAAAGGAAGAGTTTATAGGGTTTGTGTGTTGAGATAACCATAGGCTGTATATAGACCTATTAGAGCGTCGTTTCTGCTTCTGCGGAAGATGATGCATCGACCTTCAAAATTTCGTTTGCCGCTTTCTTCTTCCCTTATTTAATTTGGATTCTATTTTCACATATGAAAATGATTATTTACCATAATTTGGATTGTAATTTCATATTATAACTTTTTATTTTTATTTAAGTATCCTTTTATAGGGAAGTGTTCTTGCTGAGCAACAAATATGAGCGCCTCATTTGCGCGACACACACGTGTCAGCAACATCAGCATTTTTTTATTTAATTTATTCTATTCATTTATGCTTCACTTCATCTTCTTCATAAATTTAAAAACCCATATACTGAAAAATTAAGTATACAGAGTTACAAATTCTTTCAATTCTCTTCGAAGTACTCCTATGTAACTTCCCTAGTTTTCATTGTCTCAAAAATCTTTTAATTTGTCTTCATTTTTTTCTAGTTTTGAAAATCTTGTTTCTATTGGTTCGTCTCTCATTTGCAAGTCTGCAACTTCAGTTTTAAGCATAACATATGCAGTAAAAAGAAACAATTCAATAAGTTCAAAAGATAATCGATTTTAAATTTAACCCGTGAATTCCAAAAGGCCAAAAGAATTAAAACAAATGCATTGCAACTCTAATGATCTAAAAAATTGTAAATGTCAAGCTTTCGCCGCTATTCTTTTGAAACACCACAAAAAATTGCTTCATTAAAGTGATTTCTCTCACTATAAATTGCTCACAAAAATATATGAAAAGAAGGTGTGTTACACTGATCCACCTATTTGATCTGTCCAATTTAGGATCGAATTTGGGTAGTGCGCCCACAACTCAAATTCTTCCTTATTTCTTCTTCTAATTTATGATAATTTATTTCCACCATAAATCTTTCCCAGAAAAACTCAGAACAATACAGCCCTAATTGATACTCACCCAAAATGAGCGAATCGGACAAATTGTTTTATAGATCCTAACAAGCAAAAATATTTACAGAGTTGGGTTTCTCTTTCCAACTGAAAAGAATGAAAGATACATGTAGAGAGGGAAATAGCTTTGGCAAGAAGAAGAGGATAATAATAAAAATATAAAAAATTGGTGACGTCATTGACACGTGTGTGTCGCGCAAATAAGGCGCTCATACTCCCTCTGTCCCATTAAAAATGAAACGTTTTCCTTTTTTGGCTGTCCCATTAAAAATGAAACGTTTCCTAAAATGGAAACAATTCTATCTCTACTTTTTCATCTCTCTTACTTTACTCTCTCTTCTTTCACTCACAAAACAACACTACATAAAATCCCGTGCCGATTTCCAAATGTTGCATTTTAAGTGGGACGGAGGGAGTATTTGTTACTCAGCATAACACTTCTCTCCTTGAGATTATATCTCACTATTTGAAGTTAAAGATTGCAGGAAGATTTTATTTTTAATTTGGAAAACCAAAACCAATCTAATTCGTAATTACTTCAATAACTCATATTGTAATTATGGAAATTATTTAATTAGGAGTATTATGGTATTACACTATTACTTAAGATTTAAACAGTTATGCTATTTTTTTTTTAACACTGAATGGTTATTTGTTAATTAAGATTGAAAGAGTTACTACTACTTTCTGGCCAATACTTTTTTTCATTTAATAAATTAGTCAAATAAATTCAAACACTTATTACAAAACTAATATTCCATGTTCCATTAAAGTGGAAACATTTATTTATTTTCAGGACGTTCTTAAATTAGAAACAACACTCTCTCTGCTTTTTCCAGTCTTTTACTTAATTCTCTATCATTAACTCACAATACAATATTAAATAAAATCTTATACCGAAAAACATATATTTCATATTAATAAGACTCATGGAGTAGTATAAGTCACTCACTTTATTTATTAGGAGAAAACACCTTCATGACGTGAATAATAGTACTCCCTCCGTCCTGTATAATTTGTCACCATTTGACCCGACACGGATTTTAAGAAATGTAATAGAAATTGAGTTGAAAAAGTTAGTGGCATGTGGGTCCTACTTTTATATATTAGTTTTATAATAAAATGTGGGTGAGAATGAGTTAGTGGAATATGGGGTCCACTACCAAAAATGGTAAAAGTGAAAGGTGACAAATTTTTAGAGACGGGCGTAAAAGAAAATAGGTGACAAATTTTCAGGGACGGAGATAGTAGAAAATATTCCATTCATAAAATATGATATTTTCCATGTTTGTGTGGATATATCTAAGTAGGGGCGGAGCTACACTGGGGCATTTGGGCTCTTGGGCCCCCAACCATTGGAGATTTTACTATAATATATATATTCAGAGAGAGAAATAATGTAACTCAAACTTAGTAAATCATTTCTTGTCAAATAAATAGCAATATATATTTATCCAGTAACTTTTACTACAATTCATTTTTTAGAGATGTGTTTAATTTATTTTAAAGGATATAGTTTAAAAGGATATCATTTGTTCAATAACTTGTAAATATTGTATTATAGATTTTTAAACTACTTTTTTTTATTAATATTTTAATATAATTAATAGTTTTACCAAAAACTTTTAATATGTACATTTAAACAATTACTTTTACTTATGAAAAATTTAATTTTATTAGTAGATAAAATTCTTTTAAGATCATCACAAAGTTCTTATATCAATTATTCTTGATTAGATTACATTTAAGATCTTCTGATTTTAAATGATGGAAAAAGGCAAAACATAAAAGGGTCTTCCTACTACTAATTTCGATGACAATATCATCGAGAGATACTTACATTTATTAACAGTGAGTGCTAAAATTCTTGGACCCCCACTGCAAAATTCCTGGCTCCGCCACTGTATCTAAGTACTCCATCCATTCCGCAATAGGAGTCTTATTGGGTAATGATACGCATTTTAAGAAATGTAAAGAAAAGTGATTTGGAAAAATGAGTGGAATATGAGTCTAACTTGTATATATATTAGTTTTATAATAAAAAGTGAGTGAAATAAATTGATCGAATATGAGGCCTACTTACCATTTATGGTAAAAGTGAAATAAGATTCTTATTGTGGGACGGACCGAAATGGTAAGATACGTCTCTTATTGTTGGACAGAGAAAGTAATTTTGTTTACAGAATTATTCTCAAAAGACTACAATAAGATATTGTTCAGAATTATGTGCAATTCTGCACCACGAATAATAACGACTAGTCGACTACACTTAAAAAATGAATCACTTGCTAAAAAAAAGCTACATAGTGTAATATTTTACACATACATTACTCCCACTAGAAAGAAATTACTCCCTTCGTCCCATATTAGGAGTCACACTTCCGTTTTTGCACTCGTTTTATAAAAATGATAATAAATAGTTAAAGTGGAGAAATGGTAAAGTAACAGAGAGAATAATGTACAGAAGTTTCTCCATTTGTCATCTATCATGTTATCTTCCTCTATTAGTAATAAAGTGAATATCATGTAGAAGGTTTCCAACTTTTAAGTAAACAATATTCATATAATCACTTCATATTACATTTGGCGATGAACTGAGTGTAGGAACTATTTGAATAACTGAATTAGAAGATTCCTCAAAACATTCTATCTCTTGTGGATATTCCAATAGAATCTGGACATCGTCCTTATTGGATATTCCTCTGTCATCAATATAAACCAAGACTAGCCTTACTACTTTCAAGAAAGTAGTTTGACCTTCTCCGTCAAAGAACTTGTCGAGTACATGCATAAAATGCATTCTCAAACTTTCTTTGTAGAATTTTATCAAGGAAATAGAGGACATGAATTGGTGAATACAAACTTTAAGTTTTCAGCAATGAGAATCTTATCCATTTAACATTTCCAGTCTACATAATTTTGGCATTCGAGTTTGATTTATTTAAGTGTTGCAGACATTATTAAGAATTTGGCTGAGAAGAAATAAACTATTTATCACATTCTATGCTTGACACATGATAAGGCTAATTTCATGCATCGGTAATGTGCGAAAAATGTTATAATTTGCTGGGTCTAACACGTTTCCTAAGCCAGGTGTGTGAAGAAAATCGCTAGATCAAGGAAGTACTGAAGGAGATGGTCTAGCGAAGGAAAGGAACGAAGTGAGCAGGATTTACAAGGAAAATTGGCGTGACAGAGGAGTCTACAGCTGAGGGCAACAAAGTCTTATCTATACCTCGCTGGGCCCACTCAAACGCCTATATATATAGAAGAGCATGCAACGCAAAAGGGGGATAGTTTTTTTTCACTCTTCTTAGCTCACACACTTTACACACACTTGGGAATGGATCTGGGGTGGTCGTGATCGGAAGGGTACTTTCTAGAAAATCTCGTGTTTGGCAACACCGTCCGAGTGAGGGCGAAGATACAATTACCTTTAATTTCAGTTGTTTTGCTTGTTTTCACCGTCGAACTTCACTTTTGGGAGTCGACCTTGATGTTGATGATGCTTAATTGTTTTACCGTTCGAGGATCTGCGTTTAGCGGTTAAATTTCAAGTCATTTTGCATAGATCTCTCTGTTGTTAGCTTATTTCTTCAATTGTTATGTCGATCTCTGTTTATTTTGATGTTGAGGTGTTTGATGTGGAATTTGGTGACAGATCTGTGGTTGTTTGAGTATTCGGAGTTCTTTTTTTTTTTTAAAATCTGACGTGATGGAGAGTTTCTGCTGTTTGGAGTTCATGTCGGACGCTTGGATCCGGAGTGGATTTAGCGTCTGAGGTTGGATTCGACGTGTGGAAAGATAGTAGTTCGATAGATCTTGTTTTTTTTTCTTCTTGGTTTCTATTTTACTTCGTCTAGGGTATGCAGATCTGTTAAGTTCTTCGTTTATTATGCATAAATTTGATTTCAAGTCAGTAGCTCTGTTTTTATTTTGCTCATGCTGCTTTTCTTAAGAAGTTTTACGCAATTTTGGTTGTAGAAGACGATGTCACTATCAGTCGGTACGAGAGTTAGTTATTCTGCCAACTTTTCAGCCGTACCTTGTTTTTTTTCAGACATGGTCCTCACAGTAGGTTTATTTCCTAGGTCTAGCTGTTAGTTTAAGAATTTTTAAAAGTTCCCAAGTCAAGTTAATTTTGATTTTCCTCAACCCAAGAAAATGCGTGGCAGCAGCCAACACCAAAAAAAAAAACATTCCCAAATCCTTGAACATGAGTATTACGCATCCTTCTCTGTGGGATCGATCCCTACTTCTCTATACTAGGTTTAGTAAAGTGGTTGAGGGTTTTTTGAAAGAAAAAGTGCTCTGTGTGTCCGACGACCAGGATTCCTCGCGACCCACGAGTTCCTAGACCGAGTGATCTGGTGGACTTGCTGGATCTAGGGAACCTGCTATTTCCTATTTGAACACGCGTAGACCAGAGAACCTTTCAAGTGGCGCCGTTGCCGGGGATGGATGGCGTTTGTTGTTATTTCAAGTGAACCCGCTCACGCTATAGTCTCGAACCCACGCCGGAGGTCAATCGATATCAAAACAAATGTGCTCGGAGTTCTACCCACGTTCTCTGGACGGAGGAACGAATGCCCTTATGAGTTTTTAAATGAATTCAGCAAATTGTGTAGCATTCAGAAGCGACCTAATGAGGCGACGAAGGAGGACTACCGTCTGCGTGCAATACCGTTTGCCCTCAAAGGGGAGGCGAACACTTGGCTACTAAGGCTTCCGCCGGACTCAATCAATACGTGGAAGGATTTCAAACTAGAATTTTTGGACTATTTTTTCCCATCCAATAAGACGAACGCTCTGAAAAAAGAGATCCAGGAGTGCAAGCAGGAGTATGATGAGTCCCTTAGTTCTTACCGGTCTCGGTTCAAGGGATTGCTGGATGCTTGTCCTAATCATCGGATGATCGAGGCGGAAACTTATTATCTGTTTTATGAAGGTGCAAACCCCGAATCAAAGGACCTGATGAATTCTTCAAGCGGGGGGAATTTTACTAAGAACAAAGCAAGTGAAGCCAGGGAAACGCTGGGGAGATTAATTGAGGCAAAGAAGGCTTATGATAACCCGAGGAGCATCTTGAGAAGGGGATCGGTCAACGCAGCAACGGAGCAAACTGATAAGAAGGTGGAAGATAGGATAGACCAATTGGAGAAAGCACTGTTGAATGCGATTGAAAAATACAACCCCCACGTTCCATCAAGGAGTGAGAAATCTCCGGGTCCGGAGGAAAGACAGATTCAGCCTTATTATGGTCAACCTAGCGAAGAGGAGTGCCATGCCCAGGCGAATTCGATGGGAAGTTGGAATCCAGATGGAAGTTGGAACCAAGGAAGACAGAAGGACGCACCGTGGAGGACTCATCCCAATTTTCGATGGAGTGAAAATGACCAGAATCAATCGCCCTCGCAGCAAATCACGAATTACACACCCCCCCCCCCCCCCCCCCCAGAGAGACAACATAACTGGTCAGGAAGGAATCAAGAAGGCCAGCTGCAAGCGGGATATAAGAATCAAGACAACACAAATTGGGGAAATAGGAATCAGAATAACCAAAACAATTCGGGAAACTCCTATGTGCCACCTCACCAAATGAATAACCAAGGCAACTTTCAGAATTCCCAACAGAACCACCAAGGAAATCAAGGGTCTGGTGGCCAGTACAATAATCAAGGGTCGAATAACCAATACAACAATCATCAAGGCAATTATCGACAGAACCAAGGTCAAGGACAAAATTTTGGTCAATTCAACTTCAGACCACAACGGAGTTTGGATGACATGGTCCATGATCTAGTAAATTCACAGCAGTTCATGCAAGGTAACCTACATTCCAACAATGACATGGTGCACAAGTTGCAAGATGCTCAGTCTGAACAAAAAGCCGCCATGGACATGATGGCTAAACAACTTTCCCAGATCGCAGTTTCCTTGAATGAGGTGCGAGGGAATGAAGGCAAACTTCCTACTACCGTCAAACAGCCAGACCGAGCAAACATTAGTCAAATCACCTTGAGATCTGAGCGGGGTTATGAAGGGCCGACGTTGGAAAATGAAGAGGAAGGCACTAGACCAAGGGAGATCCTTATTCAGGACGACCTCCAGAAGGGAGACTTAGGGGGATCCCTACCTCGATCAAGGGACCCGTTCTTCCTAGACCCCGAACCTGAGGAAGGAAACAAAGCAGTTGATGAAACCCAGGCTGGGACTTCCACAAATGTAGTAAAACGAGAAAAACCATTTCCATATCGAGGGGAGGCGAAGAAGAAAAAAGATGATACAGAGGATCTCATGGAGATTTTCAGCAAGTTGGAAATCAACTTGTCATTCTTGCAAGCCTTGAAAATGCCCGCTTTCAATAAGTTCATCAAGGAGTTTATTGCAGGGAAAACCAAGCTGGATGGGAAGATTGTGATTGGAGAAACTGTGTCTGCTGTGATACAGAAAAGAAGGATGCCCTTGAAATGCACCGACCCAGGTATGTTCACATTACCCATCTCTTTAGGGGATATCAAAGTTGAGCATGCCATGTGTGATCTAGGGGCATCAATAAATGTTTTGCCACTTTCGATCTATAAGAAGTTAACTGGGGTAAGAATGGTTGCTACCAAGGTAGTGATCCAGCTAGCAGATAGAACTTGCATTTGCCCTGAAGGACTGTTGGAAAATATTATAGTCAAAGTGCATGAATTTCTATATCCTGCTGATTTTTACGTGATCAAGATGAATGATAATGAGTCTGCTGAGTCTAGTGGGGTACTTTTAGGGAGGCCATTTTTGCGTACGGCTAAGACCATTATCGATGTGTTTGATGGAACAATTTGTTTGGACTATAATGGGGAAAAATATACCTTTAGCATAGATGAGGGGATGAAAAGACCTTTAGATGTTGAGAATCTCTACGCTATTGATGTTATTAACCCTTTAGTCCAAGAATATCTTGAGACAGAATTGATACAGGAACAAATCGACAACTCGGAGTTGAGCCATTCGATTGACAAAGAAGTTGTGGGATGGTGTGCAGCAGTGAACACAGAAGAATTGACAGATGAAGAGCTCACAGAGGCCATTATGGAATTCTGCAGAAGCCCGGAATCAGCTAGGTCCAAAGGATCAGCTTATGTGGCCAGCTTGGAAAAATCTCCTGGGTCGGGGAAAGAGACTTTACCGGAAATTTCAGACAAAAATCCCTTGCCCCAGGAGACGAATGGAACGAAAAAAGAGCTGAAAACACTTCCACCAGGCCTTAAGTACGCTTACTTGGAGGAGGACGAGACATTTCCAGTAATAGTCAACAGCAACTTGACTAAGGAACAAGAGAAGGAGTTGTTGGAGGTCATCAAAAGGAACAAAAAGGCAATAGGATGGACTCTCTCAGATTTGGTGGGAATAAGTCCGGATCTTTGCATGCACCACATCCGTTTAGAAGAAAGTGCAAAGGCTCATCCAGATGCGCAACGGAAGCTGAACCCGAACATGCGAGAAGAGGTCCTAAAGGAGGTATTGAAGTTGCTTGCTTTAGGAATCATTTACTCCATTCCTGACAGTGAGTGGGTCAGCCCTGTCCATATGGTGCCAAAGAAGTCTGGGATACAAGTTGTCAAAAATGAGAAGAATGAATTGGTACCCACAAGATTAGTGACGGGATGGAGGATGTGCATCGACTACAGGAAGTTGAACGAAGCCACAAAGAAGGATCATTTTCCTTTACCTTTCATTGATCAGATGCTGGAGAGATTGGCAGGCAAACAGTATTTTTGTTTCCTTGATGGATACAGCGGCTATTTCCAAATCTACGTTAATCCAGAGGATCAAGAGAAGACCACATTCACGTGCCCTTTTGGTACATATGCATACCGAAGAATGCCATTTGGATTGTGTAATGCACCGGGGACTTTTCAACGATATATGAGGAGCTTTTTTTCGGATTTGTTGGAAGTATGCATTGAGATATTCATTGACGATTTCACCGTTTAAGGGAACTCATTTGATACTTGTGTAGCCAGCCTTGATCTAGTGTTGCAGAGATGCCAGGAAAAACATTTAGTGTTGAACTTCGAGAAGTGCCACTTCATGGTGACTGAAGGCATTGTCGTGGGTCACGTGGTTTCTGAGAGGGGTATCCAGGTAGACAAGGCAAAGGTGGATGTGATATCAAAATTACCATACCCCACGAACCAAAAAGAGGTAAGAGGATTCCTAGGCCATGCAGGGTTCTATAGGAGGTTCATAAAGGATTTTGCAAAAATCGCTCAACCACTCACTCGGTTGTTACAAAATGATGTGGAATTCGTCTTTGACGAAGGATGCGAGAGGGCGTTCCAGCTGCTTAAGGATAGGTTAGTATCAGCACCAATAATTAGGGTACCAGACTGGAACCATCCTTTCGAGATAATGTGTGATGCAAGCGATTTCGCTGTGGGAGCCGTCTTAGGACAAAAAATTGATGGAAAAAGCTATGTGATTTTCTATGCTTCCAAAACACTAAATCAAGCTCAGAATAATTATGACACCACGGAGAAGGAAATGTTAGTCATCGTGTATTCCTTTGAAAAATTCCGACCCTACCTTCTTGGGTCAAGGGTTATAGTCTTCACAGATCACGCAGCGATAAAGTACTTACTGGCTAAGAAGGAGTCGAAGCCAAGGTTAATCCGTTGGGTGTTACTTTTACAGGAGTTTGATTGGGAAGTACGAGATAAAAGAGGAACGGAGAATAGGGTAGCAGATCAATTGAGCAGAATCTTCCAAGGAGAAACAGAAGAGGCCATACTCGATGCCTTTCCCGAGGAACATTTGTACCTTTTGGAGAAATTTCCTAGACCACCTGACTGGGAAGCAGTTTTGGCCTTGACCGGTCTAGGGGAATCGGATAAGGGGAAGCGCACGCTGAATGCAGAACCGTGGTTTGCTGATCTAGCCAACTACTTGGTCACGGGAGAGATGCCAATTTCAGAAGAAGTTTCCCGGGCCCAGAGGATGAAGATTAGAAGCGAATCCAAATTTTATTTTTGGGATGATCCTTACCTGTGGAAAATGTGCTCAGATCAAGTGATTAGGCGCTGCATTCCCGAATGGGAACAAAGAGATGTGTTAAATCATTGCCACACGTTAGCATGTGGAGGCCACTTTGGGCCAAGGAAAACAGCGAGGAAGGTTCTCGACAGCGGATTTTATTGTCCAACATTGAATAAGGATGCTTTTGAGTTCTGCCAGTGTTGTGAGAGATGCCAACAGACGGGGGGGATTTCAAGGAGAGATGAGATGCTTCAGATCCCAGTGATCGTGTGCGAAATTTTCGATGTGTGGGGAATGGACTTTATGGGACCGTTTCCGTCATCCTGTGGGAATACTTACATATTGGTTGCAGTGGATTATGTATCTAAGTGGATAGAAGCTAAGGCCACCACAACTTGCGAATCGAAGGAGGTGGCGAAATTTCTCAAGGATAATATTTTCAATAGATACGGAGTTCCTAGAGCCATCATCTCAAACCAAGGAACACATTTCTGTAATCGCACCATCGAGGCTTTGATGAAGAAATATGATGTATACCATCGAGTGTCAACTCCTTACCATCCTCAGTCTAATGGCCAGGTAGAGATTTCTAATCGCGAGATCAAGGCGATATTGGATAAAACAGTTAATCCGTCAAGGAAGGACTGGAGCAAAAGACTCAGGGACGCATTGTGGGCCTACAGAACTGCTTTTAAAACGCCTATTGGAATGTCACCTTACAGACTTGTGTTTTGTAAGATGTGTCACTTACCTGTGGGTATTGAACACAAGGCGTACTGGGCAGTGAAAGAAATGAACATGAAGCCGATAGCTTGCGAAGAAGAGAGGAAGTTACAATTGCAAGAGTTGGAGGAACTTCGGCTGGAGTCGTTTGAGTATGCCATGTGGTACAAAGAAAGAACGAAGTTATGGCATGATAAAAACCTCCGGGTCAAGGAACTTCATGTGGGACAGAAGGTGCTCCTTTTTCAGTCTCGGCTTAAGCTAATGCCAGGGAAACTGAAGTCTAAATGGATCGGCCCATACACCATCGTTGGCATCCGAGCAAATGGAGCAGTGGAGATCCAGGGAAGTACTCCAAACTCTGTTCCATTCCTTGTAAACGGTCATAGAGTAAAAGTCTATAGGGATAATTCTGAGTTGTGTGTTGTGGACGAGATTCCACTACACACACTCCCTATTATTGCCTAAAAGGACGGGGGTAATTTCCGATGAATTCCTGGGTCAGGGAGTAAGTTAATAATTTTCAAAATTCAAAACTGAACCAGGGAATCTCGGAAATACAACACGGATGTAAATAGTTTAATTGTTTTCTTTTAAAAAATCAAAAAAAAAAAAAAATTCGAAGCACCAGACTCCAAGGGGAACCGATATTTTATGCCCTAACCTCGACCTAGGGGTCTGGAACCTTCATTTTCTTTATTTTGTAGGGCATGGTCGAGGGAATTAGCCTGGAGGAGAATCTGAAGGAAGGAGTCAAGGAGGGAAAAGATATTTCGAATTTCAAATTCTGGCCGATAACTATGGGAGACGTACGGTTGCTTACATCACGCCTGCAACCGCACCATCTTTTCACCAGAAAAGCAACTGTCGTCCTTCTCTCTCCAGTCATTCCTAATTAGACGAAATTTTTGTTTGCTCTTCATTCTCTCTTAATTCATTTTCTCTCTCTAAAAACGGACGAAACCCTAACCAAAAATTGCCCAGTTCTTTTCATTTTTTTTCTCAGATCTACACCGATGGACTCTACCAAGGGCACTGAGTATGACCCAACCTTGTTGGCCGAGTTGACGCAGAAGGTGTGAAGTTTAGAGAAAGCAAAGGAGGTGTATGCCCTATTCGCCGCCAGTCTAATGCCGTCTGCGCCAACTGCACCGTCACTGACAATTCCGGCAGATTCGGCTGCGAAATCGGCGAATCTCTCTGAAGAAGGATCGCGAGTCGCTACACCACCGCATGCAGAAACCGCTTCGCAAGAGGCGGAGGAAGAGGAGGCATTACACAAACAGTCGGAGGATGGTGAACCGACTCATGACGAGACCTTGGTGGAGACAGAAGGGAAAGAAACTGAGAGCCCTAATCTTGAGGGTAGGGAAATGTGTGAGGGGGAAACCCTTATTTCTGTTGAAATTCGTGAGGGAGAAATCCCTGTGTTAGATGAAGTTGCGGAGGGGGTAACCCCTATGGTGGAGAGAGTGGCTGAGGGGGAAACCCCTGTGTTTGAAATGACTACTGAGGGGGAAACCCCTACTTTAGAAGATGTCAGGGGGGAGAACCCCATTTATATCGAGGGGGCAAACCCTATGTTGGCTAGGGAGGGGAAAACCCCAGAGAAGCTTTCTGCAGAGTCAGATCTACATTCATCGAAAGTACCGGAGCCCGAGGAAGGGCTGAAACTGATTGTGGACCTGGTTGAAGACCAGGAAGAAAGTGAGCCCAAGGTTGATGAGAGGGCAGAACGGAGGCGCACCAGGAGGAGCCTCCTTGATGAGGTCGATGACTTAGTGCCTGACGCAACAAAGGCAGAGGAGCGCCGCTTGGCCAAGGAAAGGGCTAGGAAGGGAAAGGCGGCGGCGACTTCATCCACCCGGTCCAGGAAAGCTCCCTCCGTCCAGGAGGTCGAGGAGACCCTTTCCCCTGTACCCGAGGAACCCTCTGTCGAGGAACATGACGAGCCCACCCCTGACCCCGATAGTGAGTCTGAGGAAATGGAAGAAGAGCCTGTTCCCGGACGTCCGGTAGTTTGGCTAACTAAAGACTTGTTGGAGGAGATGAGGCAGTTTGACGACCAGAAGAGGATCGCAGTGTATAAGGAACGATGTAGCGCCGGGAAGATGGCCAAGTCAGGAAAACAGTACAGCAAGAGGGAGCTCAAGACGATTGCATGTGGTAAAGAACTCCGCGCCTATATCCGAGCAATAGGATTTGAGTGGCTGTTGCAGCACAGCCAAGAGAGGGTACCAGTGGATTTAGCAAGGGAGTTTTTCTACACTTTTCGTTTGAAGAATACCACTGACCTGGACGCGGATTCTATCACATTCAGGCTTTTCAATCAGGAGTACGAATTGAGCATTAGGGAGTGGTCCCTACGGATGGGGTTGTTTACCCAGGAAGAAGATGAAGAGGGGGCATGGAACGACAGGATGGTCGGGATGCCAAAGAACACACCCGGATTCAAGGTCCAAACAGCATGGGAACTGGTTACGCACCCTAAGTCAGGGGCGTTTAAATCCAGCTACACCAAAGCTTCCCACATCGACAACCGGGTCCTCCGTTTTGCTCAAACATTTGTCAGCTATAATTTGATGGGCAGTGCAAACTCAGCTCTCACCACTACCGACCTCTACTTCACATGGTGCATGGCGAAGGGTGTTAAGGTACACCGCGGATACTGGTTGGCGCAGGCGTGCCACCAAATGACGAGCAACCCGGGGCGTCATATGTACACCTGCCACCTCATCGGCGCTTACCTCCAGAGAAATATAGACATGAGAATTGCCAAGGCCGCTCCGCTAGTAGTCATGTGCGAACCCCCAGAGGTGTTTAGTGTTGATTATTTCTTCAACAAGGGGTTGCTGCAGACTCAAGGCACCAGGACTCTCTTCTATTCGTTGGGAGACAAGGTGAAGGCAGAGCCGGAGGAAGCCGAGGAAGCCATGCCGAGTGAAGAGGTTGAAGAGCTGCGCAAGGAAGTCCAGGACGGGAAAAAGGAGATGCAGATGATGAGGAGAGAAATGATAAAGGAGCTCGGTGGGATAAGGAAGGAATTGATGGGAAATCGGGAGGAAGTACAGACCCTGAGGGGAAATATTGCTGATTTGGCGGTGAAGTGTGCCAAACAGAATGATAGGATGACGGAAGCGGTGGAGCTTTCAATGAAAATGTTGAAGTGGATGCAGCAGACGCAGCCCACTCAGAGCAGTCCCTCCGTCAAGCGACCACAGCAGTCGCTCCAGTTGATCTCCCCGACCATTCCCGTGCAAGTTCCAGCCCCACCAAAATCAAAGTCTATCGTGAGAAAGCCAGTACCTAAACAAACAACACAGGAGGAAGAAGAGCTGGAGCAGCCAGCCAAGAAGAAAGTGAAAGTGACCCGACCCGGAATCCCACCCCAGTCTGGCTCTCGAGGGAGCCAGCCCCAGAAGTGACCAATTATCTCTTGACCAAGTAACTTTTATTTGCCGTTCTTTTCGTTTTTTTTTTCATTTACCTGTTATATATGTGTTTAATATTTGTTATATCTTCTCCCACTTAGCCCACTGCGTGGTCTAAGTCTGAGAAGTTTTTGTTTTCTGTTGTTATGTTTGTTTTCCTTTGTTATCTGTGTTTCTTCTCCCACTTAGCCCATTGCTTGGTCTAAGTGTGAGAAGTTTTATTATTTTGTTTTATTATTTTGCATTGATCTCTCTGTTCCCCCCTTCACGACGATGGCTTAGGGACAAGCTTGAGTGAAGTGGAAGGAGGAGAGGAGTCAATGCATTACCCGTGTTGCATATTAAGAGTCTGTTAGTCTTAAGTGTTGTCACATGAGCCAGTGGATATAATACGGCATGATCCCCTTAGTGAAAGTAATTGAAGATAGGAGGCATTTCAACTTAAAAGCTTTTTCCTTAAATAAGCCTAGTTAATTTGAGTGAAGCAAGAACGACGGAGAATGCCTCTACTTACTTAGTTGTGAAGCCCTACTATATAGTGAGTTATAAACCTCAGATAACTTTGAGCTAACACATGTTTAAGGGCCACCACTGAATGCTTAGGGAGAAGAGCTATGAAGGAGAAAAATTGGGAATTGGGTTATGAAGGTATAAGCTGGACGAATTCCAGGGAAAGACGTTATAAGCTGGACGAAGTCCAGAAGAAAGGAGAAATGGAGGAATAAGCTGGACAAAGTCCAGAGGAAAATTTATAAAAAAAAAAAAAAAAAAAAGAGAGAGAAGAAGGTGAAAAGAAAAAAATAATAATAATAGAAAAGATGAGGAATAAGCTGGACGAAGTCCAGGGGGGGGGGGAAATGGTCTAAAAACAGGAATGATAATAGCCTGACCCAGGAAGGAGAAACTCTCATAACCCAACGCTTCAGTGGTGTAGCATTAACTTAAGAGAGAATCGATCCTAACATCCCTGGTGAGGAATGAGTGATCGAGTGAACCCAACAATTGGGTAAGTAGAAAGCTATCTTGACAAGCAGACAGATTGGCTAGGTAAAGGAAGGGAAAGGGCCTATTTGGAGGAGTGCAAACTATTGGATTGACCTTAATCTTGTGGGGACAGATGCCTAAAATTGAAACTAGCTCATGTATATGTGTTTTACGTGTTTGTATGATTTTCATATATTTTCTTAGTTTTTTTTTGTGTCTAGGTCTAGGAGTCGGTCAAGAGATAACCTTGCTTGAAATTTGC
Source organism: Salvia hispanica (assembly GCF_029641045.1). Taxonomy (NCBI): domain Eukaryota; kingdom Viridiplantae; phylum Streptophyta; class Magnoliopsida; order Lamiales; family Lamiaceae; genus Salvia; species Salvia hispanica. The sequence continues at coordinate 26,304,096 of NC_142696.1, forward strand.
CTTATTCTTTTTCTTTTCTTGTCTTTATACTTGAGGACAAGTATGGTTTAAGTGTGAGCAGTTTGATAAGGCTAATTTCATGCATCGGTAATGTGCGAAAAATGTTATAATTTGCTGGGTCTAACACGTTTCCTAAGCCAGGTGTGTGAAGAAAATCGCTAGATCAAAGAAGTACTGAAGGAGATGGTCTAGCGAAGGAAAGGAACGAAGTGAGCAGGATTTACAAGGAAAATTGGCGTGACAGAGGAGTCCTACAGCTGAGGGCAACAAAGTCTTATCTATACCTCGCTGGGCCCACTCAAACGCCTATATATATAGAAGAGCATGCAACGCAAAAGGGGGATAGTTTTTTTTCACTCTTCTTAGCTCACACACTTTATACACACTTGGGAATGGATCTGGGGTGGTCGTGATCGGAAGGGTACTTTCTAGAAAATCTCGTGTTTGGCAACACCGTCCGAGTGAGGGCGAAGATACAATTACCTTTAATTTCAGTTGTTTTGCTTGTTTTCACCGTCGAACTTCACTTTTGGGAGTCGACCTTGATGTTGATGATGCTTAATTGTTTTACCGTTCGAGGATCTGCGTTTAGCGGTTAAATTTCAAGTCATTTTGCATAGATCTCTCTGCTGTTAGCTTATTTCTTCAATTGTTATGTCGATCTCTGTTTATTTTGATGTTGAGGTGTTTGATGTGGAATTTGGTGACAGATCTGTGGTTGTTTGAGTATTCGGAGTTCTTTTTTTTTTTTTAAATCTGACGCGATGGAGAGTTTCTGCTGTTTGGAGTTCATGTCGGACGCTTGGATCCGGAGTGGATTTAGCGTCTGAGGTTGGATTCGACGTGTGGAAAGATAGTAGTTCGATAGATCTTGTTTTTTTTTCTTCTTGGTTTCTATTTTACTTCGTCTAGGGTATGCAGATCTGTTAAGTTCTTCGTTTATTATGCATAAATTTGATTTCAAGTCAGTAGCTCTGTTTTTATTTTGCTCATGCTGCTTTTCTTAAGAAGTTTTACGCAATTTTGGTTGTAGAAGACGATGTCACTATCAGTCGGTACGAGAGTTAGTTATTCTGCCAACTTTTCAGCCGTACTTTGTTTTTTTTCAGACATGGTCCCCACAGTAGGTTTATTTCCTAGGTCTAGCTATTAGTTTAAGAATTTTTAAAAGTTCCCAAGTCAAGTTAATTTTGATTTTCCTCAACCCAAGAAAATGCGTGGCAGCAGCCAACACCAAAAAAAAACACTCCCAAATCCTTGAACATGAGTATTACGCATCCTTCTCTGTGGATCGATCCCTACTTCCCTATACTAGGTTTAGTAAAGTGGTTGAGGGTTTTTTGAAAGAAAAAGTGCTTTGTGTGTCCGACGACCGGGATTCCTCGCGACCCACGAGTTCCTAGACCAAGTGATCTGGTGGACTTGCTGGATCTAGGGAACCTGTTATTTCCTATTTGAACACGCGTAGACCAGAGAACCTTTCAACACATAATCGCAAACAACCACAAAACAATTTATGTATCTCGCAACTGCCAAAACCAAAATAAGTACGCCTCTAGGGAGGTCATACAAATTCGGATTCCAACATTTTCCCGGTCACAATACCGACGAATAGTCCAGAGACCATTAAGGTGGCATGGTCGCCAAATATTGCCTAAGCTTTTACCATAAATATTTACATCTAGGAATTTAATTTTTGTTTTGATTCTAGGAAAGGAGTTACGCCACTAACAAAATTCCACTAAGAAAGCCCGAATATAAAAGTTCAAAATGTGGGCTACCTCACAACCCATACTTAGCCTGACTAACGACACCAAATTATGTTACCTAAACCTCGTATCAGCTTTTGAATCCAACGATATAGTACATAAATATAACCCTAAATCGTCCAAGTCCCATGCCACTAATTTTGGATTTTTTGTCAACAACTGGTGGGCTTTTCTCTATAGAAATTACTCCCTCCGTCCGCGAACAGGAGTCCCGTTTTTCCATTTTAGTCCGTCCGCGAATAGGAGTTTCGGTTCACTTTTACCATAAATGGTAATAGGGTTCCACCTTCACCTACTCATTCCACTCACATTTCATTTAAAACTAATATATACAAGTGAGACCCCTATTCCACTAACTTTTTTCCACCCACTTTTCTTAACATTTCTTAAAACTCGTGCCATCAAGAAATGAGACTCCTAATTACGGACAGATGGAGTATATATTTGTACTGTTAGCTGAACTAAATTTCATGAACTTTTACTAAATTAATTATAAAAAAAATCTTTAAATGACAGAAGCGACAACTCCAAAATAATACTCCCTCCGTCCCGCTTAAGATGATACGTTTTCCTTTTTAGTTTGTCCCAACTAAGATGACACATTTCTTTTTTTGGTAACTTTCTCTCTCCAATTAATACACTCAACCACTTTTTTCCACTCCTATTAAATATTCATCTTTCTTTATCTTTCTACTTTAATACTTACACCCACCTTCTCTCTCTCCAATTAAACACTTTAACCAATAACTCCTAAAACCCCGTGCCGGCTAAGTAATGTGTCATCTTAGCCGGGACGGAGGGAGTACTATTCATTTCCTCTTTTCAGAAATGCCACATGTATATAGTAATACCTTTTTGCGTTCTCCGTGATTTCAATATTTTAATAGTAATATTTTGGCTTCCTTTCAAATTGGTACTATTAAATTTTCAATTCTTGAACACACAGATATGAAAAACACATTCGATTTATAAGGATTAAGTTATGAAAAAATTGATAAACGTTAGTTCAGAAAGTGATACTCAATTAATTTTGAAGTGAATGTTGACGGAGATAAACCTTCATTTGACAATAAGTCTATGCAACCAAATTTTGTACAATTAAAAATTAATTTATTTGAGAAAAAAAGTAATTTATTAAGTACAAAATAATTAAAAAGTATATACATATATATTAATAGGGAACGTGCATAATGCCTTCAGTTAATATAAATAAATCTGTAAAAGAATTTCAAACCAACTCAAATACCTTCAATCTAATTGTTTACTAATTCAAAGGTGACACTGATTACTACCCTTATTACAAATAAGATGTGTTGATATGACCCCATAAAACAAATGATTAAGAAATGACAAAAATGTTCAACAAACCACCCAGAAAAGATGGATTAAAGCAATATATTTGAAAGGGATTTACAATTGGAACAGAGACGCAAGAAACCTCTGCAAATCCTACTCTTTTAATTTGCAACTGAACAAAGGTGCAATAATTAGACTTGTATCATTAGTTTTGCTGCTCCTCTCTCTCCTCTTCTCTATAGAACTAGGAACCTAGCTAGCTAGTCCTCCAAAAAAAAATATATAAATAAATTCTTCTCAAGTGGCCCCCACTCCAAGAAAATCAATGAATCTCATTTGCAATTCCCCACAAGCAGAGAGAGAGAGATTGTTGGCTACTGATTCAGATGCAGAATCTTGAGAATTTGAAGAGGTTTGATTGAGGTCTGCAAAGGAAAGATGAAATCTTAGAAGATGGAGTAATTTAGTAGTAGTAGTTTATTAGTAGTGGAAAAAGTAATGCAGAAAGAAACATACGATTTGGAATGTGTTGAAGGGGTTTAAGAGAGGAGAGATGTGAATTAGGGATTTGTAGATTGATTTGGTCCACCCTGTGTTTGTGTTTCCTGGCCATGATGACATGCCAATGGTTCTTCACTGCGTTGTCTGTTCTGCCTGGAAATAACCTGGCAATCATGGCCCATTTGTTGCCATAAACTGTGTGTGCTTCCATCAACCTCTCTTCTTCCTCCTTGCTGAATGCCCCTCGGTTTATTCGAGGATCCAACTGGTTGAACCATCTCAATCTGCAGCTTTTTCCTATCCATTTACGGAGTATAATTTAATTTAATTTAATTTAATTTAATAATCTGAAATTGATTTTTTACCTGATCTAGCCTCCAGTTTGTGAGCGATGAGATTCCAGTTTTGGGGGCCGAATTGGGCGACCAACTCTTTGAGCCTTGCATCTTCGTGTGGCCTCCAATGCCCTCTCTTTCTACTACCGCCGCAACTGTTTATTGGATTCATTTTAGAGAAACACACACAGGGAGAGAGTCAGAGAGGTTATATAGAAGATGAAAGGCCAGTATCATCTATACCTAAAAATTAAAAACACAACCCCTTCTCTCACTCTCTCTATATATATATATACATGCAAATCGAGAACCGCTCGTGTGGGTGGTGACTGGTAAATGGTAATAGTGGGAAACCCCATTCAACACACACTGTTGGACTCGGGGTTTGTAACTGCTCTTTTTTCCAAGTTTTTTTTATTAATTTCTATCTCGATCTCGGTTTTGGAGAAGAAAAAACCGAATCTGTTTGTCGCTTTTTATAAAAGATTTCTTCTTTCCAAATTCCAAATTTGTTTTAGCTTTTTAAGCACATCATGTAAAAAATCGCCTTCGGTTTCAAAATACATGGAGTACTATAAATTCATAAGAATGTAAGCCATCAGCGCACTTGAAGAAATATTATTATAGTTTTAAGGTAACATTAGAATTTACTAGAAATCGCATTTAGTAGAATTAACTTATCAGTAATATCTTGTATTCTTTCCATTCTATAAAAATATAAATATTTAGAATGTCAGGAGAATTAATGCATAATTATAGAGAAGTAGAGAAATAATTATAGGGAAGTAGAAAGAAAAAAATAATTATTTTATTATTCGTTGAAAGTGAAATCCTTATAAAAAAATATTTATAGAATATCACAAAATTTACTTATTTTTATAGGACGAATGTGACTAATCTCACTTTCTTTAAGCAAACTTTTTAGCGAAATGTGTGCACAATCTCATACTTTACTCCAACCAAAGGTTTAAATTTTTAAGTTACTGTCCTGCACACTATTTAAAAGTTATTTTCTCCGTATTATTAGAAGTGTTAATTTTTTAGTACTAATATTTTAGAAAATGATACTTGCTAAATTAATTTAAAAATTAATAAATAGTAGTACAAAAAAATAAAGAAGAAATGTGAATTTTTTAAGTATGACGCCAAAAAAAAAGAATATAAGTCCGTTTTGATGGAAATGATGGAAAATATTTAAAAAGATAAATCATTTTGATTCACGTTTTAAAATACAAATGATTAATTATGAAATTAAATTCTTATTAGCTTATTTAAACAAACTTGGGAACGTTAAAGTTGAATTGACAAAAATAAAACATGGAGGCAATCATCAAGCTAGTAGCGATGCGTTCTATTTTAATTGAGTCATTTTTTTATTTTGGGAATGTTCAATATAATTGAATCATTACTCTTTTTGCAAAAGTATCCCCTCTCTTATTTTAATCTCTTTTTTTATTTTATTTTCTTTTAAATTATTCGTCATTCACTTAACATATTATTCTTAATCTTCGTACCGAAAAAAAGTGTCTCAATTAACAAGGAAAAATAGAAGTATATAAGTTAGAGAGATATAACGAATAGAGATGGAGTGAAAAGAGGAATTTATTTCATTTTAGAGCATCCGCAATGGTCGGCTAGCGACCGGCTAGCCGATTCTTCGCGCTGGCCGGTCGGCTAGCCGAACCATTGTAGGCGGCGAGCGGTATACCGGCCAGCCGATCGGCCAGCGCCGATTTTTGTATTTTTTTTTTTTTTACAAACCTATATAAACACGATTTTCGTTTCATTTTCATTTGCACCACTTGTTTTAACGAGTTTTCTCTCTCTCTAACTTTCTGTACAAGAGCATCATCGCGCGATGAGTAACGCGGGTGGTAGTGGTGGGGATGTTGAGGAGTACGAACGGAGGATGAACGAGGCTATGAATGCCTACATGAACCGCGAGATGGAGCGGTACATGCGTAGGGTGGAACAGCAGGCGATACCTCGCCCTCCACGAGTTGTCCACCGCCGAGCAGTGATTGATCGGGATCACGTAGCTGCACATCAGCGGCTGTACGACGACTACTTTTCAGAGAACCCGCGGTTTCCCGCCAACATGTTCCGGCGGCGTTTTAGAATGCGCAGGGAGTTGTTTATGCGCATCGTTGGGGCATTAGAGCGTCAATATCTGTGTTTCCACATCGGTGAGTCGACAGCCCTGAAATGTCTGAAGGAGTTCTGTGGGGGCGTGATAAGCGTTTTCGGTGAGCAGTACCTTCGAAGCCCTACTCCCGAAGATTGTCAGAATTTGATGCAGATGCACGGGGAGAAGCATGGGTTCCCCGGGATGTTAGGCAGCATAGATTGTATGCATTGGGAGTGGAAGAACTGTCCGACTGCCTGGAAGGGGGCCTACACGACCGGCTACAAGTCAAAGAATCCCACGATAATCCTCAAGGCCGTAGCTGATTACCGGCTGTGGATCTGGCATGCGTATTTTGGGGTAGCCGGGTCGAACAATGACCTCAACGTCCTGAACTCGTCTCCCCTCTTTAACGAGAAGTGCTAGGGCGTCGGTCCAGCCGTCTCATTTGTGGCCAACGGCAACTAGCATGATATGGGCTACTACTTGGCGGATGGGATATACCCTCGGTGGCCGGTCTTTGTGAAGACGATCAGACAAACAAGTGATGAAAAGAATGCCTACTTTGCGGAACGACAGGAGTCGGCGCGCAAGGACGTGGAGCGCGCATTTGGTGTGCTCTAGTCTCGATGGGCGGCAATTAAAGGTCCAACGCGTTTGTGGGATGTCGGATGCGTTTCCCAGATAATGTACGCCTGCATTATCCTGCACAACATGATCGTCGAAGACGAAGGCGTACAACTGACTAGTTGGGTCAATGACGATGAAGCCGGTCCAAGCCACGGAACGGCCACCCCTAGTGTACGACGTGGGGTACCTCTCGATGAAGCCGGCCGCCTCAAGGAATTTGCCAACATGCGCCAAGTGGATGCTCATATGCAACTCCAAAAGGATATAATTGAAGAGTTGTGGGCACGGAGGATTGCACGGCAATAGTTTTTTTTCTTTATTATGTACCTTCTTAAATGTAATTTTTTTTATCTATGTACCTTTTTTAAATGCAATTAATGAATTTTCCCGTATATGTCTCGTAAACTTAATTCCGTAATTTAATCGTAATTTTAATTCCGTAAATGTAGTATATTTTGAATTATTTTTATTGCGGCTGGCCTATGGCTGGCCTAAATCTGATGTGGCAGGTGGATTTTTTAGTGTTGCTGACGTGGCAGGGGAGAGAATGGCTGGCCTATTGCTGCTCTATTGCTGGCCTAAGCACTATTGCGGATGCTCTTAACTTTTACTCTTTTAATATTTTAAGTTTTAAAATAATGTTAGTTATTTTTTTATGTCGTCACATTGTATATGTTTTGTGCCACTTTTTATCCGCGTTATCAAAATTTTATACTTGTGCATCACCTCCGAGTCATACTTGCTTGTAGGCCTGTCAAAATGGATATCGGGTATCCAATACCCGATATCCAAACCCGAAAAAGTCGGATAATTGGATACCCGAAATCCGATTTTTCGAGTATCGGATCGGGATCGAGTAGTGAGAAATTTGGATTATCGGATATCGGGTTATCCGATATCCGATCGGGTATACCCGAATTATCCGATTTATTTTCTAAAATTAATAAATTATATTTTCATAATAACTAAATGTAATTTTACTTCTTAACTATAATTTAATTAATACTTAATAGTTAGCATATAAGATATGTAATTTAATTTTTGAATTAAATTTTAATTTCAATGACTTGTGATATTTATAATTTTGAATTTTTTGATGATATTATTGTTAGATCTTGATTCTTATGAATTATTGAATTGTGATATTTATAAAGGATGAATGTTTGAACTTATGAATTTTGATGGTTATTCACTTATTGTGGATGGATAAAAAAATTTAATATGTATAACTTATGAATTTTGTATCTTTCAAAGTTTGTAGTTATTTTCTCTTAAATTCGAACTACTACAAGAATTTTGTATTCCTAAAAGTTTGTAGTTATTTTCTCTTAAATTCGAGCTACTATAAGAATTTTGTATTTCTAAAAGTTTGTAGTTACTTTTACTTGAATATTAGTACTTCAACTTCGTATTAAATTTGAATTAAATAATATTAAATAAATTCTTAAAGTTTGTAGTTAATTTTAAAAAAAATCAAAATCACAATTGGGACTGGATACCCGATTTTTCGGGACTGGATACCCGAAATCAAATTCAGGTCGGGTATCGGGTATTGAGTTTTGGGAATTTCGGGATCGGGTACCCGAAAATTTCGGATCGAGTATCCGCGGGTATCCAATTTGACAGGCCTACTTGCTTGTAAAAAATAGCCATGAGAAATTTTCGAATTTTCAAAATATTGTGAATAACATATTGATATAACTTCTCAATAGTTTTTATGTGACTTGTCAAGTTAGGCATGCAGTTCTAAGCTTAAGCTACTAAAGCAATAAAAGTACATGTCGTTAATCGTTACAAATATTGATTCATTTCACAAAAAATGAATCTATTAATTATACTCATGAATTGAACTTGTTTTCAATTTGATGCTTAAAATAATAAATTTACTTGTCCCGTTTATTAAGTTTTGGAGAATATATAAACTTAATTGTTTAATTAACATACGTCTATATTTTACTTTAAATTAAAAAAGTAATATTTCAATTGAAACTTTGATTTTATTTTTATCAAATTTGAGTTTTATGTATCTGTTTACATCATCTAATATTATACATAAAATTTGAACTATAAAAATTAAATATTTTGGAGACTATAGGAAATAATTTCCAAAAATGTTTAAAGACTATTTTCACCGTAAAACACATGCTAAGAAACAGAAATGAGAATAAAATAAAGGTGATTAAATTGGCAGATTCAAAGGGGTGAAATGAGAAATAATTAAATAGTCCCAAAAAGTGAAAAAAAAAATTAAATAGTTAGTTTAGAAACCTTTATTGCAATTTATTTTCATAAATATGCATGCTATAATAACAAGGTAAGAGTACCAAATTTGCTGCCACTCATCGAATTAAAATGAAGACATAATTACACACACGTAAATGGGTTTGTTGAGAGGAAATAAATGTAGTAGGATAATAAGGAAAAGTATGACGCAGTAAATAAAAACTGTTATGGAAGATGATATCAAAACTAAAATAGATGGTCACGAGGAAGACATTTGCGTATCTCTTTGCGTGACTGAATCAACAACTCATTACTTCTTTGACTCTTTTCTAAATTATCGTCATTTCCAATTCCCAGTTATGTAATAATACCAACAATCCTCTTACTTAAATCTTTTAAATTTTCTTGCTTGGAATAAAAATTAATTGTAGACTTAAACGCATACACACACTTTCAAGAGGATATAGTCACATTTGAAGCAACTAAGTATCTATTTAATGTTGAATTTTGCAACGGGAAAGAGATGTGATGATTTGTGCGTGTACAGTTTTGTTTTTTGGGGATAAAAGTTGGTGCCTTCTCTTTTAAACAAAAAATAAAAAGAGTTAGAAGATTTTTGTTTTGGTTAGGTGAGAGTGGTGCAGCAAATACTGGAAAGTGTTCATTGGCTTTGGCACTTTCTTTTGTTTTCGTCAATCTTTGCGAACTGTTTTACACTCACCAAAACATAATGCACGCATCACACACGTGGATGCCTTTTGCGTCGGAATATACACGTTTTATGACATTGAGAAATAAGTATATATACTACTCCATTTCATCTTTCCCAAAGAAAATTACTCTTTCCTTGATCTGCACGGGATTTATGTAATCTAGTTTTCTGTGTTGAGTGGAATGAATAAAGTAATAGAGAATAAATAGAGATAAATATGTTTTTATATTTAGAAATGAGTCATCTTGATTAAGAAAAATTAAAAAGGAAAATAAATCATCTTTGATGGGACAGAAAGAATAGTTTAATGGAGTATTAGTAATTTAGTATACCTTTTAATATTCAAATTATTGAGCTTTATACAATCCTCTTTATTTTTTAGGAGATAAAAATAAATAAATATCCAGAATTTCATCTTTTAACTATTCTTGAAGTTCGTTTTTTGGTGACGAAATTCCCGTGGGCACGCGTTAAAAGCTGAGTTGCATTTGCAATCACTTGGCATTTCGTTTTGCTTCTTTAACAAAAAAATAATAAGTAATATTTTTGATTAAAAAGTGCAAAATTATGAGATAAATTTTTAAAAAGGTCAAATTCTATATATTCATTCATATTTTTAAAAAAATGAAATTGTCAACTACTTCAAATTAGGTCTTTAGATAACTGGGTTCTATCACCATATTGAATTTTAATATTATGGGCAGTCCATGAATATCAAAGGTAATCTCATTGCACTACTTTTGTACATTTTTTTCATCATAGCATTTTTGAACTTAGGATCAAATTAAACATTGATTATATCCACTAATATGTGCAATTGAAATGATATTCCTCTAGTCCCTTAAAAATAAATCACATTTGACATTTTAGGATGTACTCTAAATATACCATTTTGAAGAGTCGTAATAGAGGTGCAGTGCAGTGTATGGTAAATCTCTCAATCTAACAGGTCCAGAGGATTCGACTAGGTCACAAAGGTCTAGAAGATCATGAAACTATTAGACAGAGGTCGTTGGATGCACTCTATTTCATCAAAAACCTCAACCCACTATACTACAACTAGCACAGAAAAGTAACGAATCGATCCCATGAGGACGGACGTGTTACAAAACTGCATTTGGGATGTTTTGGAAAAGGGAGTTGGTTACTGCCACGCAATTTTTGGGGTCGAGAACTTAAAACTACTGGGTCTGGGAGATTTAAAATTACTTTACTCTACCTACTGGGTCTAGGAAATGAGAACGTACGGAACGAAATATTTGAAAGTTTTAAGACAACTAGAGTTAACAGACTAGACAGACTTTCCTAATTTAGACAAACAAAAGTAAAGCAAATAGTGGGGACCAATTTCCTTAAACGACCAGGGTCTGGAAAAACATGCAGAAAAGCAAAAAGATATGCAGAAAGTACTGACAGGGTCTGGGAAAACATGCATAAAAGCAAAAGGACATGCAGAAAGTACTGACAAAAGCAGATCTGATTCTAACTACCAACAAACTTCATCTTCTTCGTGAAGCAAACGAGAATAGCAGATAAAACAGAGCATTGAACACCATGAAAACAGAGCAAACTTCAGATCTAAACTTAAAACGAGAAATTAAAGCCGAAACTTAACAGATCTACGCTACCGGACCTAGCAGATAAAGAAACAGAAAGTAAATAGCCATAATCATGCAGAATGTAAACATCAAACACCAAATCTACGAAACTCCAACTCAAATACACCATGATTCAATATATCTAAATATCTCCATACGTAAATCCACAACCTCCAACAACAAATCAACAGATCTCAGCTCCAAACATCCAACAATCAACACTAACGAAAGCGAAAAGCAAGAAATAAACACCAACTCAGCGAGATCCCACAAAAACCAACATAAACTTCCATAATAACGAGAAATAGGTTCGAATCCAGTAGATCAAAGTCAGAAACTAGAGTTACGAAACTAAAAAACTGCAAGTACTTGAAACGAAAAGCAAACTAAACAAAGCAAGGTAAATATTGTTTCTTCGCCTTCACAAGGCGGTGTTACACGACAGCTAAATGATGAGAACCACGACGGCGGCCAGAATTCACCCCATCTCCAAGTACGCAGCAAGTGAAACGAGAATTTTGAAGTGTGAAAAACAGGAACCGAACAAGGAGCCTCCAAAGTGAGCTAAGAGAGTGGGTCGAAAATCTTCTTCCTCCTTAAGGTTGAGCACTTTATATAGGTGAGGCTCTGATCCCTAGGGCATCCTTTTGGTGATTTGATGCTTGTGCCCTTGAATAAGATGCTCTAAATATCTGCTCTTTGCTCCTTTATGCTCCTGTCGCCAACTTCTGATCCTCCAGGTCTGGGCGACGACATCTGAATTTCACCTCAAACTCATCTCTTTTGCATCTGCCAGCTCAGGTAACAACAACTTCTAGGTCCGGCAGATTTATTACGCACCTGAACTCAGAAATAGAGATTAGCGCCCCAAATGCACAGAATTTTCACCCAAAACCAATGCATCAAACGAGCCTTATCACATTTCTATTTGAGGAAACTTTCTCTCTCTAATGAGGTGGGTATATTCTCCACTAATAATACTCTAATCACTTTTTCTTTTTATCTCTCTCATACTTATCCAATTGTGCATTAAAACTTGTGTCGTTTCAAATGTTGTCTATTTTAAAGGGAAGAGGGAGTATTAAGAGCATCCACAACCCCGTCCCGCATCCAGGCCCCAAGTCCCCTCCACGTAATCATTCCACTAATTTTCTGCGCCAGGCCACAACTCCTACAACCCAGCATGCCCCAACTATTGAATTGCACTAATCACAACTACAAGCTATTTAACTTGTAAAATAGAAAACGTTGAACAATTAAAATACGAAAAATTCATTATTCAGTTGAAAATTAAAAATTATAAACCCTAGAAATTAAAAATTACAAATACAAGAAATAAAAAATTACAAGTCCTAAAAAATATTACGATTCGTAAAAAAGAAATTAAAGAAAAAAACTATTTTTTCTTCTTCATTTGTGCGCGAATGAAGACGATTATCTTTGTGCAACTCGATTTCAAACTCCGACATTATCAATGTATCCCTCGTTACCAAGTCCTTTAGATGGCCCATCTGCAATGTAATACTCATATCCGACATAGAGTCGGACATCTTATCTCGTAGTGGCTCTCTTCGCTTTCCACTTCGCCGTTTTATTCCCCATTGGACGGCTCTGACTCCTGGGGGATGATCCGAAGACGTCGATGTCTGCCACGTTGAGGTCGATTGTCGGACCTTCATCGCTTGTAGAGTAGCTCCTAGAGGATCTTCGCCACGAAGTCCATCTCGATGTGACCGCTCGGCCACATTTGAACCACGTTAGCCCATTTGTCATTCCACTTCAAAATATCCTTCTGAACCCGGCCCCAGTGCTTCTGAAGGTTCACGTAGCCTGGCTCGAACGTCCCTCTTGGTCGACCAGCGTTAAACTTCTCGGTGACCCGCTACCAGAACACTTTTTACTCTGTTGGTTGCCGAAGATAGGATCCTCGAAGACATCGATGAAGTTCTTGGCCAGAAACAAGGTCTCCTCCGAGCTGAACTTCTTTGGCCTGCTCTCATCATCAGCTGCCGCAGCCTTGCCTGCACGTTGGGCGACAAACTCCATATCACTGATGTCATACTCATTAGCGCTAGCAGGCGACGGTAAGTCCATCGCGGCGATGGCGGATCTCATTCCCGGACTAGGAACAACATTATACTAGTGCGATGCCGGTAGGTACCAATTGTTGGACGCGATGAATTTTTCCATCTGTCGTTGGTCATAATTAAACCACTTCATACGAGATGAAATAATATGAATAATAGAGAGGATAGAGAGTGAAATCGTTATAAACATGTTGAAGAAATGATATATAAATAGGGAAAATTTTTAATTTAAAAAAAAATTGAATTGTGGTTAGGGTCCGGCCCAAAGATCGCAACCTGAGCCGCATCTCCCTCCCCGGTCTTGCACCAGACGTCGGCCATGCTATAACTCAAAGCTACGTTAGAATTCTCTTCATTTTTTTGCGCTAGAACACAACTACCCACAGTGGGGCACCTTTCTCCGCATCCCTCTTCATGCCTTTCACAATTCACATTAAATTACAATATTAATTATTAGTTGTAAAATTGAAAAATGATAAACATATATACATAACCCGTCGTCGTGGATAGTAGTTGATGAAATCCATTTAAATTCAAAAGAAGAAGAATATGTGAAGTACTCCCTCCGTCCCCGATTAAAAGTCACACTTTTTCATTTCGATTTGTCCCCAATTAAGAGTCACACTTCATTTTTACCATAAATACTATTGTAGTAAGTAGGTCTCACATTCCACTAACTCAATTCACTCGCATTTTATTATAAAACCAATATAAAAAAAATGAGTTCCACATTCCACTAACTTTTTCAACTAACTTTTCTTTATATTTCTTAAAACTCGTGCCCGGTCAAAGTGTGACTCGTGGACGGAGGAGGTAGTTGTGAAGACTATGTAGTATTTATATATGTTTAGGAATTTAAAAAAAAAATTGAAAATTGCTTATGTGCCGCACCGGCGACGCTCGCCGCCTATCCATCCCCCCTTTCCCTCGCCCGCTTGCGCCTCCCACCAACTACGCACGTTGTCTCGTGCCGTGACCCCGGTAGTGCGGTGGGCCGTGGATGCTCTAATAATTAAATACAACGATCAAGAAACCGAAAAATTAGAAGTCAGACCGAACCAGAACATATTCTGTTAGGTAATGTGCATAGTTCAGTGGTTAACTTTTGATATTTATGCTGCTAATTTTAATACTAATAATATATAACTTTTCAGATTTAGGAAAAGGTCATAATTGGTATATTTGTCGAAAAAGAACGAAGAGAAAGAGATGAAATAAACTTAAAAATTGTACTACTGATTTCAGAAACTTTTAACCTTTCATTACTATTTAAAACTTTTTGCGTGTCTATTTTACAACAAGAAATGAAGATCATTAATTATCTCAAGATGGGGAAAGGTAAAAAGAATACTCGAGTAGGTATTAGGCATGAGTGTTTAATTCTTGAATGCTTGTAAGAATTTAATTTGTTTCTTTGTTGTAAATCTCGGATTAAACAAAAACAAATATGTCAGTCTTTGTTCTTCTTGTTCTCATCAGATCCCTAATTGTATTTCCAATAACTGAAAATGACCAATAATTTAATCAAAGCTATAAGCTTTTAATTTTTATACCACATATGTCCAAAATTAGGTTTTGAAATCATAACAAAGGTGACATGCATTTTCCTAAATCCAAACACGAGGCTTAACTGTGATTATCCACGCAACTTGACATTAATTAGAAAATACTTAATTACATTTCTTACTAATTTTTGGTCGTTACGGAACTAATACCCTTGTCTTATGGTGTAACGACATTATAATAACCTCGAACATCAATAATGCTGCCTAATTATTCCATCGCCGTAACCTTATATACTAATATTTCATGATATAAACTAGTTTTTACTATGCCTAAACTGTTGTCATTATCATGTTAGTTATTCCAAGTTGGGAATAAATTATTATTGTTTAAATTCCCTAGATGTGGAAAATAAGTGCTTGTCACATACCGACTAGTTTTTTCGTGCATATATATGTACAAAAAGATAATGTGTATACCTAACATTATTTTAGTTGAAAGTGACTCATTGAGATTTTTGACAAAATTACATGTCACGATATAATTATTTGTCGACAGAATATCATTGTCGGTGAAAATCATGTACTATAAATGTTAATTTCTGCATATGGCAAAAGAAAACCCTCATTGCATGTGCTTTAAGAAAAAGTAAAATATTGTATTCTCTATCCAAGTTGGTCTTTTTCTTCATTTTTTGTTTGTAAATCCAAAAGCAAAATAAAAATTAAGGATGTAAACAAAAAAGCAAAATAAAAATGAAGGATGTAAAATACGTGTCATGAAAGAAGAATAGAAATTATCGAATAACTTGGGATACCTTTTCAAAGCTATTATAATGATATAAGTATATTGGGACATAGTATTATTTTAATTGTGTACGTGTGTGAACACACCAATATCAATGCTTTCGTTTTCTTTTAAGTTTCCATACAAGTTCCAATGACCTTTGACACGACTTGGAATTGGCTCGAGCGTCTTCTCCCATTTCAAATACGGAGTAACCGAGTAATAAATAATTAAATCTGATACTACCTGGAATTTAGGATCTTTAATTCAATATACTAGGATGTCATCACACTAAAATTAGTTATGAAGGAAATATTCTACTGAAATTTTGAATATTAGTATTACTGTTTTGTACTCTCTCCGTCCGTCGAATCACACGATCGTACGAGGTCACAATTCACCCAACACGATCATCCGGGGTGAACAAGAATTGGGGATCGGATGCGGTGAAATTCCCGTCAATGGCTGAGATTTTACTTTTTTTTCTTTAATTTTTTATAAATGGACTACACTTTTCACTAACTCGTTGCACTCACATTTTACTATTAAACTAATACATGAACGTGAGATCTAATTTCACTAACTTTTTCCACCCACTTTTCTTCACATTTCTTAAAACTCGTATCAAATAAAACATGTAGACAACATTTTGCGGATGAAGGGAGTACCTTATTACATATATGCCCGATTGCATAAAAATTTACCGGGGTAGAGAGGGACGCTTAGATTTTATTATCAAATATGATCTCCTTGACTAGCGTCTAAACCAAGTATCAATTTGTAAGAGAAATTGTATAAATTAAGTCAAATAAAATCATATATCTGTACACAAAATTGGCCGCAATTGTTTTATCACATGATCAATAACTTTAATAAGAATTGACATAAAACAGAAATGTGGTCCGTAATTTTGAATTTTGTGACAAATTTCGGTGGTGAAAGTTTAAGGATTGCGCAGCAATGTTTGAAATCTGAGAAAGATACCCAGCAAGCAATCTCCACTAATTATTATTACTCTGTTATTTTCTCCCTAAATTGGAGGTATATTGGAAACTATGATCATGCATTAACCAAAAGAAAAAGAATATATCTGTCCACGATTTTAGCCTAATCGGTGGAGTGACGATCACAAATATACCATCAATACAATACTTCAAATAATGACACCTTGATACTAAACACTTGAATCCAGTTGAAACACCTTGATACTTGTACATTTGAGATAGTAAAATTAGACTCCCTCCGTCCCATTAAATATGAAACTTTAAAAAGTGGTACGAGATTTTATATAGTGTTGTTTTATGAGTTAATGAAAAGAGAGTAAAGTAAGAGTAATGAAAAAATTATCATAGAGTTGTTTCCATTTTAGGAAACATTTCATTTTTAATGAGATATCGAAAAAGGAAAACTTTTCATTTCCAATGGGACAACGAGTACTATGATAAAACCTTCTCAACAATAGTCACATGAAAACTATATCACATTTTTATATGAATTATTTGTATGTAAATACATGAGCTTTCAATAATTTTTTGGTTTTTTTTTCTTGAATTTTTATTTTGGAATCTAAAAACATCAACTTTGACTTTTTCTAATTTTTTTCAAAATTAAATTTTCTTTAAATTGAAGCTGACACTTCGCCTGAAGTGTCAATGTGGCAAAAAGCGATGAGTATTAAAACGACGTCGTTTGGAATAAAAATAGGGTAATTTATCTTAAAATACATCAACTTATAAGATTTTCTAGAGAATCCCTCGAACTTTTAGAATTTCTTTTATTTTTTTTCCCTAACTATATATTTTCTCCAAATTATTTAATGTCCAACACCTTTTAAATTTAGACATGCATATTAATTTATATTTATTAAAATACATGAATAGTGAACTTTTAAAAATAATAATTTATTAAATTTTTTAAAATGTACTCCTTCCGTTCCACCAAAAATGACTCATTTCCCTTTTTTGTTTGTCCCAACCAAGACGACTCATTACTAAAATGAAAACACTTATATCTCTACTTTATTCAATCTCTCTTACTTTATTCTTTCCACTTAACATAAAAAATAATGTTGCATAAAATCTCATACCGCTTAAGGAAGGGGTCATCTTCCATGAATGGAGGGAGTATCATTTAAATAAAGAAAATTATATAATCAAAATAAAATTTATATGATTTGTACGGACTCATGTTAAATCACAAAAATTAAACATTGATATATAAAAATGAAAATAATCACCATTCTTACCAAATGCAATTTAATCACAAATATTTCAATTCACATCATCTTTTAAAATTTGTTAATTTTTCGAAACATTAGACATAGTTCAATATAATATAAAAAATATTTATTATCTAAAATAATAGAGTACAAGTTTAGAAAAAGGATAAAACCTGAGAAATTCACAAAATAATTTTACTATGATTAAAATTGTTTATTGGAAAAAAATAAAAATTCTCATAGTTTATGTATTTAAATTGGTGTAACAGCTAGACTTATGTTACTACTTTTTAGTTGAGCTCAAAACGAGAGCGTTTAATATTTTCCCAGCCAAATCTTTTTCCGTTTAATCTTTGTTTCTTTTCGAAACTAAAGAGTATTGGATGCCCATAGTCGACCAAGTGGAATTTGTTTTATATTTGGACTTATCAATTTTTTGGGCTTACAATTATTATATTTTCTCCAGTCCAATTCTTTACTTGAGAAGCCCAATTCACCAAATAAATTCTTTTTGAGCCCAATCCAACTCGATGATTAACAAACCTCCAACCTACCAATTCTTTCTCCAGCCCAATTCTATTGCTCCATAGAGAAAAGAGAAGGATCAGAGAGTTTACCAAATGCATCTCTCTGTCTTGTAAGCGATGGCAGAGGGAGACGGCACCGAGAAGACAGAGTGTTTCAATTTGGGACTTCTAATTGAGTATAGACAGACAGAAAGAGGGAGAAGGTGAAATAAGAAGAAGAGAGGGTGGATCGATTGGAGAGACATGGAAGAGATGAGGTGACGGATTGAGATATTGGGAAATTTTGGCCACGCGGCATGTTATTCAAAAAATAGACTAGTTTTATCATTTTGGATCGTCCCCTAAAATTAGACAAAATATATGGAGTACAGTGTTTGATTTAGTATATACTGTAAATCTAGTATAGTTTAAGATCAATAACGAGATATTAAACACGCGGAATAATTTTACAATGGCTACAACATACTCATCATATACTATTTGGAAAAATGTGATTTTAATTGGTTTTAACTAAAATTAAAGTAAAAAGCATGTAAACAATTAAAAGTAAGAGTGAATTACATTTTTAGGCTCTATACTTTCCGCGACGAATATTTGCGGTCCCTATACTTGCAAAATATCATTTGCGGTCCTCATACTATACCACTTGCTCGTTTCAGGTGCTTTTTCACTTTTTGACCATATCTTTAGACAAAATGCCCCCAAAAGCCTAAAGGACATTTTTGCACTTACTCTCCAAAAATAGGTATGTATTTTGATATTTATATTAGTTTGGGTACTTTAACTATAATATTTGTTTTCTTCGAATAATTTTTGTTTGAATTGGTTAGTGTGCACAGGGCGGAAACTAGTAAAAAGAAGGATGTGGCTTAAACCCCTACACAATTTTTTTTCTACTTTTTCTTTAATTTTTACATATTATGTTTATCCCTTACAAAAATTCTACTGCAAAAAAGTAAATAGTTACTGTTGAATGAATGAAAAAGTTTGAATCTGCAAGTGTATAAACTTACAAAGATTAAAAATAATTTTCGAAAGCTTCAAGAAGAAACAACTTACTTGACAATAAAATAGAATAATAACAATATAATATTATTTTTAATCGCTATCACTATACTTTTTAAATATTAAAATATTAAAGTAATTGTGCTTAAAAGCCACGACATTTTAAAAAATTTTAAAGACTTTTAAAATATGAAAACCCCTCCTTTTTTTTATAAATCACCATTTTATTTGAGTCATCTTACTTTCAGGAAATAGAATATGTGCTTTTTAGTAAATCGATTTTTATTAAGTTAAAACCCAAGATTAAAACTATGCATAATTTTTATACTATAACAAATCCATATAAAAATTATTCGAATAAAATATAAATTACAGTTAAATACCCTAAATGAACATAAATATCAAAATAAGTACCTACTTTTGAAGAGTGAGTGTACAAAAATGCCCTTTAGACTTTTAGGGGCATTTTTGTTCGAAGATGTGGTCAAAAAGTGAAAAAGCACCTGAAACGAGCAATTGGTGTAGAATGGGGACCGCGTATAATATTTTGCAAGTATAGGGACCGCAAATGTTCGTCCCTACAAGTATAGAGCCTAAATATGTAATTCACTCTAAAAGTAAACAAAAGCAATTATAGAGAGTTTGAGAAAACTGTGGAGACAATAAAATTCCAGAAACATGATTTCATACTTTAGTCTATTTAAACATACAGTTATGATTTCCGCACGACGACTTTGTGTTACGTAAATAATGTCGTTATCTAAACAACAGCAATTCCTAACATTAAAGTTGTTAAATTTATTAAATAATTCCCAATAGATTAATTAGATTCTTAAAATCAATACGACTCAGTTACATATTGATTGACTGAGGGAGTTTAAAGACCGATCTAAAAGGTTATTGCATCAGCTGCTTTTTGTGCTTGCTGGCTAGGCTAGGGATTGTGTGATATCCTAGTTTGTTTATTATTGTATATCTTTTAAAACTATTTATTTAATAATTAGTAAAATAGCTGAATTTTTTTTTGTCTCTTTAGAACACTTTTTTATTATTTTAAAGGAATTTTGGTCCTAAAATCATCAACTTTTCCAAAATTTTGCTATTTTCAATGAACTATAAATAGGAATAATGATTTACTAGAATCAGTAAGTATTTTAATTACAAATAGGTTATCTATTTTTATAGTTGAATTATATTGTAGTTTTAGTGTCTAAAAAAAATTAAAGATGTTCTTAAATGTTAAACAAAAAAGATTAATTGTAATTTATAGTTTGAACTTTAAGTTATTAAGCATAGCCTAAATTTTTAAAAATGATAAAAGTCAAAATGTTCGCAAAACCCATTCCACGTCTCCCTTAAATATAAAAATTTTCGAAGGAGCTCGGATTAGAATGCACAAATAATAAAGTAAGAGAGGGATAGAAAATAATGATTGAATTATTGTTATTAGCGGCGAATACTATCCATCTCATCAAAGAGAAATTTTAATGAGAATTATGTTTTCTAAATATATTTATAATTTTAAGGGTCTAGTTAAAATGAAAATAGTTTTTATTTTTTAAGTGACGAAAAGAGTATATGAATGTACTAAAATGCAATTAACTTTCATGAAACTTGTAAATATAGTCATAACTTTAGAGAAAAAAAATCTCTATGAGCTAATTGGACCCAAAGCAAGCTTGAGTGGTGGTTATTGATTCCACTAAAGTTAGAATGGTCATCACTCATCTGGAAATGCGAATCTTCGAATATATCATGTTTTGACAAAATTGCGCTTTATGTTGGTTGGGTTCCATGGAACACGATTTAATTTTATGCCCTCATATCATATATGTTTGGTACTGTTCACCATTTTCTTACATGTTTGGGATAATTTTTTTTTTTTTTTTTTAAATCGAACAATTTTAACCCAAGGCCATTTTGTATATTTTTGAAAGAGTGGGTCATTTTAGTGAATGGCTCGTCATAAACTACAATTATTAAAAGAATGAGCTCGTTTCTCAATGAGATGTAAATGTAGTTGGAAATTTAATTCATGGAAAAATGATAGAAAAAAGAATTTTAATACTTCCTTCATTCGCAATATGTCACAAGTGGACGAGACACAAATTTTAAGAAATATAAGACAAAATGGAAGGAAAAAATTAATAAAATATATGTGCGTCATATTTTTATATATTAATTTTATAATAACAAAGTGAGTGATCACATAAAGGTAGTGGAATGTAAAGTATATTACCAAATTAGGTGTGACAAGTGTTGGCGTAGAGACAAAACAGAAAACTAGTGACAGGTAATGGCAAACGGATAGAGTAAATTTTTATCTCCTATATGTTTGAAAATAGTATTATTGGTTACATCAATGCAACTTTCTAAGCGATGCAATCATGCAAGAGTTAAATGTAATTAACATACATATGTACTCCTATTAAACAGCAGTGATGGAATCACTGCTCTTATATCTAATACCATGTAGTAATAAACTCCAAAAAATAAAGCTTTCCCTGGTTCTTTGATTAAAATCATTATATATGCATAAAACTTCACAAAAAAATGTACTCCTATTAATGAAAGTGAATTAGACGCGTAGTATTGATAGAGTGTCACATAATGGAACAGGCATGGACGTTGTCGTCGCTAAAACGGTATGTAATATGATCATCAATGGTGGAGTAGGGAAGTTGAGGGAAGTAGCCATGCGTGGGCTCGTTGTAGCCATGCATGAAGTAGTTATAGGAAGAGGTGAAGTTGGATTCATCGAAATAGGTAGCGGCGTAGGGGTGATATTCAGAGTCATAAGGAAATGCCCAAAACTCAGCTTTTCTCCCAACTCTCCTCACCACTTTCAATACCTTCCTTTTCTCTACATATCCTCTCACTGTCACTTTCTGCTTCTCCATGTCTATATCCATGCTATCCACACCATGCAGCTTGGAGATTGCCTTTCTTATCCTTTTTTCGCATCCTTCGCAGTCCATGTGAACCCGAAGCTCAACCACCTATACATTCATTCATTCATATTTTCAAAAAAATATAAATATGGATGTATGAATTGATTATTGATACTCACGGACATAGCATCTGATACAGGCGCATGCAGCTTGAAACACCCACCTAACATTTTTCTCTCACAAAATTAAAATATATGAGGTTACGTTGTCTCATATATTTGTACACTTGATAAAGAGGGAATGCAAATCCAAAGAATCAGAATAGTTGTTCCATCGGATTTTGATTCCTTCGAAACGTGTTAAGTGGGAATTATACATCTCAATCAGCTGCTGCAAATATATAAAACAACTTGGCATGGAATCCAACAAGTATACCATTTGCTTATGTAT
This sequence comes from Salvia hispanica, assembly GCF_029641045.1. NCBI lineage: Eukaryota > Viridiplantae > Streptophyta > Magnoliopsida > Lamiales > Lamiaceae > Salvia > Salvia hispanica. Next base: position 26,326,752 of record NC_142696.1, read on the forward strand.
GTATTCCTACCTATGTCCTTACTGTTAATTAGTACTCCCTTCGTCCCAAAAAAATATGGGCAATTGAAATGACATGAAAATTAATGCACAATTGGTCAAGTAAGAGAGACGAGGTGAATAGTAATTAAAGTAGTGCTAGTGGATAGTGGGACACACATTATTATTAGTGTTTAATGATTTCTAATGATGTGTCATCGTGGTATAAATTGTAAATAAATTCATGAATATTAGTAGTAATGAGTTAGAAACAACTTTGCATAAATGGAAATGCCCATAGTTATAGCAGACGAACGAAAATGAAAAGTACATAGTATATTTTTACGGGACAGAGGTAGTATTATATATTTATATGCATGTCCCTTCTATTGGATAAATGGCAGCGTATGTGTAGATTTGGTTGATGTAATGTAGAACTAATTTTAAATGCAGAATGCATAAACAAAAAACGAAAGGTTATTATTAATTTATTTTTAGTTTATTAACATTTTTCATGCAATATGTTTGACACTCACGGGAATATATACTTTCAATAAAGAATTGGAGGATAAGTTTTGAAGTATATATACTGGTGGTGTAACATCTAGTCATACTAGTAGTAGCATGGCATATTTATTTTGTTTAATGTCACCATGCTGAGATAGGGTAGACTACAATTGTCACAATCTTAGTCATAGATGTTTTAGGTAAATAGATGCGAAAAGATATTTCCACCGATTTTGTGTTGGAATTGAAATGTACTCTCTTAGTCCACCAATACGAGTCCCATTTTTTGACTGTCCAGATTTTAAAATATTAAGAAAAGTGACGGGAAAAAAGTTAGTGGAATATAAGTCTCACTTGTAATATTAGTTTTAAATGAAATGTGAGTGGCCTGAGTAGTAGAATATGAGACTCTATTACCATTTATAGTAAAAATAAACTAGAACTCCTTTTCGTAGATGAACCAAAATGGAAAAACGGAACTCCGGGGGTGTAACTTGAAATTGAAACATTCTTATGTGATTATTGGATGATGATCAAGTTGTGGCATATGCCAAAATAATTTGTGTCGTCCTTCCCTACTGATAACAACAATGATGATCCTACATACAATAACACCACAACAGAATTTATACTACGCACAAATATGAAAGCAACTGCAGCTTCATCTGAAGCCTTCCTCCTCATAAAGAAAAAGAAAAAGTCAAAAACAAACAGAAAAAAAAACTAACTTTGACTTTTATATCCTTGTAGTAGTTAAAAAGTTATAACAAACCGAAATAAAGAGTGAATTTCATGTGTATTTGTTTTATTTTGAGTTCCATAAAACTGGTTAGCAGAAAAAACCCGGTCTATTTGTAATTTTCGGTTCAGCTGTAATTACTTTGACTTTTATATCCTTGTAGTTGTTGGTCAATTGCACATAAGATTTTACTCATTCAATTACAATCCAAAGTTTAATTAAGCCTGAAATCAGTTGAATTGTTCACTTTAAATTATTTTAAATTCTCAAATATTTCGTTTAATTTTATAACAATCGAAGTTCTAAATTAATTCATAATTTCTCAATAAAATAAAATATCAATTCGAATAACCAACTTCTAACTCAAGACAAAGTTCATCAATTAAATCTTATGAGATTGATTACATTCCCCCCGATCCCCGTGAATCTAAAACAGATTCTTTATTTTAGTAGGTGTAAATTTATAGTAAAACTCATTTATCACATATGAGAAGTTGTGAATATTATTTTTATTTTCTATTGTTTTAGTTTATCATTTTCATTATGAACGATTTTTTTTATTCGGATTTGTTAATATATCATTGTACCATAATTAAGCTTTAAAATTATATATTTTGAGTTAGAATTAAATTTCTTAATTCTATAATTTAATTTCATTGTAGTACAAAAATTTAGGAAAAAATACTGTCAAAAAATGATATTGTGCATAGTCATGCTATTGTACACGAGAGTTACTTTCATGGAACATATTTCATTAAAAATAATATGATAGATTCAGACTATATAATAAAATAACATTACTCGATTCGATTGGGCATTTAAAAAGAAATCCATTAATTAGTGTCTGCTTTGATTCAAATTCCAATTAGAGGCTATTAAATAGGAATTAAGTAGTTATTAATGTAACTTTATTTCAAAATTTTAAATATACAAATTCCCTTTTCGTTCTGAAAAATTGAGATGAGAACTACTAACCAAAAATAAAGCAAAGGATAGAAATTTTTAAGTCATCCACTGACTATAACTAATACTTTATTTATTAATGATTTAGTCTTATGTTCAGTTAGCATTAACTATCTGAGTTATACTTTCAACTGAGTAGTTGATTTTTAAGCCGATATAATTATGTGTACTTGATTTTTAGATTCTTTCTAGCCAAAATTCTTATTAATTTTGCAGTGAACAAAGAAGGATATAATTTTAATGTGGAGCTTCAATTTTATAAGAATGGCGGAGAGAGATTATGAAGATGATTTCTCAGTTGAAAAAACAAATAAAGGATACATGCAAGAGAGTTGATAATATATAAATAAATAAAAAGAAGTGCTTACATCGAGGAAAAGCGTTGCACAAAATTAGTTATCTAGCATATCAAATCTCTACTCATATTGCAATTTGCATGTAATCAAACCAATCAAACATAAAAAAACAATAAATTGAACTTATGCGACTGAATGGAAAGAGAAATACTAAATCTGTCTCAAGTTTTGATTTTAAGGATAATTTGTGATTTTAGGAATCATTATCCTTTTATAAACTACTCCTAGTTTGGATAGTATTTGAATAAATAGATGGAAAGGGTGAATTGATTGAAATTTGAATTATAATAAAATACTCGTATATCTAAAACGAAAACAAACACAAAATTCAACAAAAAAAATTAGTACGGATAAGTTGATTCTTTTGGAATGATGAATAGTAAAGTGTGTTTAAATGATGCCGAATATCTGGAATCTATTGGAATATTGAATTTGTGTCGTGAGAGGGGCTTAAAAGAGAAATAAAGAAAGTAGCGGGTAGAAAAGGAAAAACTGGAAAAGTGGTTCAGTGGCAGTGTAGATATGCCACCTTGCCGAATCCCATGAGGATTCACGTTGTGAATCTTCAAGTCCTTTCACAATCAAAACCTAATATATATCATCATTCATCGCCGCCGTGCTATCAATACACAGATCGATTATATCAATTTGAATTTGAATTTTCACGTATGCATCTTTTTTTTTTTTTTTAATTTTTGGGGATTTTATGAGAGACTAATAATGCAAGCAAATGTAGATATAGGAATGGGGTCGTTCCTCTGCAGCACTCACCACTTGTTCTCCGTGACGCTGGGCTTCGTTAGTGTGGTCAGCTGGTGTGTGGCTGAGATACCTCAGATCATCACCAATTACAGGAACAAATCAGCTGAGGGCCTCTCCATTCTCTTTCTCATCACATGGATTGTGGGGTATTATACTACTCTCTAATACTTCTATTTCATTCTTTTTTTGTTTTTTTATATGAGATTGTGGGATTGGTTTATGCTGTTATGTAATTTTTGATGAACCGACTGATATTCCTACAATATTGTTGATTCCTGTTTCAAGTTTCAGTCTTTATATATTCATGATTGATTATCATATCTAGTATTTGCTTATCATTTACTTTATAATTGCTTTGGCAGAGATTCTTTCAACCTTTTTGGCTGCATACTAGAACCAGAGACTGTAAGTTTTTGCTTTGCTCTAGCTATATGTATCCTACTTTTAAATGGTTAATCTTCTAGCAATCTGTTACTTTGCCTCTATCTCAAATATGTTGTGGTAGAATGTTTAACTAATGCTTTTCATGTGCAGCTTCCAACTCAATATTATACAGCAGTGGTATGATTTTTTCTTCAGGCATCATTTTTTTAATGCACTCTGATCAGATTGGATAAACAGCATTCTTGTGATTGATTGCAGTTATATGCAGTAACTACTATTATTCTTACATTACAAGCGGTTTATTATGTCCACATTTATCCACGACTCAAGTCCAACAACAGGAGGCAGGAGGTTTGTCCTTGCAAGAACAGATATATAAATGCTCTTTCCTTTCCATTTCATTTCATGTAAAACTGCAGTTCCTAGGAAGCCATACCCCATACTGCAGATGATATGCTATATGAAACTTGTAACTCAACTGAGATCGATAGATTTAAGGAAAGTGACGGCATGCAATGAGAATTTACAAATATCCCACTTTTAAATTACTATATTCTCTCTTCTTCGACATTTTCACATACATAATGGATCAGTCATCCCAAACCCTACTTCTGGATCCGTTAATGGATACTTTATGTGTCAAAGTCTGATAGTTATATTCTGGCAATATGTATCACCAGGCTGTGCAAACTGAAGCTGCAGAGAGAAGAGAGCACAATAATGATTCTGATAATGAAAATGGCAGTTTCGTACAGAGATGGGGAGTTCCTCCAAGTTCAACTATTCATGCCGTATCCAGCTCACCCAGTAGCTATGATGAGCTATATTTCATGTCAGCAATCCCTCTTTTTGAAGAATTAACATTTAATAACATTTGGTTTCTTCTAGATCTCTGACTATGTCAATGGGATTTCAGGTCAGCAAGATCACTTTCAGTAAGTCGTACACCTCCTGCAGGGTCCTTCCTCGGTCCGAGAAGTCCTCTTTTGGACATCGAGCAACGTTGGTTCAGAGAACCATTGTTAGGTGAAGGCAGGTCACCAAAATCTGGTACTCCAAAAATCAAAACCATGCTGTGTGTGGTGAGCTTCTTACGGCATCCATGAAATGTTGGATTACCAATTTAATGCTTTCCTTTGACCTGGTTTTTCTCTTTGCTTTACTGCAGGTTTCCTTGATGACATTCTTAGTGGGCAGTCACAACCACCTACGATCAGAAAGACTTGTAAACAATTCAGTTATCAAAAATCCAACAGGGGGCATTGTGTTGCAAGTTGGAAGAAAACTTTTGGAGGTACTTTTTATGAACTTTCGTACATCTTATTCTTTAATGGTTTGTGATCCTTAAAGTTTCTTTGTAAAGACAAGTATTTGATGAGCAAGACAAGCCATTTATAGCCTAGGACTTTGCTTTATATTCTGTAGTAATTGAATTTGCAGGCTATGGGAAGTTCAGCACACAATAATTTGGCTGCAGGTTTCAGTGGGATAGGGTCCGTCCTTGGTTGGGGAATGGCAGCTATCTACATGGGTGGACGTCTACCTCAGATTTACCTAAATGTAATTTGTTGAATCTGCACTTTTATTATCAGTGTTTCTAGTCACATAAGCAGAGTCAGTGCAGATTGTTATCTCAAGGTATTCATTTTATTTTTTTTCTTTTGCAGATTAAAAGGGGGCATACAGAGGTAACATTTGTGCTCTTATTTTTGCTATCAAGCAAAAGACTATCATAAAAATTGTGACCTTAGACTCTGTATCTAATAATTGATCAGTTAATTCTGAAATATTTTACCAATGTGTTGTATCAGGGGCTTAACCCATTGATGTTTGTCTTTGCTGTTATTGGCAATACCACATATGTGGCAAGGTAAACAGTTTAGCTATATGTCCATACTATAATTACTAAGTATTATACCTTGGAACCTAACAGTACTTGTGCAAAACTGGTTCTCATATTAATCTCTATTATCTGTCTTCTTTTCAGCATCCTGGTTAACAGCTTAAACTGGTTAAAAGTAAAACCTAATCTTCCTTGGCTGGTGGACGCTGGAGGATGCGTGATTCTTGATGCTTTTGTATCCTTTACTTGGTTGGAAATGATTGATAGAAAACCTAGATTAATGTTGTTACGTGGTTATCCTTAATGGAGCTGTTCAGATACTCATTCAGTTTGCCTACTTCCGTTATCGACGGAGGAATGAAGTTGAGAAGTATGTCTCATGAATGACCTCTAAAGATCATGAATAAACAGCGCCTCAGGTAATCAATTTTAGTTATTGAAGAGTAAAATATAGTATAATTTGCTTCATAACTGTTCCTAAGCTTGGATCAATTTTGCAGGAACTGGAGACTCAACAATTGTGGAGACAAACGCTTCTCTGACTGCATTAGATCGATCTCCTTACCATTGTAACTCAGCAGCACTACCATATTCTTTTTCTTTGTTATGTTAAACGATTTGAACGCCTAGAACTAGTCTATCACTACAATTTATGCCCATTTGCCAACTGTGCTTCAAATTTTGTGACAAGTTATCTTGTAAATTTTGTGATTTATAGACAATGGGTTTTTTTTCCCTGATTTGGGGTTTCTTGATTAACAGTTTTATAGTTTGCACCAATTTCTTTAGCTTGTTCCATTTCTAATCTTGAGTTGGGAAAAAATTTCATGTGATTCAGCTAACTGTCACGATCTAATTGAGATATTTCTATTTTGATATTTAGTTAATTAAATTATTAATAATAAAAAAAAGAAGAGAGAATACAGTAAGAAAAGAAAAGAGAAAATAAAGTAAGATTGAGAATAAAATAAGAAAAAAAAGAGAGGATAAAGTTAGAGAGATAAGATGATAAAGTAGGAGAGAAGAGGGAATTAATTACTCCCTCCGTTCCCGATTAGTAGTCACATTTTGACCGGGCACGAGTTTTAAGAAATATAAAGAAAAGTTGGTGGAATGTGGACCCATTTTTTTATATTGGTTTTATAATAATGTGAGTGAATTGAGTTAGTGGAATGTGAGACCTACTTACTATTTATGGTAAAAATGAAGTGTGACTCTTAATTGGGGACGAATCGAAATGGAAAAGTGTGACTATTAATCGGGGACGGAGGGAGTATTAATTATGAGTCCCAGTCATTTTTGCACACTCGTTTTATAAAAAATAGTTAAAATGAAGAAATGGTAAAGTAAGAGAGAGAATAATGATGAGAAGAGTCTTCTTAACATTATTCTCTCTCTTACTTTACTAGTATTTTCTCCACTTTAACTATTTATTATCATTTTTATAAAATGAGTGCACAAAAGTGCCCGGGACTCCTAATGGCGGACGGAGAGAGTACCAAAAAATGAAACTGTCTCATTTTAGACGTACCAAAAAGGAAAACGTCTTACTTAAGCTGAGACGAAGGGAGTACCAATTATTTTGACAGTAGCCACTTGATCCTAAACATGTTGTATCTTCATAACTGATGACAATATTTTTCCATGCTGAAAATTATGATTCAATATAAACGCACTCTTTCTGTCCTCTGTTAAGTGATTCATATTCCTTTCTATAGGTCTGTCAAAACGGGTAACGGGTAATGGGTAATTTCTGATCCGACCCGATACCCACCGTGTATTAGATATCCGCTACTTGGGGTAGGAATACGGGTATCCGTGGATACCCGACCCGAAACCGGGTACCCAAACCCGAAAATAATCTAAATGTCTATCCAAAACCCGACCCGATATATTTTCAGGTATTCCAATACCCGCCTCGGGTATCCGTATCGGGTACCCAAATACCCGACTCTTTACATGCGTTAATAACTAATAAAAAAAATCAAATTTTATATATTAATATAAATACAAAAATATTTAAATTGACTAATATTTTTAATGTTGCATTTATAAAACTAAAAAAAATGGTCACTTTTATTTTAAAGTATACGATTATATTTATGAGAATTGGTTATGCAATATGTAAGTAAAAATAATAAAAGTTACACATTTAATTAAACTGTAGAAGCAACAAATAATATAATTCAAAAGTCAAAATAATTATTCCAAAGGATGAATGCGAGGTGAGAGTTTGGAGAAACCGTGACCTAGAGTAAGAGAGATTGACTTATTTATATAAATTTAGAGAAAGTTAACTCAGTAAGTTGGAATTAATAAATAAATTAGCCCAACTCTTGAAGCTCAAAATGGCTAAACCTAATTTTAAAAAAAATTTAAATAATAAATTGGATATTCGGGTAATACCCAATACCCATTCGGGTTACCCAATACCCGATTTATCTTAAATTTCAATATCCAATCCCATACCCAATCCCATAAAATTGGATATTGGGTATCCAATACCCGGCGGGTATCGGGTTGGGTACGGGTAAACCCAATACCCGATATCCGTATTCCCACCCCTATCCGCTACTCGCAAAAGTAGGTTCAGGTGTGGGTATTAAAACTAAAAGTAGCTAAAAATCAGGTGTACCCGTTATTCGATCGAGTATACCCGATTAAACAAATTACTCGACTAAGACTTGATTAGGAAAGAAATTTATCCTATATTAACATCACACAAGTCATACCATCTTCTAGTCCAATTGATTTATCCTATAATATGAGTAATGCTAGTCCAATTGACATCTCTAATTAACGGTAGATCAACAATTTGTACCACATTAACGAAAGCCCAATCATCATTTCCAGTTTTTGATTCTTTTCAGTTTTCAAATTGTTTTCTTTCCTTCTCATTTTGAATTCTTGAAACTAATCAGAACAAGAAAATTTTGTAACAAAAATTATTGACGTGATGCATATTATTATATTAGCAATAACAACTGACTATGAGTGCGTGTGTGCTTGTACATTGTGTGTTATGGATACATTGACGTGATGCATATTATATTAGCACTAATAACTGAGTACAAGTGTGTCTACGCGTATTGCATGTTGTTTATGAATATATATTGAAGATATCTAATTTTATAACCATTTGGAACTCCAGTTATCTACTCCTACTTAATATGAAATTCAAAATTGTGGAATCGAGAGAGTTTAATTCTAATTCTATTGGATATGGAATTAAAAGTTCTAATTCCAACAACACCCCAAATTTCATGCTTCCAAACGGAGTCCGGAGGAAAATCATCCGAAATTCTTAAAAAATGATAGACTAGTTGGAGCTTCTTTTCTCGACGACTGTCGCGCTGGAGAATCATTGAAGCATAGATTTTCAGAGAAATGAGGTGTCATTTCTAGGAGAGAATGCAACATTTAATTAATAAACGAGGATATTGAAAACATGTTATAGTCAACATTCGATTAAACCGTAGCCATGCCTTCTATTAATCTCCCTCAAGAATGAAAATTTTTCGAATCTCAAATTAACGAAAATGGTAGAATCATGAGAATAGGGGAAAAGGGAAGGAGCGTGATTTTGGAATGCAAGATGGGCACATTATATACACAAAAGTGTATAGTAGTGCATCTCTCTTTCTAACCTGGTTGAATTTTCTTGTGGGTAAATAAACCCGCTATTTTGTATGGTTATTTTAACAATGCAAAATACAAAAATGCAGATGAGCTTTACTAGGAGAGACACAAACCAAATTATAAAATTAACACAAGAATCAAATGGCAAAAAAATTAGGTTAAACAATTTTATGTTATTATTGAAGTTTATATTATTTGATCTGTATTTGTCTTTTTCATTTTATCCTAATTTAATGATGAATAATATAGGGTTCTTATTCTCACTTGGATATGTTTTACTTAAATTTTGATTATGATAAACTTCTAAATTACCATCTTGTAAAAAGAATTTGTTTATAAATGAAATGAACAAAACAAATGAAATCTTTCGCGCGCGTCCAATATTAATTCTTGTTGGGATTCATTAATTTAGTGATTCTAGTTGACTTTAAAGGAGAAATTCAGATACGAGAAATAATTAAAATTTAAGAAAATGGAGTATATATCAATTGATCATAAATCATAGTCTCTTTGTTCCATTGTAAGTGATCAATTTTTTATTTTGAATTGTCTCGTCTCAATGCGAATAATTGATTTTCTTTTTTTTAGCAAAATAACAACATATTTTCTTCTTTTTTTTTATTTTATTCTACATTTCTCACTTTAATTTCTCTTTATTGTTTTCTTAAATTATGTGACAATCACTTGTGGTAGAGTAGGGGAAATAGTGAGTGACATTTATGGCCTTCAATAAGTTTTTATTTTGTTGGGATTAAAGATAAAGGAAACCAATGAAATAAAGATATTGTTTGGTGTTCGTACGGTTTTTATAACTAATTATTATATAATAATACATCTAGGATTAGACCATCTTCATCATACATCAAAAATGAGTTTTAATATAGAAAACTTCCTAAATCATATACTCAACTCAAACTTACTTTTTCATTTTATATAGACCAATACTAAACATTGTGTTATTGCAAAAATTTATGAGATATATACTCAGAAGTTAGAAATTGTGTCATATTTGAATTTAATGTAAATAGTTGAAGTAAAACTATTTTTTGGTGTGACATATATTCAAAAATATATTTGAGTTTGATATGAATGATTGGTGATAGTGTTAAGATGTGAGATTATTCTAGTTAAACGTTATAATTATAACTAATTATTATATAATTATCCAGAAAAATAAATAAATTAAAATTCAATTCTATGAATATATGCATTATATATTCGATCACTGTTTATAATCTTCCATATTGAACAACAAATAGTAAGGGAGTGTTCAGTTGCCAAGATTAAATCTCATGATTAAAGATGTATCATGTTTGGTTCATAAGATTAAACTCTACAACTTAATTTCAGATGGATTGTCTCATGATAATTAGTTATAGCCTCCTCCCTTCAACTAAAATAATTCTACAACTTAATCGTAAATGGATAGTCTAATGATACTTAGTCATGAACGCAACTTGAGTGGATAAATGAGAAATAAAATAAAAACATAAACCTATAATTTCTTCCCCAAACTTTCACACGTCTCGGTCTCTCACCACCGCCTGCGTTGCCCCTCTCTGCCGCCGCCAACACCGCGCCGTTGTCTATCTGTTCACTCTCCCCTACCTTCTTCCTCAGCCTCCATATTTAGAGTTTCAATCTTGAAGATACAAGCTTTTCCAGTTTCGGTCCATGCAAACTTAGGTAACAATATCACCTTCTTATGGTTAATTCATTTCATAGATTTTATATCGGTTGCTAAATTCTAGGAACTACAAGTATAGTAAGTCCTCTTCTTGAAGGACTTGAAGAAATCTTTTTGTCTTTTCAACTTGGTTATGAAATTACCGGAATTAATCACGAACTGTAAAATAAAAATTCAATGTTGAAATGGAATTGGGATAAACCGAAAATTTTGGTATTAAGTTAGGGGTTTTGCTGCATGAGTGAAATAAATACGTTAGATTCTGTATCCGCACCGATTGTTTAGTGAGTACGTTTTAATTTGGGGATTTTGTTTCATGATTTCTAAAAATTAATTTGGGTAGTTAGTTTCATGAGCTCTAAAAATCATTCTCTCAGTCTCATTCCTTCCATGGATCAGGTAATTTGATGATTGAGCTGATGATGTTGTTCATGTAAACTGTTCTATCGTCTTAGAGTCTGCATCGATTACTTTCTAGTTTAAATTGTTTTTAATTTGTTTTATTCAGTTTGATGGGTTTCAAAAAGCAGCAGTGCAGATGGAAATTTATGAGCTTTTTTTCAGAATTTGAGAAGCAGTTGTGTGAATGTTTTTAGAATTCTGGAGAGAAAAACAGCTGCAAACTCATTCACCTATGTGATACATGCCATTACGTTATTGAGTGAAAATTTGGGTAGAAAAGTGGCAGTCTTGTATAGATAGATATAAATTAAGGATCTGGAAGTTGCTCCAATGGCGAAGAAACGAAAAACTCCATCGTCTCTGCATACGAATGAACATAAACAGGCAGTAGTTCGTGAAGAAGCAAAAGTCTTAGAAAAAGAAGAAGAAGAAGAAGAGTCCTCTAATGAGGAAGAAATCGGAGAGTCTTCCTCATCAGAAGAGGAGTTGGAATCAGAATCCGAGGATGGAGAAGAAGAAGAATCTTCTTCAGCTGAAGAAGAAGAAGAAGGAGAGGATGAGGCATCAAAGCAAGAAGCTCTCCGGGAATTATTGGAACCTTTTGGAAAATCCCAAATCATAGACCTTCTCAAAGAAGCGGCAGTGAAGGACCCTAAACTCCTCCCTAAAATTGTGCAGAAGGCAGATTCTGACCCCGCCCACCGCAAAATATTTGTTTTTGGGCTCGGTTGGGATGCCACCGCCGAACAGCTCGTCCAGGCATTCAAGTCCTTTGGTGAAATCGAAGAGAGCAAGTTAATCACCGATAAGAACACTGGGCGTGCTAAAGGATACGCCTTCGTGATGTTCAAGACGCGAGCCGCAGCAAAGAAGGCTCTCAAAGTTCCCCAGAAGAGGATCGGGAACAGGACCGTCACGTGCCAGCTGGCAGCGATTGGTGCCTCTTCTGGAACAGTGGTAGCCGAGGGAGGAAATAATAGGAAAATGTATGTGGCAAATGTAGCGCCCCATGTAAGCTTCGAGAAGCTCAAAGCGTTTTTTGGGAGGTTTGGAGAGATCGAGGAAGGACCATTAGGGGTGGATCCTGTTACAAATAAGTTCAAAGGATTCGCCATTATAACTTACAAGTCAACGGAAGGTTACAAGAAAGCGATGGAGGAGCCAATTAAGGTGGTTGAGAATTGTCAATTGCATTGCAAGAAATTTGTTGAGAATTTTGCCAACAATTCGTCTGGGCAGACTAGTAACAGTAGTGTGAACCCTGCGGCTACTGATGTTAACTACAGTAATTTGGGGATGAACACAGGTATGTTGGGAGCAAATTTGAATGCGGGCGGGTTTTTGATGGCGCAGAATCCAGGGATTGGATTGGCAGGGAATGCTTTATTAGCAGCAGGGTATGATCAAGCAGGTTTAGCTGCTTCAATATTTGGTGCATCATTGAGTGGTAACTATGGGATCAATAGCATAAGTCCTACAGTGATGGGCCGCTACGGGGCGCAAGAAGCTTACAATGGATTAGGAATGTACCAGAATTCGCAGACAGGGTTATCATCTATAGGCACAATGGGAACAACAACCACAGCTACCGCAGTAACAAAGGTTCCTACAAGTGGTGGATCAGCATCAACAACGTTTCCATAGTATTTCAACCGTTAGGTAAGATATGTGAAATATTACATGTCAATTCGTTTATAGCTTAAGTGTTGCTACTTGCTCTGTTTATGTGCTCGGTTTTTGCTTGATCTGCTTATTTAATGCTTATGGCACTCTTGTGTAGGTACTTGGTATAAATTGCCATATTAGTCATAAAATGTATGGGCTGTTGGTGTGGCATGCTCTGCATCAGTTTCAAGCTTTGAAAAGCCCCCTATTGTGATAGTTATTTATGTCACTTTTAGACGCCTTGCCAATTTCTGTGAACAAGCTGTGTATTGTTTCATAGCATCTTAGGCATTTAGCATGTTTTCTGGAACTGACTAAATGGCTTTCTATTTCTTCCGTTACAAAACATGGTTTGAGCAAGATTTTCCTAAAGAATATTATACCTTTAAATCCCAAAAGAATGGTGGCTTCAAAAACTTATACGGATTATTTGATTTTGTCATTAAAAGGACATTGGACTGAGTGAACTGGTACAAATTGGCGATTCATGTGGGGGTCTAAAATTACAATCCTAAAAATTTTACAGTACAATTCTCGCTTGGGAGTGATAGCAAACGAAGACTTGTGAATAGGGTAACATGCATGTAATAGTCTTCTTAGTTCTTAGCAGTGTATGTATGGTACTATGGTGCTGAAACGAAAACCTAAAACTAATATTCACCATTTCAGTCGCATCGTCAATTTTGTAGTACCAGGTTTTTTGTTTTTTGTTAGATTTATCCCTACATTCACTTTGCTATAGTTTTAGGTTCTCAAACAAATCACCGTGCGTATGTTCATGCTCATTTGGCCGTCTATGGTTACGAAGACACACTTTGAGTTATTCATGAAGTGAAATGAAAGATTATTACTTGTCTTGTCTGTTGGTGTTTGATTAACTTGAGGTGCTTATTATTCTCTTTATCAAGTGTTTGTATTATTGACTGTAATTCTTTCCCACAGGTTCATGTTGCTTCTCAACAAAGCTGCATTTCTGATTTATATAGCTTTTCCAAGTGTCAATTTTTCAATAAATCGCCCTTGCTATCACCGTTACAGACATTAACACACCTTCTGTTCTTTGTTTGCTCATGCTGGCTTGCTATTAACTTTCTTTTAGAAGATTGATTGATTTTATTTCTTTTCCTTATAATTTTCTTATAGGCAGGGATTTCTGTTAATACTTCTATTCTATTAATGAGTTTTTTCAATGAAAAGGATGACTACTTGTATTGTTGAAAGTTCAGTTTCAATATTTTGATGGAAAACCCGCAATATATGCCCAACTCCTCGTCTTATTGTTGATGTTACCATTTGTAATTTTGTATTATACTTTCTTTGTCCCATTAAAAGAAATGTATTTTGTTTGAGCACGAGATCTAAAAAAAATGTACTCTTAAGTTACGGGGAGAAAATAAAAGGGAAAACTGTCGTTTAAATTATAAGTAATTTTTAGTTGATTTGTAGTTAACGCAAGTAGGTAACTAAATCGCAATATTTATAAATTTTTAATTTATCCATTCTTCTAAAATTTTGATGAAATTTGTTGTTGCTTTCATACTTTTTGTCATTATATTTTAATTGGCCCAAATATATGAGTAAATTTTAAATTTCATCAAAATTTTAATTGTATGGACAATTGATACAAAAATTGTTATTTAATTAGTTACTTTTATAAGTTAAGAGATTGACTAAAGTCAATTAAAAGTCGTAGAGAGAGAAAATTTTTATTTTTGGAATGAAACTATTTTTTAAGGATATCCAAAATAATAAAATGAGATTATTTTTCATTGATGAATGAAGTATTTTTGTAATAAAAAAAAAAGGTACGCTGAGATAATAGAGAAAGGAATATGAGTCCATTTCAGTAGGGATAGGAGAAATCTTTTAAGAATTTAAAAAATGCATTAAATAAATTTAATTTACATGCAAAGTGGTAAAATGAATGTAAGTCATCTACTCAAATCTTTGAGTTCCAACTAAGTTGAATTAAAATTTTTAGATACGGATATTAAGAAATTGTGTTGAAAAATGAAAAAAATAAAGTAGTAAGAAATATAAAGAGAATAAAGTAAAGGAAAAGTGATTGGATATTTTGTTTTTTATAAAAAAATGAAATAACTAAATTTAGTTGAGATGGAGAGAGTATCTAAGTGGAAAATTATAAAACTAAAACAAAATTTCCAATATGTATTTAAGATTTGATGAAAGATGTTATTTGTCACGCTGGACCATAACAAAACGAGGTCCAATTAGAGATAACAGTGAGGATGGGCCAAAGGAGTAAACCCTAAGCCCATTAGATATAGGTTTTATATAGTGTGCTAGGGTTTGAGCACACCCAAATTCACATTTCTCCCTCAATCTACACCTAAAAATTCATGGCCGACAGAGGCGGAGACAGGGGCGGGTTCGGGCGCGGATTCGGCGGTCGCGGCCGCGGTGGAGATAGGGGAGGGCGTGGACGTGGACGGCGCCCTCGGCGCGAGGCAGAGGAGGAGAAGTGGGTGCCGTGCACGAAGCTCGGGCGATTGGTGAGGGACGGAAAGATCAAATCACTTGAGCAGATCTACCTGCATTCCCTCCCAATCAAGGAATACCAAATCATAGACCTCCTGGTGGGGCCATCCCTCAAGGACGAGGTCATGAAAATCATGCCTGTCCAGAAGCAGACGCGTGCTGGGCAGAGGACAAGGTTCAAGGCGTTCGTGGTCGTCGGAGATAGCAACGGCCACGTCGGACTGGGGGTAAAGTGCTCCAAGGAGGTGGCCACCGCAATCCGCGGCGCAATTATATTGGCGAAGCTGTCTGTGATTCCAGTGAGGAGAGGGTACTGGGGAAACAAGATCGGAAAGGTCCACACCGTGCCTTGCAAGGTCACCGGCAAGTGTGGCTCTGTCACTGTGCGGATGGTGCCTGCTCCCCGTGGATCCGGTATTGTCGCTGCTCGCGTGCCCAAGAAGGTCCTCCAATTTGCCGGAATTGATGATGTCTTTACTTCCTCCCGTGGATCTACAAAGACTCTTGGAAACTTTGTCAAGGTTTCTTCTCCTCTAATTCTCTCTAATTTCAATTTTATTTAAGTGTGTTCTCAATTAAACCAGTTTGTATAACATATCTTTTTTTATTATTATTATATATATGTATTTTGTTGTTTTTTCCCCTGTATTCTACCGTTATTTCTTTGGTTGATTGATGAAATTGAGCTAATTCTCAAGTTTAGACACTCTAATTGTTTGTCATTGTGTTTTGATTTTTATTGATGCGTTATTAAATCATATCTGTTGCTGTGGCTTATTTTATGCTTTGATCAAATCATGCTAGTATTGTATTTATGGTTTGTGATAATATTTATGTTACGCTGATCAAATGGTCAATGAAAACTATTTTGAATGCTTGTTCATGTATACTCCTTATATTACTGATAAAGATTGTTATTTGCAGGCAACTTTTGACTGTTTGTTGAAGACCTATGGGTTCTTAACTCCAGATTTCTGGAGGGAGACTAGATTCACAAAATCCCCATTCCAAGAGTATACCGACCTGTTGGCTAAGCCCACAGCCAAGATTGTCCATGTTGTTGACGATGTTGATGCTTGATCCTCTAGTCTTTTATATAGACTATTACTTCAAATTTTGTCTTTTTTGGTTTGTTTGTTAAATCAACTGTGTTGAACTCTGCTTAAAATGCTTGTTTCTCTTGTTAATCAAATGACTTTTCTACTCTAAATCGTTCCTCTTGTGAATGTCGAGTGTTTTGCATGATTGAATTATTGGTTGATTTAGCTATAAGATGAAAGGTTTAGAAGAGTATTTTTGAACACAGGTCTTCCTTCTTTATCTTTACTATATAGTCCTCGTACTTATTTGGCCATGGGCTTTTGTGATTGTACTTATTTGGTCCTGTCTAGTTATCTTACTTATCTTGCCCCACTGATATTGGTCATTTTTTTAGGGCATAGAAAAAGTCTTATAATTCATTTATGGCAATCATTTTCTCATTTTTTATTTTATCATTTATGAGCACATTATCCATAACATAGTTTCAACTATTTTTTCACTCTTATTTTAAAATAAAAACATGTCAGTTCCAAATGGCTTATTTTATGGAACACAGTTTGTTGTTATGTCATGTTTGGTAGACTATTAATCTTAATAGATTATTCATGATTTTGCTTGTTAGGATAATAAATTTAATATGTATTCCCAACAAATATAATTCACCTTTTAGTGGTTAGGCTATACTCCCTTTATCCGTAAATAGGAGTTTCATTTATTTCTAGCGAGTAAGAAATGTTAAGAAAAGTTGTGAAAAGTAATTAATGGTATATATGTCTCACTTGTACTTTTAAAATTTAAATAAAATGTGAGTGGAAAATGTAGGGCTTATTATAACCGGAACTACTATATGCGGACGGACTAAATTAGAAAAATATGACTCCTATTTGCGGATAGAGTAGGTATTAAAAAATATTTATATTCAAATTTACCTAATTGTCATTATTTTGAGAGAATTCAAATACAAGGAAGAATTTTTAAAAAGTACTAATACTCACTCCGTCTCATTCTAAGTGGAATATTTTTATTTTGTTATGAGATTTTATGAAGTGATGTTTTGTGAGTTAGGTGAAGAGAATAAAATAAGAGAGCGGGAAAAAGTAGAGATAGTGATGTATCTATTTTTAGAAATATGTCATTTAGAGTTAGAAATTTCAAAAATGAAAATGGTTCACTTGGAGTGGGACAAAGGGAGTATAAAATTTAGAATATATAATTTAAATGTTAAGATTAGAAGAGAAATAATACTGCATCCGTCTCATTAAATACAAAATATATTCTTTTCGGCACATGATTTTATATAGTGTTGTTTTGTGAGTTAATAAAGAGAGTAAAATAAAAGAGAGAACAAAGTAGAGATGAGTTATTTTCTTTTTAGGAAACGTTTCATGTTTAATAAGATAGTTCAAAAGAGAAAACCATTTACTATTAATAAGACGATGAGAGGATATGATTTGTAATTCTAGGTCTTATTTGGTTCTGGGTTGGTCCTAGTAGGCCCAGTTAGACTTTTTGATGATTATGAGCCCGAGTTTGAAAAATGAAACACTTTAACATATGACCTCCCCTAGGTCGGCCCATACTAGGCCTAGGTCATGCTGGACTGCGAAGTCAGACCCAGTTGTCATTCATGATTCGTGCCAATATCTTAATCTCTTCCCTGAAAAATTTGAAATATTTCCTTTTTAATTTGTTTCTAAAAAGTATGAACTTTCTAATTTTGGAAACTCATTTGTCTCTAATGAGGTGAGATTCATTCTTTATTGACAATACTTTAAAAACTTTTTCTTTCTATCTCTCTTACTTTTCTAATTATGCATTAAAATTCGTGTCGAACCAAATGTTCATACTCTTTCGGGTCGAAGAGAGTATTTATTATTTATTTTCTCATTCTCATATTTTAATAAAGTTAATACTACTAAGAGTTCGTTTGGTACATAAAATTGTACTCCCCATTTCATTGGAGATATCCCAATTTTCTTTTTAGTTTATTTTGTTCCCTCCCTAAGATGACATATCTCTACTTTATTTTCTTTTTTTATTTTATATTTTCTATTTAATACACAAAATAAAATTACATAAAATTGAATATTTTCTTTTTAGTTTATTTCTCGTGTCATTCAAAGGATGAGCCATCTTTTCTTGGAATAGATGGAGTAATTGAATTGGAATTAGAGATAGAATTATGTGCAATTGAACAATGGAGATTGAATTAGATTCCGTACTTAAAAATAAGTCAAAATCAATATTTTTGGTGAGAATAAGTTAGGTTGAATGATTGATGTCTTGATGATGGCCCTGCAAAGAGGAATCTTGAAATTGATTCAATACAAAAAAAATGAAAAATGAAAAATGAAAAATGAAAAGTACGGATAAAATAAAGTAATACGCGGAAGAGAGCTAAAATTGAATGAGCAAAGAAGAAATCCACAGCAGCAGCCGCCTGCATCGCCTCGCTTCTCATTTGCTTGCGCCCATGGCTTCGGAAAAAGAGGCTGCTCTTGCTGCTACACCCTCTGATTCTCCCACTATGTCTGCCTCTCTCTCTCTCTCTCTCTCACGTCCCTGTATTCGAACTTATTTTTCTTGATTGTTTACAAAAACGTGCAGATTCGACAAGATCATCAACAAGCAAATACCGGCCAACATCGTCTATGAGGATGAACAGGTTTCACTGTTTTACCTTTTCCTCTCTCTGGGACAATAAAGATCGATTCTTTTTTTTGGGAGTCTAAATTTGAAGTCTAATTGAAATTCCAATTTATCATTTCTTGATTGTTTAGGGGAATTTTATTATTTTGCTGTCACTTATCAAATTTTCTAACTAAATATTGGTCCTTATCAAATTTATCATGCCAAAATCTCAATGTATTAGTGAGCTTTCTGCTTCTGTGATGGTTAATTAGCTGCACACATTTTAAGATTCATAATGAATTGTGTTGCTTTTATCATAAACTGGTCTTTTGTAGTGTATCTCAGTTATATGAATGTTTATTTTGTTTTATGTTTTTCACCATCTAGTTCTAGTTGTTTGAACTCGAAAACTTGTGGCAAACTGTTCGAACTCTAGGTTTACCTTTGCAGGTTCTAGCTTTCAGGGACATAGCTCCCCAAGCACCTACTCACATCCTCATTATCCCTAAAGTTAGGGATGGACTGATTGGGATTTCGACGGTAGTTTCTTCTGCATTTACATACTCCACTCCTCATTTGCTCCCTTTCTCTCCTCTTGATTTTCCAGTTCATGATCTTAACAGTCTCTTAAATTTTTCCCAATCTAAATTCTGATATATTACGGGGCATTATCTGATTGCTGAATTGTTTGAAGCATGAAGTTTGTTGAATACGGAATTGATATGTTGCAAAGCTTTTATGCAAGTTTTTAAGGGAAAACGAAAATTCTTATAGTCTTAAACTGTGTGGTGTGGACATATTGCAACTCGTCACAAGCTATAATGATCATGTCTTGAGCTTATAGTAAATACAAGTCGACCAGCATATCTTGTCAGACTGCTTTTCCTAATCGTTATGACTTATGAGTATCGAATCTCTCCTCAACATCTGCCGTCAACGAAAGATGAGGGAGGTGGTGTAATCTAGGGCTTGCTGTTTAGGGCCTTTTGAAAACTATGCAATTCTTGAAACCATCATAGGAAACGTGCATACTTAAACATTGATGTATGGTTTGGTTTATTCATGTAGGCGGAGGAGAGGCACTGTGAGATTCTTGGCCGTCTGCTATACACAGCAAAGCTTGTGGCGAAACAGGAAGGCCTTAAGGATGGCTTCAGAATCGTGATTAACGATGGACCAAATGGATGTTAGTAGCATCCTCTTTCTACCTCTTGCATTTGAATCATCTTTCAATTCCTTTATAGTAATGTTTAGTTTGGGCGATAAAACTTAGATTCTTAAAAAACTAATATAGGCTAAACTTTGATGGGGGTGAATGATTTTGAGCTTGTTTGGTCATATATAATCCTTCGGTTAGTCTGTCATATAAGGTCAATCACCCAAATTAAATGCTCCATTAGTTGATCTTCGAATCGATACTAATGTACAGGTCAATCGGTCTACCACCTGCACATTCATCTTCTTGGCGGACGTCAAATGAATTGGCCGCCGGGCTAAAAACAGAGGCACGATCAACTACTCAACTTTGTTTGAACTTTGGGAATATGAATAAATGTATTAAGATAGCTGCTTTATACACTGAATGAAGTTGATTGAACCTTGTAGTTTTCCTAGAGATATTTGTTACAATCTGTTGCCAATTGTGCCTAATAATGCGTATGATATTTATAATGGTCATATATATAGAAGCCATTCCATTTACTTGCATAAAATGATAAAATGTTTTAAAGTAATATTTTCAAGCTAATTAATTTCAGTCAACAGTTTGGACAAAGATTTGTTACTACTAACTACATCACTCTTTCTATATATATACCATTTGATCCTATAGAAGCTTTGAGACTGATTTCCTTTCACTTTCCGGTTTTCTTTCTTCTTCCTCTTTTGTTTGCTTTTCATGTACTCCATGAAACTGGTTGCTATTGCTCAGCATTTAGGTAGGATTTGTGTCCGTCAAAATTGATTGCAATTGCAGTTGAGGTCAGGATTTGTGACTGTCAAAATTTTGGTAGGGAGGAATGTTGCAATATTGTGGGCTCGACAAACCATCAATATTGGAGTTTAGTTCCTAGGCTTCCATGAAAGAGTTATGCTTGAAAAGTGATGCATAAGAAATGAAATCTTTGTAATTTTATACTCCCTCGGTCCTATAGAAATAGGCCATTTATGGATGTGAGTATTAAATATTCACCATATATGAAAAACATGTATAATGGATTCTATAAATAAAAAAAGTTAAAGAGAAGGAACAAAATATTTACCATAAATAGATATGGACTATTTTTATAAGAAAGTCTTATGGAACAATGGTGGAAGAGAATGGGGATTGCACCAAAACTTGTATCAAGATGCGCAGAAGTGTAAAAACAAGATACTTGTATCCAAAAGTGTCATTTTTATTTCAATCCGAAAAAGTATTCCTGCATATAAATCACATACATTATCGATCATCCAAAAAAAGTAAATAATTCAAATAAATATAAAAGCTAAAGTCCATTTTTGGTAAACATATGATCATTTTACAATTTTGGTCCATAACATTAACTTTTAGATTTTTGAATTCCGAACAAATGAAAATGGCCCGAAAATGGTCATTTTCATGGCTCTGACTAAAACCGACGAGCGACATCAATTAATTCACGTTTGACTTTTTCATTTATTTATCCGTAATTACTTAGCAACTTTTAAAACAAAAACTAATTTTTTTCCTAAATATTTCAAAACAGAACTTAGATTAATTTCAATATCAATTCACAAAATAGCCCAATTTACGCATCAATTTGCAATTTACAGCCCTAATTCAGTCCAATTTCTTCTTCAATTTGACCGTTCCGTCATCCTAACATCAATTTACGACTGTTGCATATTCACGTCTTGCACCTGAAATTCCCAGATTGACCGCTCCGTTCCGTAGTATAGAAATGTGAGAGACGAGAGAGAAGAAGAGTTTTGTTTTGTTTTTTTGAATTCTCCATTTTATTTTATTTAGTAATCTAATTTCTGTTTTAAAATATGTATGGAAAAAATTAGCTATTGTTTAGGTTGCTAATTAATCAATGAATTAGTAAAGTAATCAAGTTTAAAGTGACTTAATTGGTATTCTTTTAGACGGAACCGTATCATTTCCAAACTATTTCCATTTGTTCTAAAATCATAAAAAGGACTATAGGTTGCGATGAATCAATGTCTAGACTTGACAACTTGCAAAGGCCAATTCATGAGAAGGAGAAGTGGCTATGTCTTCAATGTGGTGGGTGGGGGCAAATTGTATCGTTGGTTTGTATTTTTGTGTATTTTCTTGAAATTTTAGGTATTATTTGTTATATTTCTATATGTTTTGATATTTTTTTTAATATTGAACTATTTAAAATTATAAATAAATTTGAATTAAAATTACACATCGGTTCCGATTCTAAGATTTATGAGAATTTAAAACCGGTCAACCGGTCAACCAGTCCGGTTAGAATCGGAAGCGGCCGAATAAGCAGGCCTAAGTGTGATCATAGGTTTTGGCGTGCTTTCGTTCGATTATTAGGAATTTCCTGCACAGGTTTTTGGGCAATGGACTTCAAAGGAGATAAGATGTGATGTAGTACTTGATAAATCAAATTTTATTTGCTTAAGTCCAATAAGTGATGAACTACAATTGAGGATATTGTAACATCATGTTGAATTAGTCACTAATTTGTGCTGATTATAATCTTATCCATGTTTGTTTCCCATTATCTGTTAATTGGATTAGACTGTTAGTGAATGAATTCAATTTTGTAGTTTATTTGTTCAAAAATTGAAGGTACATCAATAGTTGGCGTATAAATGGATGGTCTTCTTTATATTCACATAAGAAATTGCTGCAAGTTGATCTAGCTTCTAGTTTTACTTTTAACCCTCGAGAAATTAGAGGTCTAATACCAATTACTGCTGAAAGAAATGTGGCAGGCATGTTTTCCAGAGTTAACTCTTCTCCATTATCACATCAGCTGGAGATGATAATGCTGGGAAGTAATGGGTCTATGTGCCTGTGCATCAGTCATCCAACATTTAGGCCTTTATAGTTTATATAATTATGATTCCTTCTATGCTAATGTAGAGAGTTCTGACTTGGACTGTTGAAAACAAAGCTGAGATACCAACTAACCGAGTGGCTATCATCACTCTTTAGGTTCCTGAGTATAGTAGTGTTTCCTATGAATCTTATGTGTAGTTTCATATAGCAGTGTTTCTTATAACTGTTTATGTTTAGTTTCATATAGTAGTGTTTCCTTCTTGATAGTTGCAAGATTATACTAAGTCCCCTTTGAATGAGATGGAAGATAAGTTTCAACTTACCCTGAGGCGGTTTTATGATCAATGAACAAGTATCACAATTTGTATGTATGAAAATGATCTCATGTTTGTTAGAGTATATTACAATGGGGGGACTCTGTCAATGAAAATTCTCTTATGTTTGTTACATCATCACAATGGGGGGACTCTATCAATCCATATACCACGGAACCATAACTAGCATTCAGAAGCATTCTTGAATGGTTCAGGTCGTTGAAGCCATAGCTGTAGAAACAAAGGCAATGAGATGCTTGTCTGTTTGTAAGCTTCATGTCCTTGATATGGTAGTTGTGCAATCATGTCCTTGAATTATACTCCATAAAAAATAGTCTTATTTATGGACGACATGAGTTTTAATACGCATTTGGCAATGTATGAGAGAGAAAGAGAAAACGTGGGTAAAGTAGGGGAAAAGTGATGATAAAGTTTCTATATATAGAAATGAGAAATGAGACTATTTTTCGTGAATGGAGAAATTATAACTTTGCTATATCAACCTCCTCAATTGGACCATCTTCATTGCAGAAAACTAATAATGTTTCAATGTGAAGCATCTCTAATCCCTCAGCATGAGACTTCCACGCAGCCCCGGTTAAACTTGCCGTCTTTCTGTGTTCAAATGTTATAAAAGTGCAGATACTCCTCCACGCATTTCAATGCCTGTTCTAGTTCCTAAGGCAAACTTCAAATAGTAATAGCCTCAGTATTGATTTTCTTTTGTTCCCTTCAATAGCTAAAGTTTTTATAGCAGGTAATATTGTAACTATTAATTTTGTAAGAAAAAGTTATTCAAGTATTGATGTAGAAAACGAAGCTCACTTCATCAAAGAGAGAAACTTTCTAAAATTAAAAGTGATATCAGTATTTATGGACAATCCAAAATCGAACATGACTATTGGTTGTGGACGGAGGGAATATATTAGATCAACAGTACATAAAAATTGCCCAGAAGTGGCAAAGTAGAAACACTGAAACTAGGAAAATTCGAAGAGGTCCATCTCTGCCTCAGGACTAGACACCGATCCACTCTATCCTCAAGGGGAGCAACCAGTGGCGGACACAAGATTTTAATATTGGGGGGTCCAAATTACTAGTACTTCTTTTTTCTATAAAAAAAATTCATCTTTCAATTTTCGTCCGTCCACGAGAATTAGTCTCACAATTTATCTCTCTCTCATAATTTACCTATTACGAATTAAAAATTGCGTCGTCCACAAATTATAATATTTTTCACAAATGGGCGAGAGTATTAACAATTGTGAAATATTTTTAGTGTCAACGACGTCATTATCAACCCAACAAGATCAGTTTGGATCTACGAGATAAAGATGGCTAATGAAAGATAAATAATTTAAGAATTAGCAATATAAATTAAAGTTACATTACTTTATATCTACAATAGCTAAATATACATAAATTAAAAAAAATAGTAGTGTGAGAAAAATAAAAATGTGTAAATAAATTAATTAGTAGCTAATAAACTAAGTATGGAAAATTGGGAATCATAAAAATAAATTGCTTAATAGACAAATGAATTAGTATAAGAAAACTTGAAAAAAATATAGCACAACTCACGATGGACAAATGAATAGTATAAGAAAACTTAAAAAAATAAAGCACAACTCACGAAAGCGCAGGCTAGAGGGAATTGATCCTGCATTCATGTAAATTAAAGACAGCATCACAAACCAACTAAGCTACTGAGTGAATAGATATAGTAATAGCTTAAATAGGTGGGGGTTCCAACTTCCAAGGACCCCCCACCCGCCAACGTAGGTCCGCCTCTGGGAGCACCCAAGGTCCTAGTAGAATTAAAATAGATGATCATCAAAGTCTGGGCTGATCAGGTATAAAGCGCACTGACTACTGAGGTGTGACAATGTAGGCTGTACCAAAATTTTGGGACCCCTTGTTGCTCTAATCTCGTGATGGCTTTGATCATTGGAGAGGCTGAGTCCTGATCACAAATAATCAGTCCAGAATCTTGACATCTTCTTTGCAATTCCATTGCAGAATCGTGTGTTGTGTTTCACGGGTGTCGCAGTGTCTGATCCAGGAATATCCTTCAGCATCAATAGGCATAAGTACGATTCGAGTCGTTTCTTTAGTAAATTATTTCAAATTTACAAGGATGATAAATGATGAAGGATATTTAAATGATAAAAGATTTTACATGAGAATTTGTGTTATGCTTATCATACTTATGGTTCCTGTTTCTCAGAGTTATTTAAATGAGAATGTGCCTCTCACAATGTCTAGCGTTCACCTTACTTTTCGAATTGCAGGTTGGAACAGTTTTAGATGGACGGGAGTCGAGATGCTAAAGAAGCAATGGATCTTGGAAATTTCGAGTCCTGCAATTGTGAAGGTGTCATTAAAATTTGGATCATTCATTAGTTGGGAAACAATATTAGAACATTAGGGATCGCAAATTTACAAAAAGAAAAACATACTAATAATCTGCCATAAAATTATTCAGATTAATTAAATTATAAGTGTTTTAAATGCTACAGTTTAGCTGGTTTTGTTTAGAACTCATGAATAGCAATGGATGAAAAAATATACAGAATCATTTCTGTGATCATGCAGATATTAATGTGCACGAACTGATGGTGCCAACATCATTAAGGTGAGCCCTTTTTTGGATGCTTTGTGTACTTCAGAGATGCATATGCTGAGTTTGATCTTGATTTTTCACCAAATTCTTCAAGCTCAACTATATTTGTTATAGTAATAAATTTGTTAATAAGGGAGAACATATTATTCTGAAATTTGAATAGCGATCACGTTTATATTTTGGTGTATCCTGTCTATGCATTCGGTGGAGTATAGTACTCCCTCCGTTCCACTCAAGATGTCCACATTCTTGAATTGCACGAGATTTTAGGAGGAGATAAAAAAGTAATACTCCGTATATTTTAATGAGGAGAGAGGAGAGAGGAGAGAAAGATTTATTTCCAAATATAGGAAGTGAACATCTTAAATGAGACAAACAAAAATGAAAAGGTGAACATCTTGTGTGTGACATAGAGAGTATTTGTTATGGTGCATTTGTGGAATTGTAAAGGCTTCAGTTCTTGAAATCCATCTCTGCTTGGAAGCAACATAGAAATCATATCCAAAAATTCTATTCCGTGTTACATGTACATAGAATGTGACATTTGGACATATTTTATGATAAAGGAGACATTATGTCCATATGAATACAATGATTTGATTATATAATGGAATTGTAAACACCACTAGCCGAAGGCATAAAACCATTTAGGTAAAATACAATATGTTAAGTATCTTCGTCGCATTGTTTATTGTGAAGGTGACAAAAACAAGAAAGCCTAAAAGTCTATATAAATCCCCAAGAACTATAGTAACTGAATATTCCATACTAAGTGAATTGGCAGATGATGTCTAGTAAGTCGAAGATTGCGCCAATGATGCTGGCCATGTTCATGGGGTTTGCACTATGGTGCTACTTCACCACCAACCCCGAATCCATTTCAGCGATGGATCATTCGACTCACCCTGCCATGCACACGGAGGCATCTGTCGGGTGGTGGTGGCCGGACGTTGATGGTATGGTAGCGAAGCGACATAGGAGGCTTCAGTCGTGCTCGGTAGGATGTCGATGCGGCTGCTGCGGTGGGATATGCGGTGCTTGCTGCGAGGCCCTCAACCAAAATGGGACCGTTTGATTGTGCTTTGTGTTTGATAATAAAAGTGTATCCATCTTAAATTATCTCAGCTCATTGAATGGATGATCACCATTCTAAATGTCTACATACCTACTTGTATGATCTGACTTTATGTCACGTTATTTATGTTCTATCTTTTTCCTTCAATTTCAAATCATCAAATTCGTGATGCGGGGCTACCTCTGTCTTAAAAAAAATCTTTTGAAACTGCGTGAATTTTATTACACGATTAAAGTGAGAGAAAAACTGAAAAAGTAAGGAAAGAAGACTGAGAAAAAATGAAAAAATGGTAAAGTAAGTAACATGAACGGAAAAATAGGAAAACTATTATTAGTGAATGGTGAAATTCACTTTTTAACATAAAAAGTTTAGAAAATTTATATTTTTAAGGGATTGTTTAAAATAAGAAAAGTTTACGAAAAAAGTTTTTAATTTTAAAGGATGTTGATAGTATAGGCAACGATGGGATGATCATATCCGAATGTAACAATTAAAATATACCCAACTGAACTTAAGGGGTGTGGCCGAATAGCTTGAGACTCGTTCATTCTTAAGGGTTGTCTCACTCATTAAGGTGCCTACAAATCAGCATGATCACTACAAAAAAAAGTCTATTTACTAGCGGAAAATTTTGTTGCTAATAGTCATAATTCCGCTGCTAAAACTGGTTAGCAGTGGATTAACAACAGATCTACACCGCTACTAAATTGTTTGCTGCTAAATTTTAGCAACGACTAAATTGTGCTACTATTATTTTAGTAACGAACTAGCAACATAATGACTTCGTTGATAATTGTTGGAATAAAAAACGGATCAAAAACTTTAGCAACAAACTCAGTTCATTACTAACTATTAGCGACGGATTAGCAACGTCCTAAATCTGCCGCTAAACTTTTGGCATCAAAAAGAGATCGTAAACTTTAATAGCGGACCTAGTCTGTTACTAATTGTTAGTAGCGGATTAGCAATGCACCAAATCCGCTTGTAAAATGTTGGCATCAAAAAGGGATCGAACACTTTAGCAACAAACTTAGTCCGTTATAAATTTTTACCAACGGATTAACAACACACTTAATCCGCCCTAAAATTGTCGGTACTAAAACCATGGAAAACTTTAGTAACATACTCAGTTCGTTACTAACTATTAGCAACAAATTAGCAGCAACCTCAATTTGCCCCTAATGTAAGTATTTTTTTAAAAAATCATCAATTGGTATTTCGCTACTAAGTTTAAGTTACACATTATTGATCCAATTATAACAAATTGCTTACAATAAACCAACAAATTATCAAATAAATAAACATCAATCTATAGACAAAAAGAAGGGTAACTGTTAAACTACAAATGTATTTTTCCAAAAAAATATGAAGTCTAAAACCGTTTTGAGTTTAAATTATAAATCTATAAATAAAAAAATTGATGTCAATCTCCAAATTCTGCAAAATCATCCCGACCAGATTGAGCAGTAGAGTTACTCAAGTGCTAGGACTGCTGGGGCATGTATTAGTCGATCCTCTCTTTTATAATCTTCACTTCATATGTTATGCCGTGAACGATTCATACACAGTCACTGATAGGAACACCTTTTCCGCCGCCGATATATCAAGTGCGGCATTCATATCTTGTTCAGTTTTTCTACAAATCACGCACAAGAGGATTCGGTAGTATGAGTGTGATCACCACGACAACTCTAAATATATAATACACATGCATATATTAGTGCAATACACAAATATAAGTTGAGCAAATATAGTAGAAAATGCTAATTCTCCTCAACTTTACATGACGGAAAAATATTTTTTTTAATACTTGATACAATCTCCAACTTATTAATGTTAATATTGATCCACAAAGTTAAAATCACAAACTAGGACTGAGGCTACTGATCCCCAAACAAAAATTAAAATTATAGTTTCATCATTTTATGTTTTTAAAATAATATGAGTAAACTAGCAATGACCAACTCAAAGTCAAACTATAAACTCTAACAATAACGTCTAAAACTCAAATTAATTGGAAAATTCACAAGTATGATATTCATATAAAGCAATCAAAATTAAAAAAAAAAAAAATGTATGTATAACGCTTTAGCAAAATTAGAAGAAAGATTAAAGAGAGGAAACCGTGAGAGGAGGAGCAGGTCGATGGAAACTGGTGAGGGGCGGCGGCAGCAACGGCAGCAGAGAGGAAGTGGTGGCGGCGGCGGGATTGAGTCGAATTCTGTATAGTGAAGAATTATGTGCTATTCGACTTGATCTATTGTGGGATATTGACCTAACTAAATAAGATTTTCGAATAGAGGAAGAAGAAATAACTGATTTATGGAGAAGGAAGAACTTGTTTGTTGAAGAACATGACCCAGAATTCAGAAACGCTATGTGAAGAAGTGCCACGGCCGCTTTTTTAAGGTTTTTATTTGTAGGTGTCAAATGGGCTTTGGGCTGATAATTTTAGTAAATAAAGTAAAGCCATATGAATTAATTTGATTGGAGATTCGCATATTTATTTTGGAGATTGGCGTAATTTAAACTTTTTTATACTACTATTTAACTAATAATATGGGCAGTGGGCGCATACTTTTTTTAAGTTTAGGCACATATTTCTAATATTTTAAATTCATTTTACAATAAGTCTTAAATAAATTATTAGTAGTATTAATTATTTTTTTAATAATATGTGATTAAATATAACATGATTTAATACTATAAGTAAATAAATTAAATAAATTATTGATAAATATTGTGGGATTATTGTGAATATGAAATATTCTTTTCGATTTTGTGAAAATGGTTGGAATAAAATTATTGTTTAATGTGATATATATTGAAAAATAGGTTTGAGTTTGGTGTAAATGTTTGGAGTAATATAAATAAAAAAATCTTTAGATTTACAATTTATACTATTGATCACTATGAATTATGATAATAGGGTCTCATATCCTACTAACTCATTTCACTCACATTTCATTTATGACTAATAGTATATACAAGCGGAACTAATATTCAACTAATTTTTTTCTACCCACTTTTCTTAACATTACTTAAAATTCGTACCGCCAATAAATGAGACTCTCAATAACGGAAGAAGAGAATAATTAGATTTCATAATATAAAATTCAATAGCGACAGTAGCAATGTCCCGGTACTAAATTTGCGTTTCACTCATATTGAATTGTTTATCAAACTTTTCATTTCATAATAGGTATAACAAATTGCTCGATATTAGTTTTTCTTGATGTGATTGATTATACATAATATGCTTTTGTTCCTATTTGTCATACTTCTTAGTTCTTTCGTTTTGTTATAAATAATTGATTTCTTTTGTAGATTAGATTTTAGAGTTATTATTAATTATTAATATTTTGCAATTTTTTGTTATGATTATTATCAACATCTGGCTCCAAATTTGAGTTTGGATTTGTACGTACCTTTTTATTTCTTCATGAAAGAGAAAATATCACAAACGAAATTTTTTCGTTGTTGATTTCCCACAGACCATTCTCTGCTAGTACTTTTGGCAACCAAGATCCACTACAATTCCGTTGGTAATTTATTGCCAGCGGTATTTGTCCGTTGATAATTACATGTGGACCATTTTCCGTTGCTAATTCGTTAGTAATTTATTACTAGCAACATCATTTATGTTGTTATTTAGTATCAAACCATACATCGTTGCTAATCTGTTGGTAATATATTACCAACGACATTTATTCATTGCTACTTACCAGTGAAAATTAGTTCACTGTAATTTCGTTGGTAATTTATTACCAGCGACATTTTTCCGTTGTTGATTAATCGCAAACCCTTTGTCGTTGCTAATCTGTTGCTAATTTATTGCCAACGACATTTGTCTGTTGCTACTTACCAGTAAACATTAGTCCGCTACAATTCTGATGGTAATTTATTGCCAACGACATTTGTTTGTTGCTACTTATAAGTGAATATCATTCCGCTACAATATTGTTGGTAATTTTTTACCAGCGACATTTGTTTGTTGCTACTTATAAGTGAATATCATTCCGCTACAATATTGTTGGTAATTTTTTACCAGCGACATTTGTTTGTTGCTATTTACCAGTGACCATCAATCCGTTGCTATATACACTGCTAATTATGACACGTGATCGAGGCATCAAAATCCATCATAAATTTGCTGCTAATTCCGCTTGTAAAATTACTAGTGGAGATTCCGTCGCCAATCCGCTACTAATAGCAACATACTAAATCTGCTACTAATTTTCGCTGGTAAATCAACAGTTTTTTGTAGTGTGATGACTAGTTAATAGGCTCGCCGGTGGATACCCTTGATATTTACCAAAAAAAAGAAGAAGAGGGATATCTTTTTTTTCCACGAACTTTGTCAAAGTATCATTTTTAGGTTTGTGAACTTTGAAAAATATCATTTGAGGCCGTCAACTATGAGTTAATATCAATCGAAGTATTCCCTCCGTCCCACTTAAGATGACCACATTCTTGAGTGGCACGGGATTTTAAGAAGTGTTGTTAGGTGGAATAAAGTAGAGAGGAAAAAGGTAGTTGAATATTTTAATGGGGAGAGAGGAGAGAGGAGGTTGTTTCCAAAATTGGAAAGTGGTCGTCTTGATTGGGGCAAACAAAAAAAGAAAGATGAACATCTTGAATGAGACAGAGGGAGTACTTTTTTATTATTTCCAAGTTTTTATGGATAAAAATACCCTCAATACATTGAAGGGTACATATTTATAATTAACTTATCACATACTCATATCTTTTTATAAATATCTTTACCATGTACTATTTCTGACGGAGTTTCTAAGTATAATTTGGCTAACCGAATGGATGAACACCATATCATCCTCGGCCATTTTGCCGAATCTGGCTCCTGCACGGCCGGAATTGTACTTCTTCACTCTCGAGATCCCCCGCCGAGAGCGTCATCACAGCCGCCGCCGCCGTTTTGTCACATCAGGGCAGCACTAGGGGGGAGATCTCCCCGATCAATCTCCCCTCCTCGTCCACCACCGCCACCGACGTCTGCTCCACTAATGACCGCGAAATCGCTCCGATTGCGGAGGCGGCGACGTGATTGTACTCGACGGAGAGGAAATTGGGGGTGATTACGCCTAGAGTTTTGATTGGGAGCGGCGCGATGGGGGAGAAGAGGCCGATTGAGCTTAGGAGGAACATTATCCATTCTGCCCTTTCATAATTAATAAATCTAAAAATATTTTTCATTTGGCAAATTCTGGACCACTTATTTATAAAAATGAGTGGCTGAATACTAACTAAGTTACAGTAATAACCAATAACTAATATCAATTTTGTATGTTAAAAACATCAACACAAAGACATAAATTTATCAATCTGCTTGTGTTGATAAACTTTTGTCTTTGTGTTGATATTTAAATTTTACATGTTGTATTGATATAATTATGTCTTTTAGTTGATAATTTTAATACACAAAATTGAAAGTTATTACTCCCTCCGTTCCATAGTAATGGAGACATTTCTTTTGGGCACAGAGATTAAGAAAAATTGTGTTAGGTGAGGTAAGTAAATGGAGAGTAAAGTAGAAAATGAAAAATGTAGAGAGATGAAGAGAGAAAAAAGTAAGAGATAGTAAAGTAGGTGTGAAAAAATGTATTGACTTTTACTAAAAAGGGAAATGACTCTATTACTATGTAACATACCAAAATGACAAAATGACTATATTACTATGGAACGGAGAGAGTAGTTATTACTGTAAATTAGTTAGCACACTAACACAATACATAAAATAAATCTATTAAAAGTATTAAGAATTAAGAATATAGGACATAAATGAGTTCTACCGGGCCTGGGCTTGGGTCGGGCTTTGAATGGGCCTGGGCCTGGCCCGGTCCGGTCCTGGGTTTGTAAAGAGGCCCAATTGGAGCCCAATTAACATATTTAGCCCAGTCCAAGCCCGCTCCATTTCATTAGTGGGCCGGCCCACACTGGGCCGGGCCTGGACTGGATGGGCCCGACCCATTTGACATCTCTACTACTCTATACTACCTAAAAAATTGTGCAAAAAAATGTGTCAATAATGGAGCGGAAGGATATATGGAAGGATATATTAAATGAGAGTGTGATATATTTATTGGAAAACTGAAATGAACATTTGTTGTGCGAGAGAGTTAGATATATGAAATTTGACTATTTGAAGTGAACTGAAAAAATCATGATACCCGAAAAATTCCAAATAATTGGACCATCCTAAAATACAAAATAAAATAATTATATTTGGTTACATATATTTAAATTAAATATTATTAAAAAATTTAATTAAAAATATAACTATATATATATATTGTTGTAGTTTGGATTTTCTGATTTATATTAAAAAACAATAAGAATGGAACTGAATTTTGATGAAAAATAAGTTACAATATGAAATCTAAACCAAAATTAGCACCCCCTTCGTCCCTCCATAAGCGAATCACTTTCCTTTTCGGATGTCTCATCATAAGTGAATCATTTCATTTTAAGCAAAAAATCATCTCTCTTACTTAATTTTCTCACCTAATTTATTCTTTTCCTCTTCTACTTTTCCCTCTCTCATACTAAATCTTGTGTCAAAAGAATAGACTCGCGTATGGTGGAACGGAGAGAGTACTATTTAGGTTTGGTGTGATTTAGAGTGTTCGGATACACATAGTTTGCTCACCCAAAAAAGAGAGGGGTTAAGTTAGTTGGAGACGAATTGATAATAATTTAGATTTGAAGTGAAGATCAAATTGCCATATTATTTTACCCAACTTGCAATTTGGGTGAGTTGAAAAGTTTACGTTTACGTGACAAACGAGAATTGAGCTAATGTTGATGTATTTAGAGGCAATCAATTCATGTTACGTTGTACACGTTATTTGCTAATATGGGAAATCTAGATTTTACACATTTTTCATATGAAAACCATGAAACTTTCAAGTTACAACTGAAAAAGCATACACAACAAACTCTGATTTTCAGAATCAAATTATTCCAAGTTCCATCTCTTTAGACGTGTTGAAGTCTTCAACACCTGTTCATGGAAAAGAAAACAAAATTATGATAATATCGATTATTGGAATAAAGAATTTGTTGGTATTATTAGTGACCTCTTTATCCCAATTTGTTTTCCAAACCAAGTAGATCATGGCACAAGTCTCAGTTAGAACTCCAAAGGCAAGCCCTAACCATATCCCCTCTACTTGAAGATGAAGCACGTATCCAAGCACAACTCCTACCGGCAGTCCAATTCCATAGAAACAAACCAAATTTATGACCGCCACCTTCGTTTGCAGACCCGATCCTATAGCCACACCTAGCAAGACAACACAAACACACACAAAATGGGATCTCAACATTTACAACAAAATCTGTATTTGGGAGTTAAAACTGACCAGAGAGGACCGGGTAAATGCTAGCAAACAAGGCTGAAAATGCTAGAAGAAGTGAGAGACGAGAGGCTGTGTGGATGACTGCCTCATCATCGGTGAAGAAATATGTGATGTTGGTGCTGAATAGGAAGCAGATGATCCAAAACAAGAGCCCTATTGAAGTAGAGGTGCCCATTAGCACTTTGATTGAGAATCTCACCGCTCCCGCGTCCCCTCTCCCTAGCTCATTTCCAACCCGAACACTGAGTGAAACACTTTTTCAGTCATATCACAAAGAGGAGATAATATATAGGAGATGAGAGGAAGGATTAAATCTTGTACCATGCAGCACCCATAATTCCCATGATTAACATCAACAGCCAAGTAACTATATTGAGGCTGCAATTAAATAAAATACTCAGTAAATGATAGTAAAAATAAAAAAAACATGAATTAGTAGAGTGTTTACATACCTAATGGAAAATGCATTTATAGCAACTTGTGCATTTTCCATGTATCCAGCCAGCAACACCAGAATTGCATAGTACCACAGCTCCAGACTGCAACAGAGGGAGGATGTCATATCAAACAATAAGGAATGGAATTAGAGAAATTTATGAGTTTTACCATATCATTACACCAGATGACAGTGAGAGCTTCACAACTGGCCATATATCCTTGAAGACAGCTGTACTAAAACCTCTCCATGTCTCCGGACACCAACCTCCGAAAATGTACACAAATTCCCCCAAAACAAGAAGCCAAGAAGAGACGCATAGCGCAGCCATAGCGCCATCCAATCCAAAATCCAAAACATACACAAGAAGATAAGAAAACGCAACGTGGATCACAAACTGGAAACCCGATAGCCAGGCAACGATCATGTTCTTCTGCTGCGCTTGCAAGTACATCTGTATGGTCAAATTAAAGATGAGTGCGTATACGTATGGAATGAAGCAGAGAGATATATAGCCAGCAGATTCCGCTATCTCTTTCTGTTGGCCAACGAGTTTGAAGATCTGCGCCCCAAAGACGAAAACAGGGAGCAAAAGAGTGAGAGTGATGAGATCAATGAGCCATGAGCGCTGCAGGTAGATTCCCATCATCTCATACTGCTTCGCCCCGAATGCCTGCCCACATAGAGTCTCGGTTGCACTCGACATCCCAATCTGTTTACATTTCATAAATCATAACCAATACTTGTACTACTTAAACATTTGAAATGAAAAAAGATATATACCAATATGCCGTTGACGAAACGGACGCTTAGAGTTTGGACGAGAGCATAGCCGGCAAGATCGACGGCGCTGATGTGGCCGATAAAAGATTGTGTAACGACGATGGTGCCGAAAGAGCTCACTCTTGCGATCACGCTTGGCGTCGCAATCCTCCATATTTTCTTTGATTCTTCACATATTCTTGCTTTCAAATCACCACCTTCTTTTCCATCCAAAAGCCTCTCTTCAATGCTGTTAATGTTATCATCGTCCATGCTTGCTGTGAGCTCGAACTCTATCCCCTCTGCTGCCCTTTTATTTTAATAATAATAATAATAGCAGTTGAATATTTATTGGAGAGGGCTCCATGTGATAGCTCAGTGTAGAATTATGTTTTAGTAGTAGAATTATGTTTCACTTTTTCGGTTTTGCAATTACAAAATAGCATTCTTGTTTTGCTTGTAATGGACAATCAATCATTTCATTCTTCAAACTTTTTTTTGAAGACTAAAATTTAAAATGCAACTTATTTTAGAAAAAAAGAGAGTAAAATTTAAAAGTAGGTCCCACCGAGACTTGAACTCGGGTTACTGGATTCAGAGTCCAATGTCCTAACCACTAGACCATGGGACCAGTTGATGCTATCATTTACCCGTATTTAATACTGTACAGAAACAACTAACTACTGGGAAATATTTAATGTCATTCCTTTCTTTAAATTGTACCAAACCGCAATCCTTGTATGGACCACCGACATACAAAAATAAGGTAGTGGGGTGTGTAACAACTAACAAATTACATTATTCAAATGCTTGAAATAAGTTAAAACAAAGATACATATATAGTTGCTGTATTATAACTTAGCAAGCAATGTGCTTATCATTATCCGATGTTGATTCCAAATACCATTTCTTGAGACGTGCTGATGTTTTGGATACCTGCCACAATCCAAATATTAGTATATTGTACTCCTCAAATAAAAACATGAAAGATTGATTTCACTCACCTCTTCATCCCAGTTTGTTCTCCATATCAAGGTGCTCAATGAACATGTCTGAGTCAAAACTCCTCCAGTCAGCCCAACCCATATGCCCTGTAGTGTCCACCATTCACCAATACAATTTACAAAGTGTTGATTTACCAAGGACTAAATGTTGATTTAAACTTACCTGAACACCAAGATTAAACCAGTATCCTAGAACAATTCCAACAGGTAACCCAATCCCATAGAAGCAGATCAGGTTGATCACAGCCACCTTACTTTGTAGCCCTGATCCCACAGCCACACCTGTCGTAATGGCAATGAGATTTGATTCTAAACAAGGAGGAGGAAGGTTTTCAAGACCAACGTACCCGAGAGCACCGGGAAGATGCTGCCAAGCAACACAGTGAATGCTAGCAGAACTGAGAGGCCTGAGATTGTCTCCGCCACTTCCGCCTCGCTGGTGAACAAGTATCCGATGCTCTTTCCAAAAGCCAAGCAGAGGATCCAGAACAAAATCCCCATTGTAAGTGAGGTGGCCATTATCACCTTGATTGAGAATCTCACCGCTTCCGCATTTCCACTGCCAAGCTCATTTGCAACACGAACGCTGTTTTGCGATGCAAAAACAGTCATTGATGGTGATGGGATTTTCAATTTCTTTTTGCAAGAAAACTTTCATACCATGCAGCTCCCATGATGCCGAGGATGATCATCACAATCCAAGCATTGATGTTGAGGCTGAAAACTCCCACTACTTTAATCACAACTACAAAGTTTGAATGTGTGTAGAGAAACATGAAAAGTGATTGGGTACCAAATGGAGAAGGCAGAGATGGAGACTTGAGCATCTGTTGTGTAGCCTGCCAGCAACACCAGAATGGCGTAGTACCAAAGTTCAAGGCTGCAAGTGCAAGACAATGTGCAACGCTTCAATAAGAAGACGAAGACATGAAATAACACAATAAATGGCGATGATCATATATACCATATCATGGCACCAGATGAGACAGAGAGCTTGACAACCGGCCACAAGTCCTTAGCTGCAGCAATGGAGAAGCCCTTCCAGGTGTCGGGGCACCACCCACCAAAGATGTAGACGAACTCCCCCACAACCAGAAACCAGGAAGATATGCAGAGGGCAGCCATGGCACCAGGAAGTCCGAGGTCAAGAACAAAGACAAAGAGCCAGGAACAGAGAAGGTGGATGGCAAACTGCAGAGCTGAGAGCCAGGCGATGATGAGGTTCTTCTGCTGAGCCTGCAGGTACATCTGCACGGTGAGGCTGAAGATGAGGCTGATGACGAATGGGATGAACCAGAGAGAGATGTATCCAGCAGATTTGGCGATGGCTTCATCCTGGCCGAGGAGGTTGAAGATTTGAGTGCCGAAGAGGAAGACAGGAAGCAGGATGAGGAGTGTGATGAGATCAATTATCCATGATCTTTGGAGATAGATTCCCATCATGTGATACTGCTTCGCCCCGTATGCCTGTCCGCACAGAGTCTCTGTTGCGCTCGACATCCCAATCTGCCAATATATGTACTCCATTAATTATTCATTCCAACAGCAACTCAACATGGAGTATAAGTATATGTTATAGTTTAGTTACCAGTATTCCATTCACAAAGCGGACGCTGAGGGTTTGAACGAGCGCGTAACCAGCAAGATCCACCGCGCTTATGTGCCCAACGAAAGACTGCGTCACCACTATAGTTCCAAATGAACTCACTCTTGAGATCACACCGGGAGTTGCAATCCTCCATATTTTCTTCGATTCCCTACAGATTCTGCCCTTCAAATTGCCACCTTCTTCTTCTTGCTCCGCCTTGAAACTCAGCAGCCTCTCTTGAATGTTGTTATCTTCATCCATGGCAATACAAAAGTAGTGGAAAATCACCTCAATATATATATGTATATATAAAGGCAAAGGACCTTCTATTGTAGATTTGTAGTCAATAGGAAAAGTGCTTGCTATCCAAGTAATGATTCTATTCTTACTTTATGCCATTTTCTACACTAGATGGGGCCTTGCTCAAGTAAGAACAATATTGAAAATGAGGGGTTTCAGCAAGAAAGGAAGGAAATCCCATCATGAACAAGGTAAATGTGATTGGTTTTGTATGATGATAATTTAAAGAAAGGAAAAGCAAAATTGAATGACTACTGCAATCAAATGAAGACGACTCCAACAACTCCTCATTGTCAATCGACGCAAACTATTTAATTCAAACATCAATGGTGCCACTTATTTCTTCCTATTTCCCACTTTAGATTTTGGGACAGTGACAAGAAAATTTAGTCATTCCAAACAAATTCCCCATATGTAATAACATAACCTTGATGATTTTTTAATGTGATGGTGCCTACACATGGCATAGCCTCCTAGATTTGTTGAACAATAAATACTAATATTGGAAAGGTAGCTCTGTGTTTGGTAATGGAGATTTTCTAGTTTATGTTGATTTTACTATTATTATGAAACCAAATGCCAATCAACTTTATATAAAATCATAGATATCAATTGAAATAAAAAATAGGATACGGGAACTTGTGTTTTTTTATATGTATTTTTGTTGTATTATACTACCATTCTGCATTATTGATTGAGAAATCCAATAAATAGTATTCTGCAATTTTATATTATTGGAAAGATGTAGTTTGACGACATTCACACAGAATTTGTCCACAAACAGCTTTTATGATTATCCTTCAAGGACAATATAATTTGATATTCTCCGAAAAGGCTGCTCCCTTTGTATTATATAAGATTTCGCTTTCAAATGATAGTAGACCGTAGACGTAAACAATTTGAATATCTACAAGTTGCATTTCTCGTGTCCACGCACCATGAAAGGATAAAGTTGCTATTAATTTACGACTACTTTAGTTGAATTTAGTTTCTAAACAAAATAAATGTTCCATATAAATATCAGAGACCGGCTGGTTGAGCATGTAGTATACTGTATACGTCGTTTTAAAACTTCCATCCCCAAATAAGCTATATTTTCTTTTTCGTTCGTCCTATAATAATAGTTCATATTCATTTATAGTAATCTTTTTTTCATTCTCTTTTACTTTATTATTTATGGGCCCACCATACACTACACAATTTTAACTACATTTTCTCATTCTCTATTACTTTACCAATTATATATTAAAACTCGTACCAACCCCAAATAACTTATTTCTATGGGTTCGGAGAGAGTATGTTTTTTTCCGTATAGTAACATGGCTAATTGATAAATCTGCTCATCTTCATTTTGTACTATACGTTGTCTGTTGAAGTATAAGAGCATTCACAATAATGAAATATATTTTGCTTTATAAATCAGCTCATCTCCATTTACTTCCAGTCATATCAGTATTTTATCATCCAGTCCAAACACTTGAATAATTCCCTATATAAATGCGTCCATCCCATTTTCCACCTCACCACTATTTTTAATTATTTTAATTTTTGTGTTTATCAATTAAAGTAAATATCAAAACACAAATAAATTGAAGGCAAGAACAAAACATACTTAATTTAAATAAAACGTCGACAACAAAAAAAAATCGAAAATAAAAATACGTAAACAACACTAACAATGAAGGCAGTGTTGTCTCTTTCAAGCATCAGGATCCATTCTCAACCTTCTCTTAGTCTGCCTGAGGAGTTGAGTGAGTTGGGATTTGGAGCTCTCGTCCTCTGCTAAAGTGAGCATGTTGATGGTGTCGAACAACGTTTTTGTGCAACGACGTCGTAGCAGCAATATTAAGGCCCCCGTCGTCGGGCCAAGCCGCCAAGGTGAATCGTCTTGTGACCTGGTCGGAGTACGAGGGAACGCCGGTGTACGGGCGACTTCAATCTGGATTCATTGTTTATTATAGAGAGAGAAATATGATATAAAGAGAATAGAGATGAGTGAATAAAATGTGGTAAAAATGGGGTATATATAGAGGTTGAAAAGTAAAAGTAAAAACAAAATGAAAATGGAAAAAGCGTTCCAGAACGAAACTGGTATTTCTCCTCCTGCGTTAGTGGCCAGTCTCTTTCTCGCATTAGAACTAGGGGTGGGTCGATACAATATACCGTATCGAAAACGTTGTATCGTGTTTCGTATCGAAAATATCGATATGAAAGAATTTCGTATCGTTATCGTATCGAAAGTTTCGATATATCGAACTTTCGATATGGATAATATCAATATCGTTATTGTATCGATATTTCGATATATCGTAAGATCGATACGATATATCGAAATATCGTTATCGTAGGTATACCTGTATATCGAAAAATATAATTTCAAAACTGAAAAATAACACAAAAATTAATTAAAACTTCAACACAATAAAATAAATAGTGTTCTTATTAGGGTTTCATATATATTTTTTCTAAATATATGAATGAATTAAATGGATTTGTATATATTTATAATTTTAAACTTCAATATGTATTGAATTTCAATATGTTTCGATATATATCGATATAAAACGATATATCGCGATATAAGGAAATTTATATCGTTATCGTATCGAAAACTTACGATACGATACAATATCGTATCGAAAATTACGATATACCGAAATTTCGATAATTTTTCGATATTTTTCAATACGATACGGACGATATATCATTTTTTCGGTATTTTTCCCCAGCCCTAATTAGAACCTATGGGTCAATCTCAAGTCAACACAACAAAAAAAAGAAATCTTGGAGAATTCATGTCACAATGGGCATGAGGCGCCTTTGATCGGGTTGTGCTGCAATGGGGTCGATCAAACAGCAATGAGATCGTCCCCCATTGTGAGCACTCTAATAGATATCAGAAAATTCTTTCAATCAGTACCATTCTCATGTGTTCTGTCTAGTTCATATCAAAATGACAAAATATATTTGAATACAATCATATCTGCATGCTGCTTACTATTATAATATATTTAGCCTAAGGTAAATAAAAATTAGTGGTACAATTACAAACTAGACAAAAGTAGAAAGTCAAAAATAGTAACAGAGGCGGAGCTTTATGTTGGTGGACCCAAATTAACGTTTTAACTTATGGAGTATTATCGATATCTTTATTGCTAGAAACAAAATACTCCCTCCGTCCACTAAAATTTGTCAAATTTTTCCATTTCCGTTCATCTCCTAAAATTTGTCCCATTTCACTTT
Organism: Salvia hispanica; assembly: GCF_029641045.1. Classification (NCBI taxonomy): domain Eukaryota; kingdom Viridiplantae; phylum Streptophyta; class Magnoliopsida; order Lamiales; family Lamiaceae; genus Salvia; species Salvia hispanica. The sequence continues at coordinate 26,368,576 of NC_142696.1, forward strand.
TATTATTTTTAGTAGTGGACCATATATTCTACTAACTCATTCCTATTCACATTTTATTATAAAACTAATATATAAAAGTAGGATCCACAATCCACTAACTTTTTCAACCCACTTTCTATTACATTTCTTAAAATCCGTGCCCGGTCAAACCGGGACGAATTTTCGTGGACGGAGGGAGTATTATATAAGCAATGAGGGGTTCCGAGAGAGTTGAATAATGAAATAAATTATTATAATATTATCAATAGAAAGTAGACATACCTATAATGGCTATAATTGAAACAATTTCAATCTAAAAAAAACGATAATGTTAGGAAAGAGGCATTGATGTTGTCACAATTATTAATAACATTTTTAATTAACATCTAAGCATTGTACATAAATTATATATTTTGTCCTACTAAAAATTTTGATAAAAAATTGAATTATAAAATACTACTGTATATTTTTTTATTAAAAAACATTGACTTTATAGAATTTCTTAATAGTATATTATGTTACATTTATATGTAGCCGGAGAAATTAAATGAAATTAAATCTAAATAATAGATGAACAAATTAAAGAATATAATTTTTTAAAATAGAGGAAAGCTTTATTAAATATTATAAAATGTATCTAAACATTTATTGAGAATAAATGAAAATAAATTACAAGGGGTTGTAATGCGTCCATGGAAGGATTTGAATACTAGTAGTACATGTCATCTTCAGGAGGGTGCTATAGAAACCACCTGCGCTATTCATTCAATTTCACAATATGTATGTTATGTATAGTATAAAAGTAATAAAATTTGTGGGGGGTTCATGCCCTCCTAACCTAACGTTGCTTCGCCCGATAATTAACCATTTAACTTTATATATACGGACAACAAGAAAAATAATAGCTAAGGATATTTTTTATTATATTAGAGACGCTAATTTTTTATCCCAAAATATATCACCCTATTATTGGTAAGCCAAATAAAAATAAGGAAGCAAATAGTAAGAAACTTCATTGAATTAAGTTTAGTACAACAAATGAAATTTGGAGACACTAAAAAACACTATGTTTGATATGATGGAATGGAATGAGGGTGGAATGGAATAGAAGTTGGAATGGAATGAAGATAGGAATGAAATGTCAATTTCCTTGGATTTCCTTTGCATTTTCATCTATTCACTCATTCATTCCATCACACCAAGCAAATAAATAGAATGAAAGTAGGAATCACATTCTATTCTACCATTATATTCCATCGTACCAAGAAGCCCTAAGTGCAAATTAAAGATACTATTAAAAAATGTATCTAAATGCAATGTAGATACATTATTAGTAAGCATCTCTTAATGCAAATTAGAGACACGCTAAAAAGCGTATCAAATACGAATTAAAATTACCTAAAAATATCTCTAAATGCGACTTAGAGTTAGGGACACATTAAGGTGTATCCAACTATAGAATGATATCCATTACATCTATTAAATTCACATTAGAATTCAAACAAATACATACTCCCAATATGGAAGAATCATATCAACGGGAATTACAAAAAATTACCAATATTCACCTAAATAAAAGCAGAATACTATACATACACACTTTACTTAATTGAAATTATCAATATTCTCCTTTCTCATTATTAAAATATTCAACTACTCCCTCTGTTCCTTCATAGTTGAGTCATTTTTCTATTTTGGGAAGTTCCCTCATAGTTGAGTCATTTCCATTTATAGTAATTTTTTCCTCTCTCTTACTTTACTCTCTCTTACTTTATTCTCTCTACTTTATTCACTTTTTACTTTATTCTCTCTACCTTTTTCTCTTTCTTACTTTTTTATCTATTTATTTAACACACTCAACATTCATTTCTTAAACTCCGTGCTGAAAAGTTCCGCCTCAACTATGAGGGAACGAAGGGAGTATTTTTTTTTCTCTACTTACTCTACCTAACAACTCCTTCCAAAATCTTGTGTCACTCAAGAATATGGACATCTTGAGTTACAAAAAGGGAGTACAAAATAGTAGTGGTACATAAGTAATTTAATATGTAGAAATATAATTGCCTCACACAATCAAAATATTGAACATAATACTTATCGGTGGTGTTCGGTTTCATAGATAAATTAGTAGCAAAAATGTGATTTATACGTACCAAAAATAATATAAAATAAAGATCAGGTACTCCCTTCGTTCCATGTTAATAGAATCATTTTTTAATTTTGGAAAGTTCCAAGTTAATTGAGTAATTTCTATTTTTAGCAAAAAGTAATTCTTACCGTTACTTTATTCTCTCTTTATTTCTCTTACTTTTCCCACCATTCATTTAACACACTATTCTTAAACTCCGTGCGGAAAAGAAATGCTTCTATTAACAAGGAACGAAGGGAGGAAGTACCATTTATGTGCGAAAGTGAAAGATCATGTATCATTTATGTAGCTCACTCTTAATTAAAAGTGTTAATTATCCCACATTGGTGGAGAGAACCTTACTAAACATGTATTTAATAAGATGAATTATTATGTGTAATAATTAATGTGCACTGAGATGAGCGGTATAGCCCACACGTGCACGCTTCCTCGTCGCGAGCCGGGCTCCGTGTACCATGTCCTATGACCCGTGCTCAGTGCATCGTGTCCCGTGACCCGTGCCAGCACCCCATGTGCCATGTGCCATGTGCCAAAAGGTCCACGATGGACCCGACGCATAGCGGGTGCCAAAAGGTTCACGATGGACCCAGATACACAACGAGTGCTAAAAGGTCCACGACGGACCCCGACACTAGCGGGTCCCAAAAGATCCACGACGGACCCCGACGCATAGGAGGTGAAAAAAGGTCAAGATGCATCATATCACTCCATGCATTGCTCACCATATTGGAAACCAAGCATATCATTTGCATAACTTTCTCCCTCTCTCTAGTCGCCATCATCCAGTTCGCCGGAGTTTGTTCTATTTGCAGTGCTGCAACTAGGGATGTCAATTGGGCTAACCCGCTCGGGTTCGGGCCAATCCACTTGGGTTGTCGGGCTATTTGGGTGCGGGTTATTCGGACTGTGAATTTTTCGGGTTATTAATTTTCGGACATAACCCTAAATCTTCGGGTTTCGAGCAAACCCACGGGCTATTCGGGTCAATAGTAATCTTATATGTTACTTTCTATCCAATCCAATATTCTAAATTATTAAAAAGCAGATTGTCGCAAATAGTAAAGTATTATCAAAGTGATAAGAGAAAGAAAATAATAGCAATTAAAAATTGAAACAAAATAGATAAACATATCATTTAATTAATAGCACACATGAATCTGACTACAATTAAATGGAAATCATACATTTCATATAACTCTTAGGGCATGCTTGGTATGATGTAATGGAATGAGGGTGCAATGAAATGGAGATTGGAATTGAATGAAGATAGGAATGAAATGTCAATTTCCATGGATTTCCTTTGCATTTTCATCCATTCACTCATTCATTCCATCACACCAAGCAAATGAATAGAATGGAAGTAGGAATCACATTCCATTCCATCATACCAAGAAGCCCCTAACTTTCAATTTGAGAGAGAAGACATAATTATCATATATTCTTCATATCAATGTTATATTTAATATTGATATTACCAAATATACTTCGTATAAGTATATAATCCAAAATTTTAATTACTCCATCCGTCCCACTTTAGGAGTCCCGGCTGAGTTCTGCACGGGTTTTAAGAAATATAAAGGAAAGTTGGTGAAAAAAGATAGAAGAATGTGAGTCCTATTTTTTTATATTAGTTTTATAATAAAATGTGAGTGGAAAAAAGTCAGTGGAATGTGGGGCCTAATACCATTTATGGAATATTCCAACCGGGACGCCTAAAGTGGACACCCAAAAATGGTAAACCGGGACTCCTAAAGTGGGACGGAGAAAGTATATTTTTATATTAAATGCTCAACCCGTGGGCTAACCTGCAACCCACTCGGGCCAGCCCGCATAATCCGCCAACCCGAACGGGTTAGCCCGTGTAGCCCGCTTCTGAATATGGGTTGCGATTTTTCAGCCCTAACCCTATGATTTTACCGGATAATTCGGGTTTGACCCGTGGGTTTTGGGCTAGATTGACATCCCTAGCTGCAACGAATAAGACGAAGCCGTTTTATGTTTGAGAACGACACGCCAATCCAAGAGCACTATTGGGGCGTATCTCATCTTGCGGAAAGAAGACTTCTCGACCTGTCTACGGTTTATAGTCTCTTTTTTGTATTTTCGTTTCAGTTTATTTCCTTTTAATTTCTCCATTCTTCATTGGGGTGTAGTACGCCCGACAAGTGTTTATCGTATTACAGTAATTTCAACCAATAGAAAAGCGCACTTAAAGATGGTACTGAGGGAGTATAAATAAGAAGATGGGTTGAACCGCTCAGGGCGCGAACCACCATTGTCCATATATAGATGTCCAGGTTTGGCTTGGCTGTACACATTTAATTACTTGGAGAAACGGTAAAGTAGTTACAGTGTACAATTAGTATTTAGAAGAAATTTTAGTTTCAAATCAGTCAAATAGCGTGAAACTCGTAGCATTTAATTTATTTACGAAATTGAGACATAAACATGCATTTAAACTCTCTAATTAACACAATTAATCTCGGAATAATGTAAAAATAGTCTCCAAAGACCAAAACATGTTTTAGATTCGATTATGTGTAAATGGCTGTATTAAAGTAAGTACTACAAATAGATATCCCCTTTAAAATATTGCATAGTAATTTGTAAAAGGCCCGACGAGTGATCCAGAAATAAAATTACTACCAAAGCAAGATTACTCTAATTACGTCCGAAACGGTATAGAAAACGTAAATGACAGAAAACAAAAACATGATGATGATGATGATCTTTTGATCCCTAATGAAACACAAAAATGATAGACGTAACTTTCATGTCTAACAATCTTCAACAGCCACTGCATCTTTTGCAGAAAACTTCAAGCTAGCCCAGGTTCTGAATTATTACCTTCCTTTGGAGATTTGAGGTACCACTTTCTCAGGCGAGCCGAAGCTTTTAGTACCTCTTCGTCCCAGTTCGTCCTCCACATCATGAACGACAGCGCGATTGTCTCCGTGATGACACCGCACAGCATTCCAATCCACAGGCCCTGCGTCAACAGAAGTCGATTTATTTTCTCTCCCAAGAAAGCAATTTCTCCTTCACTTTTGAACAAACAAGTTTGATGGTGATTACCTTTACTTGGAGACTAGTGACATATCCAAGCACCAGCCCAACTGGTAATCCAATTATATAGAAGCACACCACATTGATGATTGCTACCGTCGACTGCATGCCTGCTCCAACTGCGACGCCTGATGCACATACATACATAACAACTGGTGTTCACTACGCAAGAAAAGACTAACTGCAATGGTATGGAAGACGAAATCAACAAAATTGGAAACACAAAAAGAACCTGAGAACACAGGATATATGCTGTTGAACAACACGGAGAAAGCAAGGAGAACCGCAAGATCCGATACAGCCTCAGCAACCGCAACTTCTTGGGTGAATAGGTACCCAAGTTGACTGCCAAAGACTAAGCACAGGATCCATACAACTACACCTATGACAACTGAGGTACCGAGAAGGACTTTGATTGCAAATCTTACGGCATTAGCATCTCCTCTTCCCAGCTCATTAGCAACCCTCACACTGCACATAAAATATAACCAGGGAACAAGTTTTCAGACAGGGGAGTGGCGTGATAAAAAGACTTCGCACTGAACCATAAGTTAACGCGTACCATGCAGCGCCAAGAATGCCCAAGCATATCATGAACTCCCATCCGTTGATGTTGAGGCTGCAAATCTCTGGTTTTAGTTTCCATCGTTGTAATATAGTCCAAAACAAGACATTTACTGAATCGAACACTCACCAAATAGAGAAGGCAGAAATGGCAACTTCAGCATTCTTCATGTACCCTGCTACCAAGACTAGAATGGCGTAGTACCATAGCTCAAGGCTGTAAAAATAACCGAAAAAGTGTCATTAAGTCGGTCACTGAACAATGACAACGATGTCCTCTCACTTCTATGAACCACTTTTCTTAGGGAAATGATGTTATATGCACACAACTTCAAGTCTTCCGACTCTCAACTAAATTAACTGTACTTCAAAAATAGAAAGAATTGAGCAGTAAACATAAAAGGAAGATGTGTTTGTATTCCCACTATAATTCATTAGTTCTAACTACGAGTAAATATTTTCATCTAAATTGCATGGAACGTGTCAAACTTCAGGAACTTGCATCTCCAAACAAACAATTGAACACAATTATTTTAGGGAGAAAGGACGTACCAAACCATCAGGCCAGAGGCTATTGAAAGTTTCACCACAGGGAATATGTCCTTAAATGCAGCCATCGAGAAACCTGTCCAAGACTCAGGGCACCATCCACCGAATATGTAGATGAACTCTCCAGTAATCGTGACCCACTGAGACATGTTTAGTGCAAGCATAGCACCCCCGACCCCCCATTCGAGAATGTAGACGAATAGATATGATAGAGGGAAGTGGACTATGAATTGTAGAACCGACAGGTAAGCTATGATCCTGTTCTTTTGCTGTGCTTGCAGATACATTTGAATTGTCAATGCAAACACAATGGCATAGTTGAAGGGGATAAACCATAGTGAAATATATCCGGCAGACACTGCAATATCATCCTCCTGACCAAGTAGCCTAAAGATAGGAGTTCCGAAGAGAAAGAGAGGCAATAATATAGTCATTGAGAGAAGATCCACGATCCACGACCGTTGCAAGAAAATTCCCATCATGTGGTACTGCTTCGCCCCGTATGCTTGCCCACAGAGAGTCTCAGTTGCACTTGACATTCCTATCTGCAGCACAACTAAAGAGTGAAAAACACAACCAATAACACCAGCAAAGATGTGATTATGAAGGAGCACACAGTTCTAGTATCAAATAAAGATTTTGGAATCACAGAACAGTCAATTTTACTAATGAGGATTGGCCTAAATAGATTAAGATTGATTGGAAATGTGGGATATCCTAAGCCCTTGATAATATTTACAAAAACACTGAATCATGCACATTATCAATCTTGAATAGTAGAATTAGTAACCACATACTATATGTTGATCATAAACAGAGATGCAAAGGGTGCATTACCAGAATCCCATTTACGAATCGCACGAGCAAGGTCTGAACAAGGGCGTATCCAGCAAGATCGACCGAGCTTATGTGGCCGATAAACGACTGCGTGACTACAATTGTACCAAAAGAAGAAACTCGAGAAATAACACTGGGGAATGCAACCCTCCATATTTTCTTGGACTCCACATAAACTTTCTCCTTCAAATCAACCTCCGGCTCATTTCCGGAGCTCAACAGGCGCTCTTGCAAACCGTCACCGTTCATGGCTCTGTCACACTAATCAAATCCACAAAATTTATTCAATTGCTGGAACAAGTTGAATCCTATCTAATAAGCTGAAACTACATATCAATATACAGATTCCGTTAGTTTAGTTCTCCAACCAAGAATCCACAAATCAAACATCTATATATCTATCAATATAAAGATAACATTTTTACAATATTCAAATGCTTGATAAATCTCTTTAATAGCATACACAAACAACATAGCAGCAGACATCATTTTTTAACAAGGGGTTTCTCTCAATCTCTATCTCAAGCATGAAAGTTGGGGATTTGCAATTAATAATAGGATAATACTTAGGTTTGGGGAAGATTGAAATACAAGAAGCAGAAATCAATTAAGAAACAAGCATAGAGAATAGCAGAAATTAAGAGAAGTATGCATCTTGAAGCGGTGAGCAAACCTGATAGAAGATGATTTGGTGGAATTCTTGAGCAAGAATGCGATACAAATGCACTCACCACAAAACGGTTAGGTACAGCTACTGGTCTTAGACTTTACAAGTCACAATAGTAATATTCTAAAATAAGATTGAAAACTTACTGTCATCTGCTCAGTTTTTACCTTAATAAATAAAGAAGAGAGTCGTGTGTTAATTTGACTAGGTGATGTACAGTTGTATACTATATTACTATTCATCAACTCTCAATTAATAACAATATTTTGTCTTGTAATATTAATTTGCAAGGTAGCTTTTTTAAATACGTGATGGATCAAAGATTCAAAACTAGTAGTATAAGATTCCTTCTCAATTTCCGCAGTTTATTTCCGACCTAAATCGATATAATTCCATTTAAGAAGGCTGTTTACGATTCACTAAATTTATAAAAGATTTAGATTCGAACCAAATAATAGTATATTTGAATGCAACTTTATACATTTTATTATAGCGATAAGATTAGTTAATAATAAATAGTCTATGATATGGACAGTTGCGAAGAAGATTGAAACACTCATGTTTTCTCACGTGACACAATTGAAGTTGATTTGGACTTTCAATAAATGTATCCATATAATCTAGGAGGTAAAAGTTTGGCTCACAATTTGAAAATTTGATTACTGTGGCGATTAAATTAATTCACAAATAGTAGGACGAGTAATAAATAATATGCGGATGTATTTTACTAGGAGTTTGAGTTTCCTTAATAATGTTTCATAAGCCACTTCAATAATAATTATATACTATTCCTTTATACTCATTTCATCCGTCATTCACGGTCTTATTTTATCTAGCCACGAATTTTAAGAAGTTTGACTTTATGAAAAAAAGGAGAAATAAGTTAGTAGAATGTGGACTCCACTTTTATATATTAACTAGTATCATACCCGTGCGATGCACGAACCAATTGGTTTTCTATATGTATTATTTTGAAACAGTGAGATCACATTATGAAATGAAAAACAATATAATTATATAACGTTCTAAATTAGAAAAGTATACAATAATAATTTATTTAAAACACTTTTTCACCTCTATTACTAAAAGGTCAACCACAAACATGTCGAATACACTTTATTGTTTAATAAAAGAAAACAAAAATTATTGATATATGCGATAGGGCATGATTAACATCTGCAAAACCAAGTTAAAATATCAATATTACATGTTTCAATTTATTTAATAAATTTATTATTAAAGAGAATTTTATGCTTTAGATACATAAATTTTATGTTTAATAATATAAATATTGTATGTATTCAGATTTTTTATATTTCACCACAATTTTGATTAAATTAGTGTATTCAATAATAATAATGGTGGGACATTTAAACTCAAAATACGATTTGGACATATGTTGAATTTTAGTATTTTCACATTAAAATAAAAACTTCTTTTTTTGTTTTTTTTTTTAAATTTTTATTCAAATTAAAGGAAGATTCTTTTCTTACATTTATACTCATTAATACATCTCTAAAATGTAAAATTGACGGTTGGGATTATTGAATTTAGTCTAATGTATGAAAATAATTACAACACTAATATGTCCCGTAATATTTTTGAGAATTTTGTATGCATGTTTATAACGATAGATTGAAATTATAGTATAGGAAAAACATTACAATTGAAAGAGATTTTGTTTATAAGACCAATTATTATTACTATTATCGGTCTAAACAACAAAAAATAATCAGTAAATACCTTCATGTTAGGCCCTTCCATGATTATGTGACGAAATTATGAATACATGTCATCAAAATAATCAATAAATATATATTAAAAGATATCTAAAAATCAACATTATCATCAACAACAAATATAATATGATAACATGCTAACCAAAACATAAAATTGCATAGAGTGATGGACGAATTACCGATAGCAAAAAATAATGAACTATCAAGCAAGTAAATGAACTAATCAAGAAATTAACCAATTATTATTCATATTGGTCTAAACACTGAAAAATAATTAATAGGAAATACCTTTATTTGGTCCTTCCATAACCATTAGCAACGATTATGTTATTAAACATAGAATATATATCATCAAAATAGTCTATATAATATTAAGAAAAGATACCAAAATTATAAAATCGTCAATAATAAATATATTATAATAACATAATAATCAAAAATAAAAATGCATAAAATGCTATGCGAATTAAGAATAGCAAAAAAAATACTACATATTGAATGGATAAATAGATAATTCCTTCAAAATGATTTTGAAGGTCTTGGCCAAAAATGCTACTACATTACAATACTCATTTTCTTTGTTTGGTGCCTTTTCTCAAACCTCCCGAGGCATACACACATATATATAATGTTTCAACTTTGAATCATGAAAAGAACATAAATGAAAATATAATGATAATAATGGAAATTAGAATGCACCATCCTCAACTTTTGTAACAGCTAAAAACTTTAAATTTTTATACTCATAATGATGAATTTGCCACCCACTTTCTCATGCATTAAAGATTGAAAATTTAATACTATAAAATTGTATTTGGGGTAAAATTGTAACAGTAGTAACTACTCGTAGTCTACTACTAAGAATTATTATTAGTTTTGATATAGTATTAAATAAAATTGTAACGTAGTAATTTATTATGTTTGAATTATATGCTTATTGTGCTTGAATTATATAGTGAGCTCAAAATTTATAAATATTCAAATTTATACCCAAAATTCATAGATATTCAAATCAAGGCCAAAACTCGCCTTTTATATAGTAGAATGATTATTAGTTTTGATATAGTATTAAATAAAATTGTAACGTAGTAATTTATTATGTTTGAATTATATGCTTATTGTGCTTGAATTATATAGTGAGCTCAAAATTTATAAATATTCAAATTTATACCCAAAATTCATAGATATTCAAATCAAGGCCAAAACTCGCCTTTTATATATGTATAGATGTTTCAATTAAATACTCCCTCCATCCCACAAGAATATACAATTTTGATTGAGCAAAGATTTTTAATACACAATTGGTAAAATAAGATAGAAATGGTAAAAAAAATAATTAAAGTATTATTAGTGGATATTTCCTGCAATGACAGCAAAAGAGAAGTTTGCACGCAGTGGCGGAGCCAGGAATTTTGTAGTGGGGGGTCCAAGAAGAAGAAAAATTTTAGCACCACTATTGATATATATAGGTATCTCTCGATGATTTTATCATCGAAATTAGTCGTAGAAAGACTCTTTTATATTTTGCCTTTTTCATCATTTAGAATTAGAAGATCTTAAAAATAAAGGAATGGTTTCATATACAGTATTTAGTACATAAGAAATAAATGAAAAAAAAATTACCTACTAATAAAATTAAGTTTTTCATAAGGAAAGCAATTGTTTAAGTGTACATATTAATTTTTTTTTATAAAACTATTAATTATATTAAAATAATAATAAAAGAAGTAATTTTATAAATGTATATTACAATATTTACAAGTTATAAAATAATATCCTTTCAAATTCACTTCTCTAAAAAATGAACTGAAATCGCTTACTAACACATTTGGCAAATATTCAAAAAAGGTAAGCCACGGGTGAGAATCAATCTCAGCACCTCTGCCACGACAATAATCTATAGCCTGCGCCAATTGCCAACCGAGCTACCAATCCATATGATTAATGTTTCTGAATATATATAATATAGTTAAAAGTCGAATGGTTGGGGGCCCAAGGCCCCCCCATGCCCCAGTGTAGCTCCGTCCCTGTTTGCACGGTTCTGAGTATTGCAAATAAGCAAATTGAAATGACTTTCCAATTTGACAAGGTATGACCTTACGTTTGCTTTGTTTTTTTTGTTTTTTTTTTTTTTATTTGCAAATAAGCAAATTGTGACAAGGTATGGCTCTACGTTTGTTTTGTTTTCTTTTTTTCTTTTATCTGAAACCTAATTTGCTCAATTTACTATTAGAAAGACTAGAGAGAATTGAAGACGTAAGAAAGACTAGAGAGAGTTGAAGACATATATATGAGAAATGCAACACGCAGTGATTCTTGAGAAGGGAAAAAGAAGAAGACCGTTGGTGCCGGCTGGATTAGTTAGTCAGTTGATAGAGGAGTTATCGTGTGTGATGCATAGCTAGCTTACATCACGTGTATAGTGTAGGTAGTATATATAAGTCTCAGCTCATACTTTGTATTCATTCGATCCATTTTGTGTTAATAAATAAAATCTCTCTTTCTATCTTGTTTCCATAGTTTAGTATGGAGTATATGTGTTGATGTTCAGTAGTTTCCACATTTTCCATAGCCGCAGTCAAAATTTGCTCTAGTTTCCCTAGTTGTCTGTGATGAATACTATGATACTTGTATTAAATAAGACATTATTTCAGGAATGGAGGGGGTACTACCTGTTATTCACATTATTAATTTTTTATCCGTCCTTTTATTCTTTCATTTCAAAAGTTAATTAGAAATCTATGTCCAAAAGGTTGCAATATAGTTGACAGCGCAGAGTTGTAGCACGGATTCAAATCCCACCACTCGTTGAGATATTTTTAATTTTTAATTCACAAATTCGATCGAGCTGATAGAATTCTGCTAAAAAAATAGGGTTGGTGCACGTGTAGTAAAAAAAATCTACCGCATCCGACTCCTTCATTTCAGTATAGATCGACTTAGGAATTAACGTGCCAAAAATTGTCCGTCCAAGGAGTGTATTTAATTCTGATTTATGCATGTAGCATAACTCCAAAAATCTTGTTGAATAGGAAGGGACACGCGCCTACGACATGCGTGCAAAAAACCTTTTCTTTCATAGGCATAGGTCCTTCATGTGAAGGGAGGGGAAAAACCTGTAGCCAATAACATTGCACACCCTGCAACACCGAGCCAATGAGTTCAGCTTTGCCCGTAAATGATAGATTTTTACCTCTCCACTTGTTGGTTGTCGAGGTAATCTTTTCAATCAACGGCGAGTAGCATAACATATTGAGTTTCTTGGACTCAAGGGGAACGCCCAAGTAAAAAAGTATTTTATTGGAAGGTTTTCATTTGGAAAACCAAAGACCCCTTTAATCCCGTCCAGGTCCCAACTTGTAATTTACCACACGTAAAAAGTTGGCATTTGTCATTATTGATCCAAGTTGGAATACCTTGAAAACTATAGCATTTTGTTGTCTTCAAGGATCCCCATGGACATAACATCGCCCCCACCAAAAAGCATATATAAGATCGTCAATAAACGCAGAATGAGTGATTTTCTCTTTAGTACAATTTGCATGGTAGTTGAAGTTGTTGTCGGCCATGCGGGTAGCAACAAGCAAGTGAGAGAGATACTCCATGCAAAAAATGAAGAGAGCTGGTGACATGGGGTCACCACCCTGACAGATACCCCACTTGCCGGGGGAAGAAACCATGTGGACTTCCGTTGATAACAATTGAGAACCGAGGTGTTGTAATGCATATCATCACCCAATAGATAAACTTTAGATGCAAGTTTAGCCCATTGAGAATTGCCCTAATGATGATGTCCAATCCATCGTGTCATAGGCCTTGCGAAGATAAATCTTGATAGTGCATCTCGGGGAGTTCTTATCTACATATACCCCACATCGATTCTTGAGCCTAATGGTTATTGTCCATGATGTTTCTCCCCAAAATATGAATGCCGATTGTGCTACATTAACTAGCTTGCTTAACAAAGGTAGCATCCTCATCGATAAAATCTGTAATGACCTTATAAATGACGTTGCAGCATGATATAGGCCTTAAGTCCCCAACTGTTGGGTTAATTTGTTGTCTTTGGTATCAAGCTCACCACTGTTGTATTAAGATTCTTGAGCAACTGTCCGGTGGTGAAAAATTCCTTGACTGAACCAATCATTTCATGACCTATTCTGCCTCATTGCTTCTTGAAGAAGGCTGATGAGTAACCATCAGGTCCAGGGGACTTCTCATTGCCTATATCAAAGAGGGTTTCCTTGATCTTTTCGTCGGTGACCACAAAAATCAAGTCTCCGCTGTCCTCTTCACTCACAATATTCCTTGTCTAATCACTTCCACGTCAATGGGCTCAGTTTCCTTCTTCGTTCCCATAGTGCTCCACAAAGTCTCAGATGATCTCTCCTTGGTCTCTCCTTGGTCCCTAACGATTGTGCCATCGTTCCCATAAAGGAAAGCTATATAATTCTATGAGTTATTTCTCTTGATAAGGGAATGGAAGAAAGAGGTATCCCAATCACTAAAAAGTGAGAACTTGAGTTTAGCTTTTTGTTCGAAATAGGCCCTTTCAGATTCAGCGAGGTATGTCACAGTTTTCCTTTGGCCTTTTATTTAATTCCTCAGTTCCACATTTGCGGTATCTATGCCCGTTTTCTTTTGTTGCTCTTCAAGCTTCTCTGCATTAAGTTATCTGCAATGTGGCGATCCCTTTTCCATATTACTGACAGACTCGTATTATGATCGTGTAAAGAATAAATATTTTTCAAATTATTAAAATCCCATCGCTTTTTTACAATGTATTGCACTCGACTCTATCGCACGTCTGAACCTCACACTAGTAATTATAATACAAAAGCTATATTTTTAATTCATTGGCTTCATCAGCAAACTATTATTTTGAGAATTTGTTGATGTGATTGGGCGGCAAATCGTGTCACGTTGTATGTGCATCCAAAGACATGATATCTAATATCTATATATGCTTTTCAATATTACATTTTACTTTATTTCCACATCAGCCTTTGATAATCATTACTAGTACATCGATATGTTATAAACTAGTAATGCATTTCAATTTTTACTGACTCAAACAAAGAAAAAAAATATAAAAATAAAAAGAGGTTCAGGTTCATACATTCTTATAAGGGATCCTTGAAATCAAGATCACATTAATTGAGAAACATGTATAAATCCATTAACCTTAACAAGGATTCTAATAACAATATTGAAACAAAAAAGAAGGATTCTAATAACAATATTAGAAAAAAAAAAAGAGAACGAATAATTTAATGAGATATTGGTTAGAACCATAAACTTTGACCAAAATTTAGTATTTGTCACAAAATTTAAAATTGCTTTAGAAAATCAGAAACTTCGCTAAGAAACATGTATAAATAAATTAATATCCTCAGTTAATTCTGTAAAGTAGTTGTGGTCCTATGTTGTGCTTCTAACCTCGACAGATATGGAAAGGAAGTCAGAGTAATGATCATCATCATTCCAAATCATCAATTAAACAACAATTAATTACCGTGGAATATCACTTACACTGAACCCTCAAACAACAGCTCTGTGATTATATTTGTGAATCAGATTTGACTGACTCTTTCATTGATTGATTTTAATACTAAAGGAAAAGGAGATTTGATTTGGTCTTTGAAGAGGTGAAGTTAGAATTCAACTTATTCATTTTCCGCCATTGTATCCCTTTTGAAAAACACACACAGAGAGGTAAGCCAATTGAATAAGTGAAAGGGAAAGCAGACAGAAACAGAAAGGTTACAACTTTCCCTTTTTCTCTCTTTTTTCTCAATGTGATTTGATGCCTTTGAGTACAGATAGACACTCTTGAATCACTAGTTGTTGCTGGAAAAAAAAATAGTACTACTAGAAAAGAGAGAGAGTGCAAAGCAAAGAAAAAAAAGATTCAAGATTTAGCTGGATTGATTAAACCACCACTTCATAATCGTCCTCGTTTCGGATTTTCAGGTACTGTCTGATTCTTCTCATTCTATAGTTTTTCAATTTGTGTAAGTTATTGATGCAATGCGACTGCTGTTTGTTATTTTTGGTGATTTGATCTGAATGTTATCGGGATTTTTGGCAGATACCTGTTTTTGAGTGAAGGTAGAAGAAAAATGGGTGTTGAATTGTTGGAGATTGGAGTTAATGTGAGAAAAGGTGCCATCTTTACAATCAGATCATGTTTTAGAACTGTTTGCAGACATCCATTTCTTGTGGGCATGCTGTGTTTCTTGATATTTCTGTACAGATCATCTCCTTTTACTTTTCACTTATTGCTATCTGCATCCCCAATCCTTGTATGCACTGCTGTTTTGCTTGGAACCCTTTTAAGTTTTGGGCAACCAAATATACCTGAAATCGAAGTCGACTCTGAGGCTCTGTCGATTAAGAGTGGTGCTTTGGGTGATGCTAGGAGCTATTTTGTTGATGAGTTTAATAGGTGGGGTGAAGCAAGAAAGTCGACTGTAGTTCATAGAGAGGAGGATTCGGATGACACTGCCCCGTTGATTGAGGAAAGATCACGGCAAAGTGAGGCAAGTGATGTTGAGGAGAGGGGAGGCAAGAGAGAGTTGGGTGAGTTGAGGTACAAGAAGAAAGATGAGTGGATTGAAGAGAGGCTTTACAATGGGGATGCAACGGTAAATGGTGAAGTTGTTGGATCAGATCACGAGAAATCAGAAGCGGATTCTTTTGATTCCGAGAAGGTGAATGTGGACTCTGTGGATTCGCCTCCCTCCTCACCTTGGGCACGAGTCAAGGAGCCGGAAGAGGAAGAAGAGGACAAGGAGCAAGATGAAGACGAGGAGGAGGGTTCAGATTCTGAGTCTGATTGTGCTGAGAGTTCCTCTCCGGATGCATCAATGGCTGACATAATGCCAATGCTTGATGAGCTCCATCCATTGCTGGACGAGGAGGGCGGCCCTCAAAATGCTCGTTTCTCCCGCAATAGCTCAGATATAGCATCGGATAAGTCACTAAAATCAAGTCATCAGTCCGATGATGAGTCTGAAAATCATGAGCGCTTGGATGCTGCTGATGATGAAAATGAAGACGGAGAAGATGAAGAAGAAGACGACCATGGAGACAAGGACGAGGAAACAAAATCCGCCATTACATGGACCGAGCAGGACCAGAAGAATCTCATGGACGTCGGATGCTCCGAGATTGAGAGAAACCAACGTTTGGAGAATCTGATTTTGAGGAGGAGAGCAAGGAAAAGCACAAGCTCGAGCTTCTTTGCAGAGAGGAACTTGATAGATTTGGAGAGTCCTGATCTCCCTTTCAACATTGCTCCCATTTCGACAAGACGACAAAATCCGTTCGATCTCCCTCAAGATTCTTGTGATGATACAGGGCTGCCTCCCATTCCTGGTTCAGCTCCTTCTGTTATGTTACAGAGGAGTAACCCTTTCGATATTCCTTATGACTCAAGCGAGGAGAAGCCTGACCTTAACGGAGATGTGTTTCAAGAGGAGTTCTCATCCCAACCCAGAGAGCCATTTTTCCGGAGACATGAGAGCTTCAGTGTCAGAACTTCATTGTTTGCACCTAAGAGGCAAGATGTCAAGATGAGGCCTTACTTTGTTCCAGAGAGAACAATCTCAGAAGAATCGAGCAGTTATCTGTTTCAGAGACAGTCAAGTGGACTTAGTGACTCGAAGGCGAGCTCCATTCCTGAAACTGAATCAATTACTTCAGTTGAGGATATGGAGGACAACAAGCTTCCTAAAACAGACCATCTGCCGGAAAGAGAGGTTGTTGAACAATCAAGAGACGTCATTGAGGAGGCTCCTTCTTGCAGTCCAAAGCTGATTACCCTACACGAGGTAGATTCCGAAGAAATGGTCTTCAAAATGGAGAGTGTTTCCGAGCATATTGGACATGGAAGTCAATCTTCGGCAGATGATTGTCTAGAGTTTGACCACGTCGAGAAGAGAGATGATCATGTCGGCGAATCTCATTTGGTAGATGTTACAGAATGCTTCGAGCTAGGAAGGGCATCCCAATACGCGGAAGGTCAGGGACATTCGAGCTCCTCATCACTTTCAGAAGTGAGTGAGAGGGTCTTCATTGATAAAGGAAGTGAAGGGCTATCAATGGTGGAGGGAAACAGAGATGTCGAAGAACCAAGCATGTCGAACCGAACTTCTGTATTAAGTAATGATCCGAATATCACAAGTTTATTGGCTATCGAGCTAACACAACGGGTGCCTGTATATGATTCTAGCCCCCAAGGACTCCGTGAGAGTTTGACATGCTCCTCTGTTTGTGATGTGCTTCCGGCAGGGGTTGAATCGGAAGGGAGTTATTTGGAAATCGAGACAAACACTGAGATGTTACCTGAATCTTCAGTGTCCCAATCAGCAGCAGCTGATTCCAGGGCAGTTAATTTCTTTGATATAAAAGATCATGACAATGTGAACACTGATTTAAGTCTAAATTCTGCATCTACTTCCTCTGCTTCTGATGCAATGGACAAACATATATTGGATGAAGTCTCTGTCTCCTTTGATGATAAAAATATTCATGGCATAGTTGAAGTCAGTGAGACACAGCTTGACGGTCTACCAACAACAGAAAGTTCAAATTCTGTCGATTCCGATGCTGATAATCAACATGAAACTAATGAAAAGTTAATCTCTATGCTCTCATCTGAAGGAAATACATCTCTCTTTTACGAGAGTGCAATACAGGAGCTAGATTACAACCATCTCAATGAAGTGCAAGTAAGTTATACTGTTTTTCTTTATTCTCTTGTTTCTTAATTGTACTCCCTTTGTCCCAAGGTAGATGTCACATGTGGGTAATGGTACAGAATTTTATGAAATGTTATTTTATGTGTTAAGAGGTGTGAGAAAATATATTTTTATATATTACTGTAAGAGGGAACTTTTTCTAAAAATAGAAAATGTGACATCCTTTATGGAACAAAGTGAAAAGGAAAGTGTGAGATACGGAAAGTGTGACATCCTAAACCCTAAACATCTACCTTGAGATGGAGTATAGTTTTCTGTTTGAGCTGAGATACGGAGAGTTATGAAATATATTGTCTAAAGAATGTCTTCCCTCTAAATTGGTTGGGCTTCATATTCTGTTTTTTCAGTTTTGCGATATCAACATAACTATGCTCAGATCTAGAAGTTAACGGACAATCTCTTGGATAACAAAATGCAGGCATCGAACACCCAAGTTGAGACATCTTCGGATTATCAAAGTACACATGATGATTTGAACATGCCCGAGGTCCAAGAGCTTGATCACTACATCAACTCTCCATCAAGTCCTAAATTTGTTTCTATTCTGCAAAGTGCTATGGGGACAAATAGTTATCGTTTTCATTTGCAGACAGTGGTGGAAGAAGTTGATGAGATTAAGGAAATTGATGAAGGGCTTTTGTGCGAGTTAGATAATGTTGGGGATTTTAGTATCGGACAGTTGGGATCTGGCACGAGTGAGTTTGAAAAGCGTGTAGAATCTGTTGCGGAAGAAAATTTGTCTTCAACGCAGCATGAGGTGAACATAACGGAACATGTTCCGCTTCCAGGGGAATTGAGGGAGCATATTGATGTGGATGAACAGGATGGAGAATTTACTTCAGAGATACAAGCAAGAAGAGCTGAAAATACCGAGGTCTCAAAGGTCAACGAAAATGACCCTGATTCTCCCCATCAGGAAACATCCAGCGATGATAAACAGTGCACAGAAAATGAATTCCTGCCCGCTAATTCGTCTGTGAATGACAATCACGAAGATGCTGTTTCTGGGATACAAGAAATGGAAGTGCAGTCTGTAAAAAATGTCTGTGTTGTTGCCACCAAGGCTGAATTGGCATCGGTAGGAACTCAAGTCATGGTGGAAGTTGCTGCGGTGCCATGTCAAGGTGAACTTGATACAGATGCCACTTCTGGGATGCCTGAAACAATCGAAAATATTGATCTAACCTTAAAACAAACCAGTTCTAAAGATCGTGTTGTTTTGGATCCACCCGAAGATGAGATTCAGAATCATGAAGATAGTGTTTCTGCAATACCTGAATCTGAAGCGCTATCTGTAGGTGATGTTGATGCTGCTCCTACGCGAGCTGAATCCATGTCTATGGAAACCAAGATCACGGTTGGAGCTGCTGAAGTATCCAGCTCTAGTACAGTCGAAGATATTGAACTGGCATTTAAGCAAATGAGTTCTGAAGAGCCTCGAGTCTTGGAGTCTGTTTATGCGGATACCCCTTCTCTGATTTCTGTACTTGAAGCCTCTAAAATTAAAGATGATGATATTGAGTCCATGAAAATCAGTTCTATGGAGATCGAGAAGCAAGTTCTGGAAGTTGAAATTCCCGACTATGAAGATAGACCTGAGCAGGAAGTCTTTTTGGCAGAAGACGTTCCCAAGCATACTGAATTGGCTTCTGTGGAAACTGAAGTCGTCGTGGCAAGTGTTGACACATTCAGTCAAGATCGGATCCCTATAGAGGAAGCTTGCGTATTCAGAGAAATTGAAGCTAGTACAGTTGAAGAGATGGATCTGGCATTTGAGCAGATCACGTCCAAGGCGATAACGGTTGATTTGAAGCCAGTATATTCGGATTCCACTTCTGGGATGCCTGAAATCAAAGCTAACTCAGTTGAAGCTATTCATCAGGCATTCCATCACACAGGTTCCAGCGAGATCAAGGATCATGATATTGGGGAAACAATAACTGAAAAAACAGTACCATATGGGGATGCAAGTGAGCCAGTATCCAGTAATCAGGCGTCACTTGATGAAGTTGGACCGTGTGATGATGCTGAAGTGAATCATAAGAAAACAGTTGATAGCAAAACACCTGTAGTTGATCGCGCTCTGCCACTTGTTGAATCTAAAGAAACGCAAGGAGCCTCTTCCGAACTGCATGTTGCTGAAGATGTTTCGGATGGTGAAACGAGTGTACAGCTGGAGCTAAAGTCAGATGATCAATCAGTTGAAGTCAAGGCTGATGATAAGATAGGGCCTTCTGACAAGAAATCTTCTAGCATTAGCAGTGCCATTGAGGGTGAAAAGCCAAACCATGGCGACAAAGCAGTTAAAGACTCGGATTCTCCATCTTCTGGTAAAGGAAAAGGTAAGCTCTCTAGAAGCTCCAGTTCCTGTTCCAGCTCTAGCTCCGACTCAAGCTCGAGTGCTTCCGATAAAGAATAAGAGGCTAGATGGGCAAAAGAAAGTACTTCAGCTGTGTGTGCAATTCTTCGTTGCTCGATACCATGAGGTTCTTGGTTCTGCTAGCAAGACAATTTCTTCAAGAATGAGTTATTATTTGATTTTTTGAAATTTTGAGGGTTGGTTAGATTTTCTCTTTGGCCTTTTTTTTCCCGAATTTTAGTGCTTCTTGTGGGGGCAGTTTTGAGTTGAAATGTTGTCTTTAACTATCCTAACTAAGGATGTTCTGTAAAATATGTGCACACCTTAATGATTTGATTATAACCTAAGGGCAGGGGTTCGTTTTGTTACAATATGTGTGCTGTGTTTCAAATCTATGATGAATTTGATCAATAGTTGCTGCTGTTTTTTATCAGGCTTTACACATTACTATATCTCCAAGTAAGTTAAGTAGGAGGAAAAAGAGATTCAAATACATGATACCACATTATAGTTCCAATTACAGATATTCATGAATTACCACGGTTTATTGCCGTCACCTACAATTGAAATATAAACAAAACTAGGCATCCTACAAACAGTCCAACTTGTACATAAGCAACATTAAGGACAATGGTATGTTATTGCAAGCTTCCGTATCTCGAATCAGTGGATTAAGAGCAGTTTTTGTCATAACTTGCAAGACCCTGCAGCTCCGGGCCTTCGAGTAGGGGGTTGTTCTCAAAGCTGCAAACACAAAGGACCGGTCACCAAACTTTCAGAAAGGGATGCGAACTAAAACAAAGAATGTTTAAACACCATTGATCTTCTATACCTTCATTTTACTGATAAATTTCAAATCGTAGAGCTTAATGTTAATAATTTATTCATTAGCAGAAGTTCTAAATACTGAAGCATTTATTCATAACTGACTCTCTTTAGATGCAATATAATGTTGGGTCTAACAGTTAGAAGCTGTGGTGCTAAAGTAAAACAAGAAGATTAGGTGTATCAATATCATGTAAGGCAGCATAGAGGGGGGTGACACCAGATCGGCAGATCCTGATATATTCAGAAAAGTTGTTAAAATGAACTAACATAATTAAATAACAGATAAAATGATAAAAAGAGTTGAAATTGATAATGAAACAATGTTCAAGACTTGTACAACTTACTTATTTAAAGGGATGTGCTCAAATGGACCACTGGAAGGTATTGTGCCACACAAATTGTTATTGGAGACATCCCTACAAAACCAAAAACCAATAAGTATATCAGTAATGCTCTGACACCATATAGTTAGAACATACTCCAAAGAATTGAATACTAATCAAATTAGTAGTACTTACACAACTTTCAAGGTAGATATACCAGCAAGAGTCCTTGGGATTGGCCCACTTAGCTTATTATCATTAAGACGTCTGGGAGAGAAATGAAAGGTTATATCATAATGAAGTGTGAACTCGTTCACAAATTTATAAGGACGTTGCATAACATTGGATAGAGAAGTACAATAATAGTTTAATAAAGGAAAAATGTCAGCTTGAATCAAAGAAAGTTAAATATTCTTCACAAATCCGCAGACCAGTAAATGAAGCAAGCATTAAATGAGCACCTGAAGTCTTTTGGTTAAGAAGGTAAGTAAAATGTAAAATCAACCATCACCATCAATCTAAAATGAAAAATGTATATATATAACTGATAAGATACTAAGATAGTGAAGTAAGACTTACAGAAAGACGAGGGATTTCAGATTTCCCAGGGATGGAGGAATTTTCCCTGAGATATTATTGTTGTATAGATCCAAACTTATTAAGCTCTTCAACTCACCCAGCTCTACAGGAATTTCCCCTTGGATGTTATTTTTGTACAGCTCACTATATGTAAAGATCAGTAGTAATTAGGCTACAATAACAGAGACAGTAGGCTTTAAAACAAATGTAAAGATATTTTCATAAACACGGTTATGATGAAAGAAGGAAATACATTATAACCATAGATTATGGGCATGCATCTGATGCGCATCAACAGTTACTTGGGGTGGAGAGTATGTGCAGAAGAGTGGAAGTGGAGAGTAAATGCAGTTGCAGGAGGTTACAAGCTAGTGGAAGAGTGGCTCCTTAACGTAGATTTATTTGATAAATATATTAAGTAAATGGTTTGCATTTCCTTTGCTAGGATAGTATATAATCCCCAGATGATTGATTTGTTTAGTTTCCTTGTTTTGTCAAGAAAAAGATCCTTATAAGTGCAAAACATAGTATAGAATGTACACAACCTGTTAACTAGTCCTACCAAGTCAAACAAACTAAACAAGCAGAATTGGCACTTTTGAGCATTTTGTGTATTGAACGTCATTTGTAGCCTGGGGCCTTCTCTTGAAAGAGATAGTGTTTATTTCAATCATATTTCCGTTACTCCACATTTAAAAAGTGTTCGTCAAACTCCTATTGCTTATTTTCTCTAATAGCATAGTTATGCAGATTTAAGGACTAAAAGAATGAGTGTTACAGATACTCACAGATATTGGAGATATTCAAGTTTCCCAAGCTCAGGCACAAGATGACCAGACAAATTTGAATTGCCAAGATCCCTATCCAAGCGATAACCAAGTGTAAGTTTTGGGTCACAATCATCAGAATGCATATGAAAGAGTTCAAATATAATAAAAGAGACGAAAGTGAAAACACAAGCAACAAGAGAACAATATGCCACTGTCAGTCAGTTTCTGTATAATGTAACAGAAATGAAGGATTTAGCTCAGTTCAGGCTCTAATTAATCTCAGTAACTCCAAAACACTTCTTTGAATAATTTGGCAGTCCTATGTGAAATTTTGTCAATCTTTATGATTTCTCCAAATATTGGAAATATTTGAGACTATTAACTGATGGATTAATATTTTTAGTAAGAACGGACCCAATGAATAATACTATCAGTTGGAAAGACAAAATAGCATCAATAATCATGATGACTGCCTAGCTTCCAGATGCAAGCTCTCTTCAACGCAACACTAACCCAACCACATATTTATTATCAACCAGAAGAGGTACCCAACATAGTCCCTATTCTAAGACACAATAAATAGCTCAAAAATGTAATTTACCTCGAGTCTTTTACACCAAAGGCTAGTAAACCATGAGAGTTTTGTTTGCCCCTTACTAGAAACATACAATCAAATAACATATATTGTATTCAATCAACAGAATTAGTATTCCCTAAGAAACATTTAGACAAGTTTAGAAAATCTTGTAACCATGAACACACAAATTTTTGATGCCCTAAAACAAGATAAACTTTATCAAGCAAAACAAATAGGGGAAATTCTAAGTAGGAAATGACCATATCGAAACCACCCCTAGCATAAATAAATACGTAAGTGGAGGAATTCACTTTTAAGCTAGCGTTCTTCAATAAAAACCCCCAAAATTCAAAGTTTAGTCACTAAAACGAAACTAAAGCATAAATTGCAGCAACAACCAGCAGATTTCTCCATGTATTCCACAACGATTTTACTAATTCAAGAGCCAGACAACACAGAAGACTAATCCACCAAATAGTAATAAAAAAAAAAAAAAAAAGAGAACAAATTGAAGACAGAGGCAGAGACAGAGACATGGAACAGATGCATACACGCGAGTGACGCGGTTGTCCTGATTGCAGGTGATGTGGAACCAGGTGCAGGGGTTCACAAGGTTGGGATCCCAGCTCTGGAGCACGTTGCCCGGGTCGGTCAAGCTCCGGCGAAGCGCGTGGAGCGCGTCTCCCTCCGAATTTCCACGAGCTTTAGGCATGAGAAGAAGCACCACGGCTAAGGCCCAAAACAGCAGTAAACCTCTCGCCGCCATAGCTCTCTTTCAACTATGGTCTGTTTGTTTGATAGTAGATTTCTAGCGGAATCGTCTCCAATTTCGGGGATTCTCTCTCTGCAAAGTGATTGACTGATTGATTGACGTAACAAGGAAATTGCTAGTGGAGAATCGGTTTTGGAAATGGTAGAAAACAACAAGAAAAATTGCATTTTTTTTTTTTTTTTTAATCTTTTTGCCTTTTTAATTGAACAATTATTTTAGAGTGTCCACGGCACATCCCAACCACGAAAAAAACTTGTCCGCCTAGTCTTCACATCCATGGCTCAATCATAAAACTTGTCCAGCCAGCCACGCCACGCAACAACAACAAATCATATAATTTTATCAATTGTTGGTACTCCCTCCGTCCCAGAGAAGTTGACACACTTTTCTTTTTAGTTTGTCCCATAAAAGATGTCACATTTTCCTTATTGAATGTCACATTTTCCTTTTTGAAAAAAGTTCTCTCTCACATGAATATAAAAATTATATTTTTTCTCTCCATTTAACACACAAAACAAAACCTCCTAAAATCTCGTGCCATTTTCAAAGTATGCCAACTTCTCTGGGACGGAGGGAGTATGTTTTAATTGGATTAGAATAAAATTAATTGGACAAAAATAATTAAAAAACATAATTCAATCCTAAATATTTAGTCAACGAGAATTACAAAAAAAAGTAATCACGATGTGTTCGCTCCCTACGTGTCCATATATCTCTTCAATCATATCGGCCTGGAGCTGGAGATGTTCTATTTCCTTGCGTATATCAAGGAAAACATAGAGCAAGTATTCAGCAGTACAACCCATTTGCAGAGGGGCGGTGGTGATGAGGCTCGTTTCATGCATGTGTTCCGTGGAAAAACTGCACTCAAATCCATGAACTAACGTCTGTTTTTGAGCTAGGTGTTTGTGAAAACCGCCATTTTCAAAAGAAAGAGCAAATCAGTTGGGCGGATGCACGAATCAAGAAAAGAAGGCAAAAACTATGGCATTAAGTTGATCAAGTTAAAAATCAAACAGAGCCAGCTCATTGGGAGATAGAGCTAAAGACCCCACCACCAAATGTGAAGGGTAGGAACGACATTTCGGAGAGGATGACGATCGTATGAAATTGAATCCATGTGACCAGGGAATTCGGATGTCGCTGATCAATCACGCTGGAGGAATGAATCATGGCTGATCAATTGCAATGGAGGAATAAATCGTGATTAATGAATCAGAAAATATCGCACTGGAGGAACAAATCGTGGATGATCAATCGCATTGGACGATTCACGATAAAGACGATAAGAAATCTGAAATAAAGTGAGATGAATAATTTAGGAATCATGCAATTTACAATGAAGAACAAATCTGGACGATTCATGATGAAGAACAAATTTTAAATTTCATATTTTTGGAAGAAATCGTAAGCTGAATTTGTTTCAGATCATACAAATTGCGCAGAAGACAATTCACGTTGATACATTTGAGATATCGAATTCCCAAAATGCCCTTGAACAAGTGTTTTTCATAAAAATATGAAAGTTTGTTTAAGCCATAGGATTAATTTAGAGTACCAAGATGTATGGCTGAGATTTATTCTCTAGTTATATACTTAAAATTAGTTACACTCTCTATGTATATATAAAATTTTCTTCTCTAAATCGCTACATCCTGTATTCTAAATCCCACTAATAACCCATCTATAAGTGTCATAAACTCATAATCATAGTGATTTGATGGTAATGGTGTGTGCGTGAGTAGTTAACAATAACATAGTGGATTAGATATAAATTATAATGTTTGATTAAAAAGACACCAAGGCATTCCCTTTTTCGAAGTCAAATCCTACCATCAATAATAGTGGGTGGTTATTAAAAATTGTATGATGTGGAAGGTTCCTCAGTCCAATGCACTCTACTTCATCACATCAACTCCTTTTTATGTACCGATTCTTTCAATCTTAACCAGCTATGCTCCACTGAGATTAGCAATCTTACTCAGTCATAAATGATGGCTTAGTAAGTGATCAATGAATATTAATATTCCAATGTGGTGGAATTAAATATTTATGATACTATAAATTATTTTGAGGGGTTGATTTGCAAATATAATCCAGGTCATGAAGTTTTATTGGATATTTACCCATTACTAACAAAAAAATAGCTTATTGGGCTCAAGGTAGCCAAGCCCATAAATATTTTGATGATGTTGCAACTTCTTTGGCTTTTTTTATCTTGGCTTTAGCTTTATCTCTTCTAATAGGACGTTGTAACGTTGAAGAACCACTCTCACGAGTGGAGTTGATTTGAGGTCACGAGTGGAGTTGATTTGAGGTCTTACATCCTCACTAGGTCACGACCTCTTTGAGTTTCCACGACTTTATTCAAGACTATCTTCATCTGGCTGGAAACGCGTTGAATTGGTGCTGTTCAATTTCAATTTTGTGTCTCATCACCTCCTCAAACACCCTATGGTGAGTAAACTTGCTCTTACCATACAATTGTTGAGCGATTTTCTCAATGCCCTCTTTAGACTGGTCACTCGTAGCTCATCGTGTGCATGTTTGTATGCACCAATCCACTGGGAGACATTTTTATTTAGTCGTTTGTAGCACTGTCTCAATAACTCCGAATGATAAGGATCCATGTATTTTATGATCCATTTCCCAAGAATTTACTCATTGATGATTCTTGATCTAACTATTTTTGTGAGGCTATTTTCAATTTCTCAACACAAAGCAAAAGATAATAAAAGATCCAACCAACAAAAATTGAATCTAAACAAGAATGGATGGAAGATTAAGAATGGAAAGCATGTGTCTAATGATGAGATAAAAGAGTTATGACCATAGGACCTTGACCAAAAGGATGGAAACAACCCTAGGCAAACTTTCAATAGCTCTATCACCCCTTGGCTCCACTACTCAATGGATACACTCCATTGATGCATACCTCTACTTGAATCAATCTATGAAATTGAGACGAGCAACCTTCAAGGAAGGAATTGGACACATTCCTCAAAGAGGAAAAACTCACTAGAGAGATAACTTTAACTCAATCACAATCTTATCTAGAATGAAAAATGACATCAAAAGATATTTATACTAAGGGTCCAAAATGTGGAAAAAGGCCCACAAAAACTAAGTCTCGGGTGATTCACCTGGTCAAGTGAATTGCGGGGTGCAAAACACCCGCCCGGGTGTTCCTTCTGGAGCTCCCCGCCTTTTCTGCGCGACTTCTGTAAAATTGCCATAACTCCCTCATTCGGACTCCGATTGAGATGTGCAAGATACCAACGCGAAGCTGTTTTCAAGACGAAGACAATGGTGGCAGTTTCATAGCTATCGGATATCATATCATTAGGACGGTTTCCGGTTGAATCCAGCTGTAGCTGAAATCCTTGACGCACGGCCTCCTTGATCGTATCACCGAACTTATTTTGTTCACCCATTCTTGGATTTTCTGTTCTTGTTTGCTCATATAGACCAAGAACATTTTGCTATAGAGAGTACTAGTTTGGTTAGTACCAACAATTGCA
This sequence comes from Salvia hispanica, assembly GCF_029641045.1. NCBI lineage: Eukaryota > Viridiplantae > Streptophyta > Magnoliopsida > Lamiales > Lamiaceae > Salvia > Salvia hispanica. Next base: position 26,396,620 of record NC_142696.1, read on the forward strand.
TCTGTGCTCACGAAACACCAAGCACGTGAACACCAAGCAGACATTAGTGCGATGTCTTCTTGCTCACTCCAACCATGTGGAGTGTTTGAAGCACTCATGTTGGTTTGTGATTTGTCTTGGCTTGAATGTTGGTTTTGAAATGAACTTTGAAATTGAGTAGAATCTAGAAAATAATCTTGGGAAGGATTGAAATTTTGGGAAGAATTGAAGTTTTGGGAAAGATTGAAATTTTGGGAAACAGAGAATATATTATTCTCATAATTCTCCATGATATATAAATTAATATATATATATATATATTATATATATATATATATATATATGGATGTATTCATATCAAAACGCTAAGTATAAGTAAAACTTAAAACACTTGCAGAACGGTCAGATTAATGCCACGTGTCATCTTAAATGTAGATTTTTAGCCTAATAATGTACCTCGGATAATAATGTAGTATTTTTGACCAATAATGTACATTTCTAGTCTAATAATGTACCTCGGCTAATAATGTAGTTTTTTAGTATAATAATGTAGCTTATCACAACCATCCAATCTAAGGATCCAAGGGTTGTGATTTGTGTTGTGTTTTACACTGAGATGCTGTAAGGACCGTAACACACCGTGACATCACGTATCCGCAATATTAAAAACGCTACACATCAATAGTATAAATGCTAGATAACAATCTATAGATTGTTGTCTAGCGTATTGGATATTGCTGGCCGAGAAAAAATTGATGTCTAGTGAATTGGATATTGCTGGCCGAGAAAATTTACCTTTGAGCATTTTTTATGATTGTCACATGACAACTGATTATTCATCCACGTATACAAAAGATTGGCTAGGAATGGTGGTATGGTGTTACTTTAAGAGGTGGTGTTATTTTAACGCAACCCCCCTATATATATAAACCAATGAGCCTCATTGGCTGATGAAATTGAAAAGAGTTCAGACAGGCGGTTGGCGGTGGGTGTGGAGGAGACCACAGTTCCTTCCATTTTTTTTAAAATTGGAAATGAGGTGGCGGTCGACCACCCAGGACCGATAAACATGGTTTGAGAGCATGAGCAATGGTTCTCTTGTTCAAGAGATTTCTCTAACACTCAACGCTATTCTTGGACTTATCTCAACTAGTGTTAACCCGTGCATTATACGAGACTTAAAAAAAATAATTTCATTTTATTAATTTCGGCGTTCTAAATAAACTAAATGAAATAAGAAAGAACATCATCATATAAGATTAAAAAAATGTATACAAATATGATAAGTAATTATGAATATAATTTCAAGAAAGAACATCATCATATAAGATTAAAAAAATGTATACAAATATGATAAGTAATTATGAATATAAAATGAAATAAGTTTGAAATTATATGAACTAGAAATATTTGTTAATTACAGTGCTTACATAGGCTCTAGATTAAAGAAAAATATCATCCTCAACAATGTATATATTTCAATACTAAAATACAAAGTCGATATAAAATATTACTCTCTCCGTCCCATAAAAGATGTCACACTTGTGGGACGATACTGAATTTTAGAAGGTTTTGTTTTGTATATTAAATGAAGAGAGAAAATATACTTTTATATTTATGTGAGAGAAAACTTTTTCTAAAAAGGGAAATGTGACATCTTTAGTGGGACGGAGGGAGTACTAATTAGAAAACTATTAAGATGACAATGATATCGCCAATAAGATAAAACGATGAGCTACAAAACAAATAAAAACCTACATATTTAATTTTTTAAAACTTAACATTAGAACGATAATAATTCATAGGTTATTAAAAATTTATTTGCAAACAACTTAACAATACAATAATAAGATGAGCAAAATAGAGAAAAATAAATCGTAAACACAAACCCAACCAAACACACACCATCAGAGCGTCACAACTTCTCTCCCAATTTACCGTAGACTCTACCTTAGCCTTATTTTCCTTTTTAATATTCAAATTGATGATTTATGCATATGCGTGAAATATTGTGATATTTTATGTTCTTTGTCTTCATTGTCCTTTCGCCATTATATTCACTTTGGGTGTGCAAACCATTAGCTTCAAAGCTAATGAAGTGACGAAGTTGGTGACGATTGTGCAAAGTATTAGCTTCAAAATATAATAGATAGTTAGCTTACATAATTTATTTATTTGTAAAAAAAAAACTCTTATAGAGAAAAAAACTAAAAAAAATGAAACAATATGAATATGAACTCTTATTTTAGTTCAATGGTTGTTTATTAGTCGTGAATAAATAATAATTCTGCATGCATACTGATTGAAGAGTAATATAAGTACTTAAATTAGCTAGGGGCCAAATGATAAGATGATATATTAAAATATAAAAGTTAAAATTGGTCCTAAATATATAGCTAGAATATGAATTTGGTCCAAAATATTCACTTTTTGAAAATCGGGTCTAGAATATTCGAAATCATTATCGAAGTGGTCCTAAATATTTAAAATCGTTATCGAAGTGGTCATTTTCCGTAAAAAACTAACGGTCAACGCCTAATTAATGATTTTTTAACTTAATTAATATACTAATATATAATTAATTAAATAAAATTAAACATAAAATTTAAAAATAATATGCTAAGAAATTCCAAAACGACCACAAACATCTCTACATGTAAGACAGCACCACGGCAGAAATTTAAAGGGGAGAGAGATTGAATTGTTGAGCAGCGGCGGACAGTTAAGGTTCCACAAATTGATTAGAGAAAGATTTTGAGTAAGATTGATTAAGGAGGAAGAGAAGAGAGGGCATTGATGGTTAAGCTGGGAGACGGAGAGAGGATGACAATGGGTTGGACCGAGGCAAGAGCAACAAGGATGAGGTCATGGAGCAGCAATACTGCTCGACTGACAATGAGCAGACAGAGGCGACGGAAGTGAAACCATCTTCCCACAACAGCGACCGCGTCGGCAGAGATAACAACGCCAGACCACCGAGAAAGAAAATTGAGAGAGAGATGAGGAGGACCGAAAGGAATGGGGGTTGATGGCGACAGCAATGGTGGACGGCGACGGTTTCGATCTCGGATAGGAGCAATGCAAAGAAACACACGATGATGACGATTTGTGGAGGAGAGAGCAGAGAGAGAAAGATGCGACGACGTTGAGCGCCGAAGAGAAGAAGAGAGAGATTCCGATTTAGGAAGAACGAAGAAGAGATGGAAGAGAAGGAAGAAGAGCGAGAAATGGTCGATTTTGGAATTTCTTAGCATTTTATTAATTTTATATTTAATTTTGTTTAATTAATTATGCATTAGTATATTAATTAAGTTAAAAAATTATTAATTAGGCGTTGACCGTTAGTTTTTTACGGAAAATGACCACTTCGATAACGATTTCAAATGTTTAGGACTACTTCGATAACGATTTCAAATATTCTGAACCCGATTTTCAAAAAGTTAATATTTTGGAGCAAATTCATATTTTAACTATATGTTTAGGACCAATTTTGACCTTTACACTTAATTTTAATAATTAATTTGTGATTTTAATTGTCATGTTCGAGGTATAAACGAAGGCTTATTTTGGAAGTCAGAATTGGGCTGCTAGCACCATATGTTAATTCAAAGGTGTTTGTGCAAAACAAACAAAATTATTGTTTCAAATTGATTATGTTACTATGTAATGTAATGTGATTTTGTTCCCACTGTTCAAAAATTTAAGCGATGTCATTCTGATTGAGCTATACTAAAAGAAATTTAAATCAAGCAGATAATTTTAACATTGTTAACCTTTTAAAATTAGAAGCAGAAACAATGTTAGAGCATCTCCTACGATGGACGTCGCGGTAGAACGTCGCGGAAGTCCGACCGGACGTCCGCCGCTGTGAAGAAAAAGGTAGGACACACCCGTCCCGTGCGCCCGTCGGATGGGCTCGCCCGTCCGCCCCACGTCCGCCCGGACGTCCGCCGCTGTGGCGTAGGTCGGACGTCCGACTCGGATGTCCGGATTTTAAATCTTTTAAAAAAAAACTCTATAAATAGGGCTCGTTGAACTTCATTTCATTCACACCACTTGTGTTGACAAGTTTCTCTCTCTAAAATTTACAAATTTCATTTCTAAATGGAGCGGAGGAAACACACCCCAGTTTCCCACCGGAACGGAGGGAAACTTTAATGCGGAGATGAATCCCCAAATGGCAGGGATGAATCCCCAAATGGGGGGGATGGCGAGGATTACTCCCCAAATGTTCTTAAATATGTACAATTGGATGAGTCAGATGGGTGGGATGATGCCCGGGGCAGCGGGGATGGGCGGTACGTCGCCAAATATGGCGGGGGTGGGTGGGATGATGCCGGGTGCAGTGGGGATGGGGAGTACGCCGCCAAATATGGCGGGGGTGGGTGGGTCGATGCAGCACAGGAGTCCTCAGACACCTAGGGAATCTGTCTATCGCCCATATATAGATTTGTTGGCCAATGATTCCCCTAGTAGTGTTCCAGAGACTCAGTACGCCGACATCGAGACTTTCTCCTTTGAGCTGTTGGGGCAGGGGCAGGAGTTGGGGCTATCGCCGATCCGTGAGACTCTCGATGAGGCGGAGCCTGCTGCAAGGGCAGGGGCAAAGGCAAGGGCAAGGCCAGGGGCGGGGGTAAGGGCAAGGGCAACTGGAAAGCCCCGAGCTCTTCCTCGCAAACGGGGCAGAGGAGGAGGGTGAGAGGAGGACGATCTGGACCGTGTGGAAAAACGCCGCGCTTGCGAAGGCCTGGATCGGTGTAGTCGAGGACCCCTATATCGGGGCGAACTAGTATATTGACCGATTGTGGAAGCGCATTAGTGAGGCCTACCTAATACACAAACTGGCTGGGGCGAGGCCTCGCACTTCTGAGCAATGCCGGAAACAGTGGGATCATTTGAGGCCCAAGCTCAGTCGTTTTGCCGCCCTCTACCAAAATAACCTGCGCATGGCGACCAGCGACATGTCTGAGGAGGATGTGAAGAACCGGGCCTTGGCCCAGTATCTCGACAAAGAATGTAAGTTCAAAGTCTTTGACCAATGGGAGGCCTTTCTCGTGGTCAGAGATTCGCAAAAGTTTTGTGCGGGTGTCGACTCGGGCTGGAAGCGGACGAAGATCAACTCTTCCGGTGAGTACAGCAGCAGTGCTGGTTCGCACGAGCTACCCGAAGCCGAGGAAGTGGCCCCGCTACCACGATCAGACTCTCACCGTCGTCGTCGCTCGATGGGGCAAAAGGTTGCGCAGCGGATGGCGAGGGGAAGCGGCAGCCGCAGTGGGTCCTTCGAGGTCGAATCGGAGGACCCTGAAGCCCCAGATGAGTACACTTGTCTCGCCCGCGCACAGCTAGCGAAGACCCTGAGTCAGACCATGCATAGGTGGTTAGCACGCACGATCCTGTGTACAAAAGGATATGCAAGGATGTGGTCGACACATGTCAGCGCGAGTTAGGAATGCCACCTATTGAATAATTGTGAATTTATCTTATTGCGGGAAGTCCTAGTGGGAAGTTCTAGTGAAATGGGAAGTCCTAGTGATGACATGGCATGAATTTTGTGTGGGAAGTCCTAGTAGAAGTTCTAGTGGAAAGGGTACCATCGGAGATGCTCTTAATAAGCAAATTATATAATAATAATAGTAATAAATGATCAAAAAGTGTCTTCATATTAACATTTCCAATATGTTTTATTAGCTCAAATGTCTTAAACCACAACATAATCTTTGAGAATGTATGGTAGGTAACTTCAGATATTTATGTCTAGGAGAACATGGTAATTGTAAATTCATGATTTGTAATAGGAGTCTGGAGAACATGGTAATTGTAAATTCATGATTTGTAATAGGAGTCTGAGCTCTATTTATACAAAAAAAAAATGAAAATATAATAATTTAATCATTCCCCAGTTTGATCACGAAACTTATTTTGTACGGTATCGGAAAATGTTTCTTGAATCCTATTGCCTTGCATGGAAAAAGAACGACAAAATTAATGATTTGATAATAACTACTCCTTCTTCTAGCTGCAAAATATTGTCCAAATTGATTCGTCATGAGTTTTAAGAAATAGGAAGAAAAATGAATAGAAAAAGTTAGTGGAATGTAGGTTCCACATTTATATATTAGTTTTATAAATGGCTAGACGAGGGGAGTCCGAAGCTGAGGGCAAAGAAGACTATTCACGCAAAAGAGCCCCTGCTGGACCCACTTCCACGCCTATATAAGAAGGAGCATGCAACACACATGAAATAGACGACATAGTTCTCAGCTCATACACACACACACACTTGGGAAATGAGAATCTTGGGGTAGAATAGTGATTTCATCTTCGGGAAATTCTGTGCAACATCGTCCTCAAGGAGGGCAAAGATACAATCATTTACTTTTCAGCGTTTATGTTTTGATTTTCTGTCGAACTTCGCCGTTCGAAGTCGATTTGTTCGTTTTGCTACTTGCTGTTTATCTATGAATTTTATTTTATGTCATGATGGCGTTGATTCTGTGTTGATTTATGTTGATTCTATGTTTTGAGGAGTTTGTACCAGAGGTTAACTGTTGATCAAATTGTTGGATGTTTTGCGTACTTGATCTGGGAAATATGAGTTGATCTGTGGATGTTGTTGTTGATCTGTGGAGAATCGGCGAATCTGTAGTTACGGAGATGATTTTGATCGGAGTTTGTCTCGGATACTTGGATCCGGAGTGGATTTAGCATCCGAAGTGTGGATCTGAACAGGGGAACTGAATTGTGCATGGATTTGAATTTTTGCTTTCGTTTTTTTGCTTTACTTCATCTAGGAGATAGAGATCTGAGTTTTTGTTGGGTTTCTCGGTGTTTTTTCTGACGTCCGATTTGTTGGTCGCCGTTGAGTTGCTAGCGTTGTTCTGTTTTCGTCATGTTTCAGTTAAATTCTGATGATGCTTTGTGTTTTGTAGGTAGTTAGGCTTAGAGTTGGTTATTTCGCAGCTTTTTGGTAGTACACTTCTATTTTTGGAAAAAATGGTCCCCACTACATGCATCGAGTCTGTCTAGCTAGATTAGGTAGCGATATTACTAGATCTAGGAAGTTGATTTGAGATAGTGAAGATATAATGCCAATCTGTGTTACGTGGTTGTTTTCCTTTGTCTAGTATAAGTTCCTCAACCCAAATTTGAGTGGCAGCAGCCATACCACCCAAAAGCCCTTTAAATGCATGATTTCGGATCTGTCCTCGTGGGATCGATCCCTACTTCCCTATACTAATTCTAGTATACGCGGGTTGAGGATTTTGAAGTGATATACTGTGTGTCCAATGACCGAGATCTTTCAGCGTTCCGCGAGTTCCTAGACCTTGTGATCTAGTGGATTCTCTGGACCCAGGAAGCTTGATATTCCATATTGTGCACGCAGCAAAAAATATTTACAGTACTTCAAATGGCGCCGTTGCCGGGAATGGATGACGTTTGTTTCAATTGTGTTTAGATGGTTTTTGGTGTATATAGTTTAATTTCTTTCTGTTTCGTTGTTGTTGTTTCCAATTTATGAATGCGGGCTCCCATTTCGGAAGTTGGGCTAATTCATCTGGGTTAGGAAACGCCCATTACAAGTGGCAGGTCAAGGAATCTACGTCCACTGTCACCACCAGATCAGGGTTAAGGACAGTAGATCCATTCCCATTCGAATCAGAAAGTGAGAAGGAGTGGAACTCATCGGGAGGAGAGGACCCGAAGTCGTGTACAGAAACAGAGCATTCCGAGACCGAGGGAGAGGAAGACGTAGATATGGCACACTTAGAGGATCCCGATCCGGAGATAGGTTCACTCACCGCGCATCTGGACGGCGAGCCCGCCCATGCCATAGTCTCGAACCAGCGCCGGAGGTCTATTGATATCAAGACAAATGTGCTAGGAGTTTTACCCACATTCTCGGGACGAAGGAATGAATGTCCTTACGAATTCCTAAACGAGTTTAAAAGCTGTGCAGTATCCAAAAGCGACCCAACGAGGCGACCGAGGAGGACTACCGTTTGCGTGCAGTCCCGTTTGCCCTTAAGGGGGAGGCTAATACTTGGCTGCTGAGGCTCCCACCAGACTCGATCAACACATGGAAGGATTTGAAGCTGGAATTCCTGGATTATTTTTTCCCGTCCAACAAGACGAACGCGCTGAAGAAGGAGATCCAAGAGTGCAAGCAAGAGTATGATGAGTCTCTGAGCTCTTACTGCTCCCGGTTCAAGGGACTGTTGGATGCTTGTCCGAACCACAGGATGATCGAGGCAGAGACTTACTATCTTTTTTACGAAGGTGCAAACCCTGAATCAAAAGATTTGATGAATTCCTCGAGCGGGGAAAATTTTACCAAGAATAAAGCAAGTGAAGCCAAAGAAACTTTGGGGAGATTGATCGAGGCGAAGAAGGCCTGTGATAACCCGCAGAGCATTATGAGAAGAGGATCGTCCAATGCAGTGACAGAGCAAGATGATAAGAAAGTGGAGGCCAGGATAGATAAGTTGGAGAAAACACTTTTGAATGCAATTGAGAAATGCAACCCTCATACCCCACAAGAAAATGAGAAACCCCCGGGTCCAGAGGAAAGACAACTTCAACCTTATTACGGTCAACCCTGTGAAGGAGAGTACCAAGCCCAGGCGAATTCGATGGGGAGCTGGAATCCGGATGGACGTTGGAATCAGGGAAGGCAAAAGGACGCCCCATGGAGAACTCGCCCTAATTTTAGATGGACTGACAACGATTCAAGTCAACCGCCTCCACTGCAGATCACAAATTATTCACACCCTCCAGAGAGGCAGTCCAACTGGTCAGGAAGGAATCAGGAGGGGCAACAACAATTGGGATACAGGACTCAGGATCATACTAATTGGGGAAGCAGAAATCAGAACAATCCAGGGAGCTCCTATGTGCCACCACACCAGAGGAATAGCCAAGGAAATTATCAGAATTCTCAACCTAACTACCAAGGGAATCAAGGATCTAGTAACCAGTACAATAACCACCAAGGGAATTATCGGCAGAACCAAGGACAGAACCAGGGTCAAGGGTCGAATTCGAATCAATTCAACTCCAGACCACAAAAGGAGTTTGGATGACATGATCCACGACCTAGTGAATTCGCAGCAGTTCATGCAGAATAACCTGCATTCCAACAATGACGTGGTGCACAAACTGCAAGACGCCCAGTTGGAACACAAAGCTGTCATGGACATGATGGCAAAGCAGTTGTCTCAGATTGCGGTTTCTTTGAATGAGATGCGGGGAAATGAAGGAAAACTTTCTGCCACAATCAAGCCACTTGACCGAGCAAACATTAGTCAGATCACCTTGAGATCAGGGCGGGGTTATGAAGGACCGACGCGGAAGATTGATGAAGACACACCCGCACAGGCAAGTAAGGGGAAGGAGAGCCAAGTGTTTCACAAGGACAACTCTAGACCCAGAGAAGTTCATATTCAGGATGACCTCCAGAAGGGAGATTTAGAGAGATCTTTACCTCGAGCAGCTGATCCATTTTTCTTAGATCCAGAGCCTGAGTTAGAAAGTAAGGGAGTGAGTAGGGGAACTGGCAAAACCCCAGCTGGGAGTTCCACAAATGCAGTGAAGCGAGCGAAGCCGTTTCCATATCAAGGGGAAGCCAAGAAAAAGAAGGATGATACAGAGGACCTCATGGAAATTTTTAGCAAGCTGGAAATCAACCTGCCTTTCTTGCAAGCCCTGAAGATGCCTTCCTTTAGCAAGTTCATCAAGGAATTCATAGTTGGGAAGACAAAGCCGGACGGAAAGATTGTGATCGGGGAGAATGTATCTGCTGTGATACAATAGAGAGGATGCCTTCAAAATGCACAGACCCATAAATGAATTGCCCCCCATGACCAAGTAACTTTTATTTTCTGTATTAGTTTAATTTTTGTTTTTTTTTTATGTCTTTGTTATTGTCTGCGTTTCTGTTGATAATTGTTATATGTGTTTACCTTCTCTCACTTAGCCCGATGCTCGGTCTAAGTGTGAGAAGTTTGTATTTTCTCTTTTAATGCTGTCTTCTCCCACTTAGCCCGATGCTCGGTCTAAGTGTGAGAAGTTTGTATTTTCTCTTTTAATGTTGTCTTCTCCCACTTAGCCCAATGCTCGGTCTAAGTGTGAGAAGTTTATTTGGATATATTGTGTGTTGTATGTTGGATTGACTGCCCTATTTCCCCCCTTCACGACGATGGCTTGGGGAAAAACTTGAGTGAAGTGGGAGGGGGAGGGGAGTCAATGCTTATATGTGTTTAAAATGTTAAGAGTCGTTAAGTCTAGGTTTTGTTGTGTCGCATGAGCTGGTGAATATAATACGGCATGATCTCCTTAGTGAGAGCAATTGAAGACAAGATGTATTTCAACTTAGAAGCCTTTTCCTTTAATGAGGCCAGTCTGGATAAAGTAAGAACGATAGAAGATGCCTTAGCTGACTTAGTTGTGAAGCCCCACTATAAGAGCGAGTTATAAGCCTTAAAAATTTTTGAGCTAACACATGTGAAATGGGGCCGCCACTGAATGCTTAGGGAGAAGAGTCCTGAAGGAGAAAAAATAGGGGGAAATTGGGTTATGAACGTATAATTGTCTCAATTCGCGGGGGATTGCCCCAAAAATGCAAGTCCCTTTTGGATTTCCTTCTTGATCAATCATAACTGCAGCATTGTCATCATATCGTATTATCATACCACTGTCACGTTTAAGTTCTTTACAGGTACGAACAATTACAGCCCTAACTACTTCTGATTTTTCTAGCGGCATATTTGGTACGGCTTCTTTGATCACAGCAACAATAACGTCACCAATATGAGCATATCGGCGATTACTAGCTCCTATGATTCGAATACACATCAATTTGCGAGCCCCGCTGTTATCCGCTACATTTAAATAGGTTTGAGGTTG